>NW_026000108.1:11081296-11271946 GCF_001458135.2 Marmota marmota marmota
AAAAAAAAAAAAAAAAAAAAAAACCATGAAACTACCATCTGCATCCCAGAGTCAGGGGAAGCTGGTCTTAGAGAGAAAAAGTGAAAGCTGAATTTCATTCCTTGACTGCCATCATATATCCACCTGGGACGACCCTCTGCCATGGGGTGTATCTTATTAATCTCTTTCACTTTGAATTTAGGGCCATGAACCATGTGATATCTTTGTCACTTGGGAAAAATCTACAATGTCACAAACCTCAAGAAAGGTGAGGGAGGAACCTTGGAGTTTATCTCCTGATGGTCTCAGCCTCCTTTGGAAACTACTGCTAAGAAGAATTTTACTCTCTCAAAATACTACAATCCACATCAATGTGCAAGTCTTAACTCCTGAAACTGACTTCATTTACAATCAGAAAATGAGAATACTATTATATGTATGTATTATACTATATGTATTATATTACTATGTATGTATCTTTCTGTGTGTGTATGGGTGTGTGCTTTTTGGTCTTGCAAATAGAATCAACTTGTTGAATTAAAAGCAAACTACTCAGCAGGGTGCAGCGGCGCATGCCTGTAATCCCAGCAGCTCAGGAGGTCCAGGAAGAGGATTGCAAGTTCAAAGCCAGGCTCAGCAACAGTGAGGCTCTAAGAAACTCAGTGAGATCCTGTCTCTAAATAAAATTTAAAAAAGGGCTGGGGACGTGGCTTAGTGGTTGAGTGTCCCTGAGTTTAATCCTTGGTACCCACGCCTGCCACCCCAGAAAAAAGAGCAAACTCCTCATGTTTTTGGTGGTGAGATACACTCACTACCAAAACCATGACCACTGCTCTTCAAGTAACCCACAAGACATGGAGAAACCCAAGTGTCCATTCGAGTCCTCCCATAGTGAGTAGAAAAGCATATTTACCTGGAATATCTTCCCATTTGCATAAGGTTCACAGATCAGTTTTTCCATATTCACACCAGGAACAAAAGAAAGAACCACAAGGATCATCACTATCCAGCAAAAGAGGAAACAGAATCCAACTCCACTGGGAAAAAAACCAAAAACACAAATAAAGTCAGTAATTCTGCAAGGAATTAGTCTATATTACCTAGCAGTGCTTACTACCTGGTCAGTGTACAAAGTGGACCTGTTCCTCTGCATTGTGCAGGTTAACCAGATAAGCCCGCCTGGGGGTGAGGAGGGAAGGGATCAGCACTGTGGTCTTTCTGTCCTTGGCAGACCATAGCAGACCAGAATGCTGTCTAGCATTATGGGCTAGAGCCTGGGCTTTGGTGTCAGTTGAGAACCAATCCTTTCTTCAAAGGATACAGTAGGGTGAGAGATTCTAAGCAGAAAGTGTCCCCTTGAGAGTCTGAAAGGGACCAAGATAACTCTGCATCCACAGGAAAGGTGGAGAATGGCGTCAACAGCAGCTCCAGAGGTAGGGAGGGGTGAACTGAATGAGGCCCAGGAAGAACATAGCCTGGTTTCTCTAGTAAGGAGAGCACTCTTGGTGCAGGGAGAAGGATGGGTTGGACAGGCATCAGCCCAGATGGGACACTGCTGATGGAGAGAAACCAGTGGATGAAAGGGATACAGGAGTCCAGAGGCAGCAAGAAAGCATAAAGGTGGGGAGGGGCCCCAGGGTGGTGGCAGGGAACACTGAGGCACCCTACAGGAGGAGAAGGTGAGAAAGATGTCAGTGATGTTTCCTGTTGCAGTGAAGATGTCAGGTAGGAGTTCAACACGTGTGTGCAGTGCAGACTTCCGGCTACAGAACACCTCAGGAGTCAGCAGCTTAGAGAGAAACATTTATCTGGGAAGAGAGAAGCCACCACAGATTGCTCTCCTGCATAATGAAAACCTTATTTATTTATTTATTTATTTATTTCCAGGGATTGAAATCCAGGGGCACTAAACTACTGAGCCACATACCCGGCCCTTTTTATTTATTAGTTTATTTTTGAGACAGGGTCTTGCTAAGTTGCTGAGGCTGGCTTTGAACTCATGATACTCCACTAGGATTACAGGTGTGCGTCACCACACCTGGCTGGGGATCTCTTGAAACATACTATCTCCAGTGCCTCATTATTATACATCGAATCACAAAAACACACCCCTGCTTAGGATGCTTCTTTCCTAGTTTGGTCTACTTCCTTGCCAGAGGTTCTCTAAAATAAGAATTACTGGGCAAAGGGCATTTTGGTCTTCCCACTGCCACCAGCCACACAGATGTGCCCCTTCCTTACGCTTGTGGTTGCCCATAATTCTAGGTGATGGGGACATTGTTTTCAAAGTTTTATCATGGGCTTCAGTGCAGGAGATTGTCACTGCATATGTTAGGTTCCCTTGTCTCTGGGAACCCTCTCCATCGCTGCAGCACAAAACATGTTCCCCACGGCATCCTGCTCAACCCCTAAATGCTCTGGGGACCCTCGGCAGGCAGGACCCAGGCAGAGCCAGGTGTAAGGAAGACTCCTCCAGTCTTTCACCAGAATCTTTTTGGGAGATGGGAATTCTTGCATGCTCTTGATAGGACAGTGTCATTGTTTTTAAAGAGCAGGTGGGGACGGGGTTACAGCAGAACTAAACACGAGTCTCCTGATTTCTACCAGGGAGTCGACAGCTGGAAAGAAAAAACTTCACTCTGGTGGTCAATCTGATTAGATGGACTAGGCTTGCGTCATTCCCCACTCCCCTTTGCATCTATCCAGCTGCTTGATAGATGTCCCAAGGGGTGGAGACTTCTGCCCAGCACAGCAAAACCTGCCATGAGGTGGGGGCGGTCAACAGTGAAGCAATCACAGCCATCCTGCCTCTGGGCAGGTAATCTGTCCTGTCACCTGCCTTCTTCCTGCCCACAACCCTAAGGCTTCCACAGAGCTCTATCTCCTTAGAAATCCCTTAATCTGCAGAAGAATTCCATCTCAACTGAAGGCGCCTGTAACCTCCACCAGTCTGTTGGCGATTTCCCTGTTCTTTTTCTTTGAAGCTAGATGTCAGATTTTGTGTTGATCCCAAAGAACTGTGAACAGAACTTATGAATGTGTCTTTTTAAAGCGAGGTACTACTCCCCTTTCAAGCAGTTAAAAAGGTGGAATGGAAACACTCGCCACCAAAAGCCCTGACCACTGCCGAACGCCCGCATTATTCGACTTGCACTGCTTAACTGGTTTCCTACCTGTGTCTGTGTATATTTGACCAAAAAGGCAAGATAAATATCTTTTTTTCCCCTTGCTGGCTTAATTTTTAATTCTTTTCATTCCCAGTTCGGAGGTACTTGCATTGGAGTGTAATTTCTTAAATCCGGGTGTGTGAGAAACAAGCTTCTCCTGTGTGCAGTTCTTCTTCTGGCCCTAGCAGTCCCAGGCCATTAGCTTTGAGGATGTTTTTAGGAGCCCTGTGCCACATTAATGATAGTAAGGGCTTGCGCTACACTGGCGCCCATTTGGGGGAAAGCTCTGAAGAATTAATTTTATAAGAATTAATCTTATATTAATTTTATAGTGATCCCATGTTTGACACAGCAGATGCATGCCACCTGCTCTCCAGCCCTTGCCACTCCCATACTAGTGGCTTGAGGAGATAGACGGGAGCATGAGGCTATTCCTCAAAGGATTGTTTCAAGGCTTTACCTTCCCCCCACCCCATTCACAGCCTGCCACTCGCCCTCGGTGGAGCTTAGCAGAACAGAGACGCACACTGGGAGCCCACATGGCTTCTCTGCGGGGCACACAGAGCCACTACACCTGCATCCCACTGGTTGGCACTCCTGGCTCTAACTCCAGGCACACCTGCTGGCTCCTGCCCACTCTGCTTTGCTGCTGTCTGCTGGAGTAAAGGTTCCCAAATGCAGGAACCTACATATGAAGGCCTCTGAAACAGTGCCAGGGGCTCACCCCTCTATGGTACCTCACTTCTGTTCTTGTCCCTAATTTAGGCTATGTATGTAAATCCCCAGGGGGCTGGGTCAACACACCCTACTAAACTCAAGTTCCTTGAGTGGCAAGCAGTAGTCCTAGCCACATGGCACGGTGTCCAACGGGAGGTCCTCCCAGTTTCACGAGAGTGAATGGATGAATGAATGAACAGGAAGAAGAAACAGTGAGAGTCAAGAAAGTGAACTTGGAAATGACCTCCATGAGAGCGGCTTTTAAAGGGAGCTCACCATTTGTAAACAGCTCTTTTAAGCTGCTCAATCAAAGTGGAACCCATTTAGCTTTCTTTTACTTGATGGACGCACCCAAATCTGACAGTATCATCACCCCAAGACGTCTACTCTACTGAAACCCAGAGTGTGTGGCCCAGAGGGCAAAGTCTGGTGTAATGCCACAGACAGCCCCTGCTCTCCTCCCCACATTTCCACACCCAGGTGCCAAGAGAAGCAAACACTCACACCATGAGGAAGATGCCTCCCGTGTTGGATACGAAGCCTCTGGTGGTTGGGGTAGCGTGCTTGTCATAGCCGTAGATGCCACACAGCAAGCCCAGGTAAAAAAAAATCACGATGAGTAACAGCAGAAAGCAGGAAATCAGGCTACACAGCCACCTGGTAAGGCAAGCACAGGGTCATTGTAAGTAGGGCAAGGGAGGGCTACTCCAAGACTACTGGTAAAAACACCCAGTAAGCTGGGCACAGTGGCACAGGTCTGTGATCCAGGCAACTGAGGAAGCCCAGGAAGGAGGATCACAAATTTGAGGTGATCTCACTAAATTGAGTGAGAATGTCTCTAAATAAATAAATAGAACTGGGGGTGTTGCTCAGCAGTAAAATGCCTGAGTTGAATCTCTAGTATCAAAGTCTTATGGCTTAAGACGAATTTCAAGTTCTTCCCGGGTTCCTGATGTGGAAGTACCTACCACCGTGGATAGATCATGATTAGAATACTAACAAAGAAATACCAGACTCTTTCCCACTGAACTTTCTCCAAAATATCTTGGGATCACAGTAATGTTCTAGGGCATTGTGTTCCTTACTGAACCAGAAATACTCTATGTGGTGGATGCATGGAACATTTAAAATTTTATGAGCATCCTAAGTCAAACACCTTCAGAATGGAAATCTCAATTTTGGAAGGGTCCAGTGAGACATTTTAGGATAATGGATCCTCAATTAAGTCTTCCTGGCATTATCCAAATGGACACCACCCTTTCCCAGCAGCTAAGGGGCATTCAAGGGTACAGCTCCTTCCCAACACTTCAGAAACCAACAAAGAATTTGCTTCTGCTTACTGCCTCTTGACAAAAGTTGCCACTAAAGCTTTTCATTCAATTAAGAGCAGTTTTGCTAATTATAATGAGAGCTACTAGCAGCCATTCTGGGGAGGTTTTGTTCCAGATATTTGGGACACAAAATTAAAGAAGTCAGGGACCTTGGCCTCAGAAAACTTTTGGAGTTACTAAATCATTCATTTGGTTAAATTTCTTTTAAAAAATAAGCTTATGGGGCTGGGGATGTGGCTCAAGCGGTAGCGCGCTCGCCTGGCATTAGCGGGGCGCTGGGTTCGATCCTCAGTACCACATAAAATAAAATAAAGATATTGTGTCCACTAAAAAACTAAAAAATAAATATTAAAATCTCTTTCTCTCTCTCTGTAAAAAAAAAAAGAAAAGAAAAAGAAAAAAAATAAGCTTATGATTTCAGGCGGGAAGAAGAGGAAGAGAGAAGCAGATAGACAGGTAACTGCAGTCCTCTCTGTCACCTGTGAAACTGTGATGGCTAATGAGTTTTCAAGATCATTGAGAAAGGCTCTGTCTTGTGTCCTGATAGCTGTGGAATGGCCCACAATGAAGACACAGCCAGTGTCCCAGGAAGTCATTCATCCTGGGGTCATGACCAATAGCATAGCTACACAGGGTCTGAAAGGCCACCTCTGCCCTCCGTATTCCAGCTTCACTTCCCTGAGCCCCAACTTCCTTGTCCCCAAAGCAGGGTAATCAATGGAGCACAAGCAGGGGACTCTGAGTGCTAAATGAGAGGTCCTGTGTAAAGCACAGGGCGGGCACACTGAAACTCTTCCCTGAAACGCGAGCACCATCTTTGTTATCATTTTGCTATTTATCTTGTTCTCTTGCACAAAAAAATGACCTGCAGAGTAAGAAGCAGGCTCTGGGACTCTCCGTGGGCTTTGGCACTGTGGACTACCAAGGGACACGAGGCTGAGGAGAAAATGCATTTTACATCTCAGAGGATCTGCTAAATTCCACAAGCCCCTGAGCCCTTCCCCTCTCCCGCATGGCTACCCGTCCTCCCCAGGACCACATCGCACCAGCTGCACCTTGTAAACAAACACAGGTGCAGCCACTGCTCACCTGGGCTTGGAGAGTTTAGTTACTGGTTTCAAGCACAGTCTCTTAAGACCACACTCTTCTGGTAGAACCAACCTCTATACATTTACCTCATCAGAAAAGAAGACCTTCCAAATGTCCTCAATTACTTATTGTTTTAAACTCCCACCACATGCCTGGCTTACTAATTACAACAAAGATTCTAGAAGCCACTCATGATATCAAAACTGAAAATCATTAAATATTTGACTCAAGAACTTCCAGTCTGAAACTTAAAGAAAAAAAATATGGAGTGCATCATGAATTTGCAGTCACCCTTAGTCAGGGGCCATGCTGATCTTCTCTGTATTGTTTCAGTTTGGGTCTATGTGCTAAGTGAGCACTTCAACCTTCTTTTTTTTTTGTCAAAATTTACCCAGCCTATGGCAAACTTCAACCTTCTGACTGAACATAAACTAGGGTTCACCCATATCAGGTCCTGGCTTCTCGGTAGGACTTGCTTTCCTAAGGTTTTCCTGGTGCTAACAGGAGATTTTTTTCGGCACTGCATACCAAGTTGCATGCTCCTGGTTCACCAGTCCAAGCAGGCACTCACCAGTAGGAGTCAACTTCTTCTGCCCAATGCAACTTCTGTTTGATTTCTTTTTCAATCTCATCCATGTGACTATTGAACTCTGACAAGGACTTCTGAATAGGAATATCTTTGGTTGCATCCTTGACGTTGGAACCCACGGTATTTAAGAGCTTTTTGATTTCTGAAATCAAAGCGACCTTGGTTATGCATTTTCCAACATGGGAAACACAGAAATGTTGTTTGGGAACCAAAGAGAAAAGCTCAAGCCACTTTCAGTTTTTCCCATGTTATGAACTGGTTTGTAATAAGATAGGATTCTGCAAGAGCAAACAGCCATTGGAAGGCAACAACTTCACAAAATAGTGGCGGTGGGTGGGGACATCGATGAGCCATTAATGAAGTCAAGCCACAGGGGTTTTTTTTCTTCCACTACCTTGCTAAAAATAAACAAACCAACAACAACAACAAAAAAAACAAAACAAAACAAAACAAAAAAAAACAAATCAGAGCCCAGTGCAGTGGTGCTGGCCTGTAATCCTAGCAGCTCAGGAAGTTGAGACAGGAGGATCACGAGTTCAAAGCCAGCTTTAGCAACTTAGCAACGTCTTGTCTCTAAATAAAATACAAAAAGGGCTGGGGATGTGGCTCAGTGTCCCTGAGTTCATTCCCTGTTACCACAAAAAAAAAAAAAAAATCAGGTAATTCATATACATGGTATGGCTACCATGTGCCAGACACTTTTGTAAATATCAATTTGGTTATTCCACTGAGGCAGGTATTCTAAATCCCCATTTTATTTTATTTTTTTTTTATAAATGCCACATTTTTTTAAATTTTTTTATTGTTGGTTGTTCAAAACATTACATAGTTCTTGATATATCATATTTCACACTTTGATTCAAGTGGGTTATGAACTCCCATTTTTACCCCGTATACAGATTGCAGAATCACATCAGTTACACATCCATTGATTTACATATTGCCATACTAGTGTCTGTTGTATTCTGCTGCCTTTCCTATCCTCTACTATCCCCCCTCCCCCTAAATCCCCATTTTAATAAAACTGCCCTGAGGCTCACCGAGGTTAAGGTGAACCATAGGTCTCTTTTTTAAGAATATGCTGGTAATGAGGTTAAAAGCATGATGTATCTAAGACTGAAGCCCTATTATATGATTTTTTTTTTTTTTGAGGGAAAAACACTAACTTCTCAGCCTAAGAAATGGCATCCAGAAACACAGTAATTCTCTAGGATCCTTTTTTGAACAAGTGACCCTAAGTGATATATTTGTTACAATTTTACTTGACTCCTATAGTTTGGGATGTGTTAAAGAAGGACATCTGTGCCCCTACATGCAGAAAGCAAGGTACTTCCCAGTGGTCAGTTTACATTATCATTGGTCTCATTTCTCAGAACCATGGGGCTCTGGAAAGATCTGCCCATCAGGACCGCCTGGGCCACAGTGAGTCCCCTGAGCTGGCAGTGATGAGGATGGCCCTGACCACAGTGATTCTTGGTTGCTTTTTAATTTTTTTTTTTCAAGGCTGAGAATTGACCCCATGGCTTGTGCCTGCTCTACCACTGAGCTAAGCCCCCGGCCCCCCAGCAATTCTTGACACGGATGTACTAAGAATAAGACGCACTAATCAATTAAGAGCCCACTGATCCTGAAAGACAGGGAAGTCTCTCTGTGGCAGTGGACACAGGATGAGCAGTTCCCAAAGGTGACACCAGGGTTCTTGGCGAGCAGTAGCTGAGTGGTGAAGGTGGCGGGTTAGTCTAAAACACAATTGCATAAAACGTGGTGGAAAACTTTGCCAAAGTGTGTTTGTCACATCTGCGTGAAATCCAGAAACCAAAGGTACAGACAAGAGCAACTGCAGACCAGGTGCTTGGAGGTGGCTCACAAGGAGGAGAGTTGTTTCATGGTGGCTCACAGCTTCCTCCAAATGGCTCGTGTGCCAAAATACGGGAGGCTCTGGATCGGATGAATCTGTAGGCGTTTTTCCTAACACTGGGGTTTCGAGAAACATGACACATGGACCCCATCTCATACGTACAGCTCCTGGGGGCCCTGTCTGCTTCTTGGCCTGTCTTGTTCTCACAGTCCCCAGCCTTGTCAGCTGTGGTGACTCCGTGTGTGCCCTCTCTCAGCAAAGACCTCCTTCCAGACTCAGTCTGGACGCTGCTTTTCCCAGGAAGTTGGCCATTACCCCTTACCCACCTGGCTCCCTTGCTCATCTGTGGCCAGGTCACCCAAGTCTGATCAATGGCATCTGTACGCATGGCTGGCTAAAGGACAGGCAGGGCCATGCCTTAGACTTCTCACAGCCCCAGCACCTGACACAGCCTTGCACGCAGTGGGCACTTCAGGCCAGGCCCAAAGGGGCAGAACGTGGAACTAAGGACACAAAAATAAACACTAGATCTCCAGGAGGACACCGCGGCCCTTGCCTGGCCCTGGGAAATGCTGGTGTGTGTCCAGGCAATGACACCGGGTGCTCCAGCCTCTCTCAGACTCACAGGGGAAGACTGAACACACAGGCACAAGAGGCCCAGAGAGGAGAAACAAGAATTAAACACAGGTTAATAAGCAGGGGGCTGCAGACAAACAGCATGCCATCAGTCCCAAACGGAGTCCCAGCAGCGCCTGAGCTCTGTCTGCAACCTCTTCATGGCTCCATCACCCCAAAAGAAGCCCATAAGACATCTAAAGCTGTAATGAGATAAAATGCTCTTTATCCAGGGCTGGGTCTGTGGCTCGGTGGTAGAGCTCTTGCCTCACATGTGTAAGGCACTGGGTTCGATCCTCAGAAACACATGAAAATGAATAAATGAAGGTATTGTGTCCATCAACAAGTTAAAAAAAAAGGAAAAATGCTCTTTACCCAAACTCTTAATGAGCTGAAAGAACACTGCAAGGAAAAACAAAGTGAAATTATACTAACAAAATATTTTAAACCATTTGGTAACAGATACAAAGAATGGTTAAAAGGAGAGAGAGAGAAAATGGTCTTGCATAGATGCAGAAAGTTCTTCTCTAAGCAAATAACCATAAGTTTATTCCCATCCCAGCACACAAAAAAATGCTTATATTGCATTCTGTCACCACCACCATCCCCAAAATACCATGTCCTGAACAGGCAGGATTCAGTCATTTAACACCCGAAAATCTCTCGCACAGGTTCTGTCTCTCCAAGTCTGTAAACAACCTTAGGAGCCTAACATACCATTATATCAGCATCATGAACAACAACAACAACAACAAAAAAAAAACCTCCCCAAAAGACAAAATAAGTCCTGACAGTCTTCCTAAACATAATCTAATTAATTTTAGAAGTTCATTTTTAAATCCATTTAGAAAATAGAATAATGTACAGGGTCCCCTTCCTCTGGGAAAATAGTCAGAATGTGACCTTCCAAAACACAGCTGCCCTAAGGCCTGTGAGAGCCCTGATGGGGACTCACCAGCCCAGTGCAGCTGTCAGCCCCAGCACCTGGTGGCTAGTGACCAGAACTGTGTTGCTTGGAAACATTTTGTTGTTGTTGTTCAAATCTGCGTCACAGACGGAAGATGACACAATCCAAGAGCTTTGATCTTCACCTAGTTGTCAGGGTTTTAGCGAGAGACCTTTTTTTTTTTTTTAATTAGAAAAGAACAATACAATTCACAACCACATAGTTCTTTGAGCTGACCAACCATACAGTTCTTAACAAAGAAAGGTACCAAATGACCTCAGAAGATGACCTCACCTGCTACGATGTTCGTGGTTTGGACTTGCACCCTCTTAGGAATGTCATTAAAGGATTGGTAGCCCTAAAAAATATTTCAAAGTTAATTGATATACAAGGTGAGCTGAAAACCAGTTGACCGGTATTCATTTTTCTGCTTATTATGGAGTACAAAATTAAAACAAAAATGTAACATTCATCTTAAAGCTAAAATGAGCATATTATGGTCATCAGGACTCTAAAAAAATTCCCTTTATAGTGTGTTTTCTTCAAATTGAATAAATCAAAGATCAAGTTAATTTTTTTATATATATATGGTATCCCCTAATTTTAAAATCTCCTTATTTGCTCACAACAATTCTAGGAATTATTACGGATATATACAACACACACACACACACACACACACCAGTGGAGATGTTTTCTTAGGGTGCTATGGGTGCTGTGCAAGCACAGGCCAGCAATGGTAATAAACACCCTATGATGCACAGGACTGTCCCCACCAGCCCAAGGACAGTGCTGAGGTTAAGAAACTGTGAGCTGAACAGTCACTAGTACAGACATAACGTGAAATTTTGAAAACAACTGTACTTTACAGTGCAATGATCCAATAAGAGACCTAATCTCATAGGGGGAAGGGGAAGAGGTCCCCAAACGCAGCCTAAAGAAATACAAATGGCAGTGAGGCTAAAACAAGAACAGGCACGCCAAGCTGTGTGGCTCTGGGCTAACTCAGGAGAGGGCCACGGTATTTCTAAAGAACTTCTCAACATCGGGCCTTCCCTGGGGGGGTTCAGTTTGTGTTTAACTGCTTGCTGGTGCCGTCAGCCATCTGCCAGCGGTCACTGCCATGCTTCTAAGGTTCATAAGATTTAGGGGCTAGTCAATTCCCCATTCAGTCTAGCTATGTTGGATGCCAAAAGAAGAAGGGCCACAACCTCTGTTCCCTCAAAGGCAGCTAAGCTCCTGGCTTGTGTGTGTCTGCTCTCTTCACACACATCCACAGGTGGACTTGTAGATGTCACCATCATGGTATCCTGGCTCAATTCCCACTGTATAACAAGCCAAGTGACTCCAGGATGCAAAGATCAATGATGTCAAATGACTTAAGGGGACACTCGCCTTGGCGATAAGTATAGACTGTATTAATCGCTTCTTGAGGTTTCTCTATAGCCATGCTTAAAGACACAGCATTGTGAACAAGCTTCTCTCCCCTTTCCTATAGGTCCAGGGCACTCTACAGAATCCTAATCCATGAAGAATCTTTATTGCATTTTCAGTATCCACTGGTTGAATAAATCACAATTGTTGAGCCACCACACAAATCATGGTATCCCAGGCCAACGCTGCCTTTGCCTTTATGGGGTTTACAGGCCGGTGGGGGAACAGAGTCATTAAAGGTAGTTATGGGTAATTATAGCTAGGAGGACTTTAAAGAATATTTGCCATGCTATAAAAATGTATTTTTAAAGTGTTGACCTAGTCAAGATGCCAAGAAAATTCTTGCTAAGAGGGTGACATACAGGGATGTAGTTCAGAGGCAGACTATGAATTCAGCATGCACCAGGCCCTGGGTTCCATCCCCAGTACCAAAATAAACAAACAACTGAACAGGTGGTATAAAAAGCTTCGGAAACCAAGTAGCCAGACAAAGGACGGGGAAGAAGAAGAGAGAGCCGGGTAGAGGGCAAGCAGGTGTGAGACGGGGAGGAACAGAGAACCAGTGTGGCCAACTCCTGGGAAGAGGGCATCCTTCATATCAGGATTAATATGGGCCCTGCACCCATTGGATACTGAGCCCAGGAAAGCAGGGCCAGGTTGATCTCCAGTGGCCTTGGAAGGGTTCTTCGCATATAACAGACGCTCAACTAAAACTTCTTGAATTGGAATAAAACAAAATAGGTCTCCCTCTTCTTGTCAGTCACTCTCCAGAATGTCAATTTTTTTCTGTTTCCTAACATCTTACATTTCAGTTTATTCTTTAAAGTGATCCAAAAAAAATTGATCTATCTTTTCCAAAAAAAAAAAAAAAAACCATACCTTTTGGACCATGGCATCCAAATCATTTCTGAGAACATTATTAATATTTTGAAGTTCTGTGTCCATAGATGGGAGCTGAAAATTCATACAACAAAATATAAGGCAAGGTGGTTACTCCCAAATTAACCCACAAAAAACGGAATTAACTTGTATCCAAGCTCCAAAGCACTGATATTATAGGGAACCGCTCCACTATTCTCCCCCCCACCCCTCAATAACCCCAATCCATGTGGGGACTGAATCCAGTGGTGTTCTACCACTTAGCTAATCCCCAGCCCTTTTAATGTTTTATTTTGATGCAGGGTCTCGCTAAAGTTGCTGAGGCTGGCCTTGAACTTCCAATCCTCTGCCTCAGCACCACCCCCTCCCCGAAGTAGCTAGGATTACAGGCAAGCATCACCCATCCAACCTCGCTTTCTTTGGAAAGTTTGGGAAAATTCATTTTACTCTGCACAGCCTGGATAAGCACTTTTTTTTTTTAGATGTTTGGAGGGCTCCTGATGCAGTCAACTAAAACTGAGGCAAAGCAATGCAAGACAGAATATATGTGACCTTCTAGTGAATAAAGCAGTGAACAATATTGTAAAAATCACTTTTAAAAGTAATACAGGGGGCTGGGGATATAGCTCAGTTGGTAGAGTGATTGCCTTGCATGCACAAGGCCCTGGGTTCAATCTCCAGCACCACCCAAAACAAACAAAAAGTAATACAGGGGCTGGGGTGCAGCTCAGTAGTAAAGTGCCCAATTAACATGCAAGGCCCTGGGTTTGATCCCTGGAACCAAAATATCAAATAAATAATATAAAAGTAATACAGTGAGCGGGGACATTATTGAGAAGCCTGGAACAAGTTTTTCATGTCCAGCACTGCAGGTGCCTCGGAAATCTCTGGTTCTTACCAACACTTGGCCAAGTGTCACATGTCTCTTGATATTATGTGCCAAGGAGGACCCAGCATCACTCTACAATGAGTCCTTGGCAAATACAGGTAACTTAAATCCAATACAAGAGATCACCAGACAAACCTGAACAGATGGCCACTCCACCACGTAGGTGGCCTGCTCAAAATGTCAGTGGGGGCTGGGGCTCGGTGGTAGAGCGCTCGTCTCACATGTGTGAGGCCCTGGGTTTGATCCTTAGCACCACATAAAGATAAATAAAATAAAGGTTTTGTGTCCACTTACAACTAGAAAAATATTTAAAAAGAAAAAAAAATGTCAGTGTCACAAAAGAGAGAGCCTGAGAAACTGTTCCAGAAGAAAGAGACATGACACTGAGAGCAACATGTGGCCCCGGCCAGGACCCTTGGCTGCAAAGTGAAAATATAGCTGTGAAGGGAATTTTCAGAAAAACAGACAATGTTTGAATAGGAACCGTGGAGATGGTGGTAGTGCTTATTGTAATATAAAACTAATACGTTAAATGCCAGGAAAACACATGCCCATTTTTTTCTACATTCCAGAACTTTATATATTGAAGTTGCCTGAAGTTCTTTTGGGGGGGGGGAAATCTACTCTTTGGGAAAATGGATGAATTGCCTTCTATTTGGGGGTTAATACATTAGGTATATGGTTTTAAATATATATTTTAAATTTCTATAGGAAAGTGTTCTGCTCCCCTTATTATTTTTTTCAAGTTGGATGTGTTTCACCAAATGGTAAAGAACTCCCCAGAAGGGGGCTCCATTGCATTCCTCTGCTCCTGCTGTAGCCATTCCCCTGTGGTGATGAGATGCCACTGTGCCCCTGACAGGTATACCGGTGCTTGGCCATGCCCACCCACCGGAGCTCGGGGTCCGGATGTGGCAGGCTCCAGCAGCTCACCTTGCTCAATTCGGGGTTGCCCTCCAGCTGGCTCAGAGACGACTCAATGTTCTTGCAGATGTCACTCACTTGTGGAAGAAGGCACTCAGGGCCTTGCAGAGAATTCTGCATGTTTTGTTTCACAGCAGACAGGCTGTTGCTGAGCTGTTGGCTTCCATCCCTCAGGCTCTTAAAATTCTGGTTCATGTTCTCCAGGGCCACCTTGGTTTCTTTAATTGCTGCGGGAACACGGCCCATTTCAGAGCAGAGACACCAGGCCCTTCCATCTATAAGACTGACCTAAAGGAACTTGTGATGAACTTGTAAATGGCCTTAGACCACTGCAAGGGGCAGTCTGAGAGGAAGCACAGGGCACTGTTGGGCTGCTCTGCCAGCTCCTCTGACCAGCTCAGCTCTATGGTATGGGGTCTCTTTCAACCAAGAAGCTGGGGCCAAGTACCAACACAGGACTGTGATGGGGACACCTCAGTGCCCCATTACTTGGCCAACAACAGCATTACTGCCCAACCTTGAAGAGGTCCGTCCAAACAAATCCATCCCAAGTGGTTTGAATCCATATAAAAACAGATTACACTTATATTTTAGTTATAAATATTCAAACAGCTGGAATAACCTACAGATAGTTGAGAGGAGAGTTTTAGATTCAGGCAGATTGAACTTTGTTACTACCTGTGTGACCCGAAGTAGATTCTGGAACCCCTTAAAATCAATTTATTCTTATTAAAATATTGAAACTATCACCATGTTGAGCATGGGAACCTGTGGGGAAGCCTAATCAGACCCAAACTCCTCAACAGCAGTGAGTCTCTCTGCATTGCTTTGGGAGTCCCACAGCCTAGGACACAGACTTATACCAGGAAGTCCCAAATGATGATGGCTTTCCTGATTTCTCTGGGGGGTAGAATCCCCTACCAGAGACTGTGGATGTGAATTACAACTGTTTTTTACAGTGGCTCAAAGCCTCAGCGGTAAAAGTCATGACATTTAAACTGGAGGTCACTCTTCTTCTAAACAGGTAAGTCTTTGTGGTCAGGTCTTTGCTCTGTGGCTTGCAAAACAGACGGCAGAGCATCAGGCTTCAGTGCAGTGTTGCAAGGGAAAATGTGAAAGCCCTTAAAAACTGCTTGCAGTACCTTCCTGCAACCACATAAAACTCAAGTGTTAAAGACATACACACACACATACACACACACACACACACACACGCAATGGTACCGTGGAATCTCTCCAAAAAGTAGCACAAGTTCTCCTTTTGGTTCTACTTCTATCTTGTATGGCATCTTTGGCAAGTTCTTTCATCTCTTGGTACCTTAGTTTCCTCATCTGTAAATGAGGGAGCTGGTTGGGCTGTCTCTTGTGATTCTAGACTGTGTCCTGACAGGTTTGTGAGGCTGAGCCCTTGGATAGGTTAGTGAAAACCCATGTTAACTTGGTCTCATTTGGAGGAGCTTTGAGGATTTATCCAGAGACCTGGAGAGGCTTCCAGAATTAGGCAGCATGATCACTGGTCTCAAATTTTATCACTTCACCTGATTGAAAAAATAATTCTAAAGTCTGCTTCCATCTTTGCTCTTGATTCCAGGGCGATCATATTTTAACAGGATTGAAGGCTATAGTGATGAGACCATAAAAGAGCACTCCGGGTATCAGTTTTTCATTCCTCCCACCTACCTGGTAGCATTATCAACAAAGCATGAAGCCTGGTACCCAGCTCGTGGTAGAGGCTCAGTGAATATGTAGCACAGCAAATGAGAAACAAAGAACCCACACTGGAGACATACACCTGAATGCACAAAAGCGTGCTGAGACACTTCATGCTGCACACCTCAAGCTTCAGGTTCTGAGGTTTACCTCTCAAGGCCCTTTCCATTTTGACTTTAAGATAAATTAGTGCAAGAAATAAATAACAACAACAAAGACGGACAGAGGATAAAACAAACTGATGGCCAGGAAATGTGTGTGTGTGGTCATTGTCCATAGACATTCTGGGATGTGGGTAATATTCTGTTATGTCCCAGAAAGGATTCAGAGGTAATAAATTTATATTTTACAAAAGCTTCAAAGCATTTTTATGTCCATAAAACATTTCCAGGGCTATAACTCTGGGAGTCATTCCAGGCCTACTGAGATCCCATACATTATGTATCTGAAGTAACTGGGGAAGATATTTCAGATTCTTAATTTTAGTTAATAAACATTTCACCAGTCCAGAGCTCATTTCCTCTTGACCTGCAGCCTAAACATGATGTACTCAAAACAACTTCATGATTCTTTCCTCTTCAAAGTCCACAAAATACATAAGGCTACAAAGCATTTTTAGCAAAAACTTAGCTAGAGCAGTTTAGTAAGCAAGTTTTAAGAAGCTCTGGCACAACAAAGGCTAAATAAACATTGACTTATTTAGGTTGGCTTGAAAAACAGCAGAATTTTAATAATACAGGAAATACTGAAGGGAAAAATAAAATCTGTTTTAATCACCTTTTATCTAGAAAGCACTGTGATTCGAAATCCTAAAAATCATTGGAGCTGGGATGGGGTTGCAGCTCAGTGGCAGAGCGCTGGCCTAGCCCATGTGAGACACTGGGTTCTATCCTCAGCACCACATATAAATAAAATAAAGGTATTGTGTCCACTTACAACTAAAAAATATATTAAAAGAATCATTGGAACTTTGAGCAAAAAGTCAAGGGACACATCAGGCAGGCTGCATGTCCATATACTTCCATGCAGCCATAGCCACTGTGGAATTTTGGCTGGAGGAGATCTTGGAAGACCTAAGACACTGACACCCAATGCACTGACAACAGAGACCTGGGGTGCAGAGATAAATAGCATCGTCCCACGGCCATGCCAGCTTGAGCTCCATACTCCCAACTCCTCTTCCAGAGGTTCCCCATGTGGCCTTCCCAAAGGTGGCATAGCAGCACCCTATATCTGAGCACTCCCCAGTATTGTGAATCCTATCTAGGGTCGTCAGGGTACCAGAGGCTTTGGTCAGATGGGGTGTGAATCCCAACTCCACCCCTTCCAAGCTACCCAACTGCTATACTGAAGTGTCCCCCAATTGATATGTCAAAGTCCTGACCCTCCTGTGTTTGGATACAGGGTCTCCAGGGAGAGAGTTAAGATGAAATAAGGTCAGAAGGGTGGGGCCCTGATAGGGTAGGACTGATGTCATTCTAAGAGAAGGGACACTTAAAGATGGGTGTCTAAGACGGGAAGTGAGGCTGGAATGATAGGAAAGGGCCAGGGAGGGAAGAAGGAAGGAAAGAAGAAGGAAGGAAAGGAGGGGAAGTGGGATGGGAAGGCATAGATCTTTGAGGTCACATTCCTTCTCGGGCCTCTATTTCCTGGCCAGGAAAGGGAATGGTTGGTGATGGAGAGGTTGGTGACATCTGGAGGCGGCTGAGGCACCCACCGCAGAGGACTCCCAGCCTATTCTGCCATCCTTCCTAGTCCCAGAGAGTCTGCCGAGTTGCTGGACTATAAGGAATACCAAAGGGAACAGGCATAATTGTCTTCCATATGATCCCTTCCTGATGGCCTGTTTTCTCGGGAATTGGCCAGACATTTGACAGATGAAATCATCTTCCCCATCAAACACCCAGCAGACATTTTTTTTTCAATATTCAGAGGACCTGAGGATTTTTTTTTCATGGTAGTTGAACATGTTTATTAAAATCTGTTCACTTATTTGAAAACAAGGAATATACTTATATATCTTAAAACCCACCACTGACCCTGATGGGTTTTAAGATACATAAGTATATTCCTTGTTTTCAAAAGCTGTCCTTTCAAGGTAGGGAGAGTAATCGATAGAATGCAAAAGACCCAAAATTCTATAGGCTACTCATCTTCTATAATAGACGTTGATGAACTTTTTCAATAAAAGTCCAGGTGGTAAATATTCTAGCCTTTGTGGCCCTTAAGGTCTCTGTTACAACCACTCAATTCTGCCATCACAGACCAGAAGCAGCCACAAAATGCGCATGACTGTGTTGCAATAAAACTTTATTTACAAAACCAAGTGGTGGTCCCCTATCAAATTCTGCCAGTATTATTTCAAATGACTTTTCTTCAGTACAATATCTTTGGTACCAGCTTTAAAAAAATAAAATAAAATACTGACTACTGTTATACGGTGTGTTTCTGCCAGGCCTGTTTGTGTGGCCACAGATCGCAGCTCTCACTCTGGCCAATTCTCAGGGAAACTCAGGAAAGAATTATTGACCCCGTGAGACCCAGGGACTCCCACTGGTGTATTTTCAGTCACCTTTGCCACTGTGCTTACCTTTCGCCATGACCTGGATCTCATCAAGAACAGGGATCACCTTAGGCTTTAGTCTCTCGAGAATTCCACCTCCCAGCAACGAATGAATATCTAGGATTGAAGAAGCAGAAGGGACAGTGAGGGCAGCTGCCCTGAAGAACAGGCTCCACCTCTACTGCTGAAAAGTCCCATTTTCCATTCTAGACCCTGTTCAGGTATTGACCCTGGTGTGCAGATTTCATCACATCATTTGAAGTTCCCATATCGACGTCCCCAGGTGAAAACTTAGACACCACAGACTGACAATCTGTGCTAGGAACACAGAATTTAGCTGCTTCTCCTCCTCCTCCTCCTCCTCCTCCTCCTCCTCCTCCTCCTTCTTCTTAACTTCTTTCCTTTTTAATTAAATGTTCTCAGTTTTATCTTTGAAGTTCATTGCTATTTGTACATTCTAAGGTAAGGAAAGAGAGTTGAGCACCTTGAGCTGTATGTAACCACCTCTGTCCCATCTCTTCAGCCAGGCCGGATTCTCACATCGCCGTGGCCCTGTTGACATTGTGGGCTGGGTAACTCGGGTGGGGCCTGTTCTGTGCACGGTAGGCTGTTGCAGCTTCCTCTACCAACAGTGCCAGGACCTCCACTGCCTCCACCTGGCCTCTCTGTGCCAACCACAGATGTCTCCAGAGGGCACCCCCGTCACTTGTTGGTTGAGAACCGCTAAGCCGCACTGTGAGCCCCAGGACAGTCCCCATCTCCTTCTGAAGTCACTTTAACAGGGCACCTGGCAGGGATGCACATCCTCCCCCACGTGGGGGATGAAGAACAAGTGCCAGTGACCACAAGATGCAAGTGCCCTGCAACGGATGCCAAATAAGAGAGCCAAAGGCCCCGCTGCCTGCAAGACAGAGGCTTTCCACAGATTGCAAACTGTCGGTGACACAAGGGGATTCTTTTCCTACTTTCTCCTACCTCCCCCTATTTGGTTTCTTAGTCCATGTTCTGTGGGTGGCAGCCACAGCCTCTCTTGAGCCCAAACAAGCAAATAATCACCAACACATGCTGATTGTACTCACTGTCCAGATCTAAGAAGGCCTTCTCTTTGGTGGTGTTGAACTGGTCCACGATATAGTCAATTTGCTAGGGAAAGAAAAATTACGTGAAACCTGACCTTCTAAAGCCCAAAGTCACAATAAAAAGACATATATCATTCAAAAATTAACCCGAATCAGAGAAGCTTTAGAAAGAGATTGTCAACAAGTTCTGGAGATATTTTTATTTTCTGACAAACTTCTTAAAAACACTCCCCAGCTTATTAGCCTAAAACTGATTTATTTACTGAGTTTACTTGTTCATTATGAATGTATTATTTGTGCTGGTTTATTATGTCCCATGATCTGTGGACTGGCTGTTGGATCTTGCGGTCAGTTCTAGCATGGCTGGGGACGGGTGGGCCCCTCACTCTTTCCACATGGCCTCGTATCTTCTGAGTGACCAGCTTGGTGATCCAAGGGTCACCAGCAACGAGAGGGAAAGAGTAGACACTGAGTGGCCTCTGGAAGCTGAAGCTCAAAACTGGCCCAAGGTCATGTCCGCTGTGTTCCCCGGGTCATAAGCACACCACAGGGACAGCCCAGACTCCAGGGGTTGGGAGACAAATCCACTGTGTGACCTGAGGAACTGTCAAGAACGTGTGCCCTTTGTGTTCTGCCACATTAGACCCATTTTATTTAGTGACAATTACCAACTGGCCTTCAAAGGGGCTGCTCGCTGCCTGTCTACAGTGGCTCAGGAGACCCAGTCCCCACTTCCTCGGCACCACGGCGGGTTTGGGGGTGTTTTACCAGTTTTCAACAATGATTGCCAATCAGCTCAATGAAAATGTGCGTCATCGTCTCAGTTTTCATTCCTCCAATTACTAGAGGAAGATCAAACGTCTTATTCTGTGCGGGGCCAGTTGTGTTTCTTTTATCCACTGCACGTTCACATTCTCTGCCCAGTTTTTTTTTTTTTTTTTTTTTTAGACTTCATTCAGCTCATCATTATTCCAAATCAGATAAGTTTCCCTGAAAGTCCCAACAATTTACTGTCCATTTAAGATGATGAGAGCCATCCCAAACTTTAGTAGCCTGCACTGCTGTCCCACTTTGCCAGCTGTTTAAGAAAAAGGTTTTTTCCTTGGACTCTTTACAATGTCAGGTAAAAGAATGCTGTGAATTTTACTCACAGGGTCGGACAAATAAAACACTGGCATCTGCATCCAGGCTATAAAACTAAAGATAAAGTCAATTTCTCAATATTTTCAAATGGCTGCATTTGTTTCTCTTTCATTTCCAGCCACTTTTTAAGAAACTAGCACATACTTATATTTTAAGATAGAATAAACTGTGAGGGGACCCCCGGGGGCCTGGTGGGCTCTTCCAGCGGCTCTGTGGGTGGGCTCCTCCTCCTGATGTGGGTACCCACAGCACCACAGATGCAGGAGGGCTCCTGCCCAGACGCTTTTCCAAACAACGTTCCAAATAACAATACATCAGCATGCTCTTGGGACACAGGAAAAAGGGTCCTTGCCCCCACTCCATTCCCCTTCTCCAGAAACAATGCATGAATGTGTGAGTGTGCATGTGAGAGAAAGACAGTGTGTGTACCCTCCCCAAGGAAGGGGACACACCTGCATGGATGTTAACAAATGGGTGTTTATACAGCAAAAGGCTTTCGTCATCAGAATAACCACGCAAACTATCAGGAGTCAACCATACTGCCAAGAAGAAAGGATGAGGACATCCGAGACCTTTCTTTCTTAAAAATAATCATGAGAACTTTCAAATTGTAAGCAATTCTATAATTTCGTTACATTAAAATACCATTTCGGAAATTATGCTTTTGGACTCTTTTGAAAAATACTTGCTGCACCTTGATTTCTTCATCTACCACGTGAAAAGAAATAGCAGCCCCGTGCCCCATCACTATGTCACTATGAACCCCAGTCCTGTGTAGAATTCTAATGCAATAATAGAAACCCATTTTTAAAAAGGCAACTCCCATCTACACAGATCCTCTGGGGTCCTGGAAAGTGCAGTGAGGTCCCAGTTACACCCAGAAACTCCGAGAAGCCCAGAATACAAAGCGCCCGCGATGTGTAGCTTGTGGCTGTACCTGTGGCGCTTCATTCACAAGGGTTCGCAGGTCTTTCAAGTTGCTGTCTATCAGCTTCTGAGACCTTCTGATGCGGTGTCTCACGTGGTGGTTGGCCTCGAAGCCGTAGATGATTCCGATGCTGCAGGAAAAGGGAAAAAGCAAGAGTAGTGGCCCCCTGGTCCCCTGCAGCAGGGCCTGTTTCTTCCCCTTGCCTTCGGCTGCTCCAGGCTTCCCACTGAGACCCCATGGCAGACCCACCACCAAACGAGGCCACACATGACTCAGACCCCCCCCCAAAAAAAGAGAGACCAATCTCCATTTAATATAAAGTACTCCATTCAAGAGGACTCCTAGAAATGGAGAGAGTGTCCACCCAAGTTGTGAAGGAAGCAGGAAATCTATAAGGCAGTGTGCACGATCGGTCCCAGTCCTCTCCAGGGGACACGTGTGTTCGTCCTCCCTGCCCACAGACTCGCTGCCGCCTCAGGCCCCCAAGAAGCCTCTAGGGAAAGGATCAAGATGACAAGCGTGACTTGGCCTTCTAGCGTGTGAAGGTTCTCTCATTTTTCTTTTAGTCTCTGTCTTGTCCAAGTTGGGGGGAAATGCTACTTTGGCATTGAAATGCTACATCAGAAGTCGACACAGAGGCCCTCCTGTGCTATCTCATTTCCATCAAGGAGGAAAAACAAGCAGCTCCACGATGCTAGGAGGTCAGCGACTTCACGCTGGCCAGCAGCTAAGGGCAGCCTTCTGTCCGTGGTATTGCCATCTCGGGAATTCACGGGGAAGGAAGATGACACTTTTCTCCACATAAAATACACTTCATAAAAAGCTTCAAAAATGCTATCTGGGACTGTTCTATTGGGTGCCTGTATGAATATGTAACAATGGATCCCTCTATTTTGTATAATTACAAGGCACCAATAAAAAATATGGGAAAATACTATATGAAAAGGCATCTGGCAGGAAAGACTGCACAAAAATGCACTTTTTCAAGCCATCTAAAATGCCCTTACTTAATCATTGTAAACGTCCTTCATGTTGATGAGTTACTAACAATCTTTTGATTTAAACTAATTTGACAAATGGCTTCTGCCTGCAGCGTTAGTGTTAAATTTGAAAGTACGAATAGCTGAGGCCCTGTTGAACTTGTCCACTGGATGGCAGCGTGGAACCACATTAGCTAAGCACAGCACAGGTGTCACCTGGAGAAGCCTCAATAAAACGGTTACTTCTTGCGCTTTAGGAGTCTTGTTAAGGAAGTCAGATCCTAAGCTGACCTGGTGAAGATTTGGGCCTATTTTGTCTTCTATTAGTTTCAGGGTCTCTGTTCTAGTGTCTAAGTGTTTGATCCACTTTGAGTTGATTTTTGTGCAGGGTGAGAGAGGTTTAATTTCATTTTGCTACATTTGGATTTCCAGTTGACTTCCTTAACAAGATTCCTAAAGCACAGGAAGTAAAATCAAGAATCAATAAATGGGATGGATTCGAATTAAATAGCTTCTTCTCAGCAAAGGAAACAATAACGTGAGGAGAGAGCCTACAGATTGGGAGAAAATCTTTACCTCATGCACCTCCAATAAAGCATTGATCTCTAGGATATATAAAGAACTCAAAAAACTTAACACCAAAAAAAAAAAAATGACCCAATCAATAAATGGGCTAAGGAGCTGGACACGCCACAGAAATAGAAATACAATGATCAACAAATATATGAAAATGTGTTCAACATCTCTAGCAATTAGAGAAATTCAAATCAAAACTACTCATAAGATTTCATCTCACTCTGTCAGAATGGCAATCATCAAGAATACAGAAAACAATAAAGTTGACGAGGATGTGGGGAAAAAGGTACACTCATACACTGCTGGTGGGACTTCAAATTGGTGCAACCACTTGGAAAGCAATATGGAGATTCCTCAGAAAATTGGGAATGGAACCACCATTTGACCCAGCTATCCTACTCCTTGGTTGATATACAAAGGACTTAAAATCAGCATACTATAGTGACACAGCCACATCAATATTTATAGCAACTCAATTCACATTAGCTAAACTATGGAACCAAACTAGGTATCCCTCAATAGATGAATGGATAAAGAAAATGTGGTATATATACTCAGTGGAATATTACTCAGCTTTAAAGAAGAGTGAAATTATGGCATTTAAATGGTGGGAGTTGGAGAATATCGTGCTAAGCGAAATAAGCCAATCCCACAAAACCAAAGGCCAAATGTTTTCTCTAGTATGCGGATGCTAATTCACAATAAGGTGGGAGACACTAGAGAAGAATAGTGTTACTTTAGATTAGGTAGAGGGAAGTGATGGGAGGGGAGGGGAGGGGATAGGAAAGATAGTAGAATGAAACAGACATTATTACTGTATGTATATATATGACTGCATGACCAATATGATTCTGCAACATGTACACTCAGAAAAATGAGAAATTATATCTCATCTATGTATGACATATCAAAGTGCATAAATGCATTCTACTATCATGTGCAAGTAATTAAAACAAATATAAAATTTTTAAAATGGTTACAACAGAAAGTGTGGATATATCTTTAAAAGAAAGTTCTGCATATATTAGGAAAACTTTGGGCAGGGGGGAATGCAGAAAACCAACGCACTGCCTCTTCATAATATGCAATTTTGTGGACTTTACATATATTTGTAGGCAAGGTAACCAAGGGTCCTAGTTTTTGCACTGAAAAAAGTCCATGTCCCCAGATAACTTCTGAGTCCTGGGTAAATGAGGACTTAGAGCATCAGTGGCTCCCTGCTGGTCTCCCTCAGAACCCACTCCCCATGGCAATATTGCACCTGCTCCAATCTCTAAGTGACACGCCCTGAGTGAGGTTTCTTAGAGGTAACAAGCTGCAGCAGAAGGAGTGCAGGAGCAGAACAAGATGTGTGTCCTGGTCCCTCTACTGCCACCAAGTATGAGAAAGTCACTTTTCTTCTGTGTTTCTCAGTGAGTACTTCACAGCTGAAAGGATGCGTTTAGACCCTGTCTAGCTTAAACTGGATAAACGCTCAAGTGGCAAGGGAGAGGGCTTCCGGCTGCCTCCACGTTCTCCAAGATGGTTTTTATGTTGGGGATCTTTCTGATGTGACCTTAAAACATGAATGTCAACAAAACTCTGTGCCATTTGGAATGACTGCCGAACAATCCACTATTGTCCACCCTACATCTGCACTGGTATTGACGAGGCAGAAGCTAGACTGTGGCAATCACAGTTACGAAATGATGCCCTCGTGCCAAATAAGGCCAAATGACCCAAAATGGGATTTCAGAGTTGTGTGCAGAGGAAAAACACAAAACCAAATTTTGAGTTATAGCAATGAGACTGGAAAGCTTCGTTTACCATGCCAAGTTCAAACGTTTTATGCCAGATGAGTCAGAACCATCCCCGAATATACCTGATATTCACAGTGGGGACCCTTACTTTCTCCAGCATGTTCAGATTACCCTGGCTATTCCAGACCCGTTTGGTCATGCAGGGAGTCAAAGTGAACTTGCAAGTCCACTTCCACTTGACCCTTGCTGACCCTGCCACCCCTCCTCAACAAGAAGAGAACCTCCTTGCCTTAAACTCTAAGGGGGGGTGGTTCTCCCTTCGATTCTGGGGCGGGTATTTCTCACTGCTTACTCTGTCTTCATTTCTACCTCCTTAATTTCCCTAAAAGGAGCTGGAAAGTGCTTCTCTCTCAGTTGTGCACAGTGCAATCTTGCTAAAGGCGTGTTTAAGGACTGGACTTTGGTTTCAATGAGAAGATTAACCACGTTTGGAGAGTCCAATGCACAAACATCATTCCTTTACTGAATACATGTCTTTGCTCACAAAAGCATCAGTAAGAAAAATGAGCTGCTATATATTTCAATACAACTCTACATTTCAATGCTACATATTAATGAAGACCCTCATTTTTGGTAACCAGTAATGGATCCAACTGAAATAAACACACTGATAATCTTTTTCTTTTAAAAAAAAAAAAAACAGTAATCAACAGAAGTCTGCAACAGAATTCAGCAACTTGCAAAGTTGATTCTCAGATCCCCACATGGTGTAAAGATTATATTTTTAAGGATGACAAGTCCAGTAGCCTGCAAGGGGCAGACTGAAGCAAGAGGGACACGTGGGTCCAGGGGCTATGGAGCCAGGAGAACAAAGGTGGGGTGGGGTAGTTGCACTGTAGTTCTCACATGTGCCACCATAGTGGAGGGTGTCACCAAGAGCCATCATGATGGCAGACCAGTGTGCCCAGACCTTTCCATTGTCCACAAACATCTGCAAAGGTAGATTCTTAGGTAAAATCTCCAATTTTTAAGTATTAACAACTAATCCTAAAAAACATTAAGTACTGTGCAGACCCACTGAGGATCTTCATTTGCAGTTTCTAACTTAAACCTTTATATGCAAACAAAATAGAAAATAAAGAAGTGATGTTCTTTGTTGGGGGTGGTTTAGATACTCACTACTTACTGTTCAATACATTTTTTTAAAAAGTCACATATGTAATGTCTTTGTATTTTTAGCAACCACTGGTCAGTTATTAGGAGACGAGGATAATGACAGCAATATGCCTAGCACCAAAAAATAAAACGTCAGTGAATATCTGTTCTCTGGCACTTGACATAAACGTCTTTAAGTCATCAAAAGCATGTGCTTTTGTGAAGTACAACAAAATATCTCAAAAATTTTAGCCAGAAGGTAGGAATTTTTATTTTCTTGGCATATTAGCACTTTATTTTCTATATTGTGTTATGAAAAAAACAATTTACTTACATATACACTCAACTTAAAATACTTACAAATACTTAAAGCATTAAAATTTGTAGCAATTTTTTCCTTAACTATTTCTACTGACTTAATGGAATCATCCAATGAAAGTCAAGTACATGTGTTTAGACTGTAAGTGATCTCTTATTTTTTTAACATAATTGTTAAATAATCAGACCTCGCCTTCTCATTATGAAAGTCTCATGATTTTCAGGAATGCTATAGTTCAGTTTGTTGTTGTTGTTCTGGAATCTTGTGACCTCCAAGACAGGAATTGACAGCTAGCTTCCTGAGGATGACTGGGATTCAATTCACCAGGGTCATCGCTAGCAAAGCTGAATTATCAGACTCAGCAATTTTGAAATACATGGAAGAAATCAAGGTATGGCTGGCTGTTCCTTCTTTTTTCTTTTATAGTCTTCTTGAAATTTTGAAAAAAATGCAATGATGAAAAGTTCAAAAGAAAGGAGGAGCAGACACTGGGCTCTCCCAGGAGTTGGACACATTTGCTGACCCGTCCACATGACTGGTGGAAATTCACCCTCCAGCTAATGGTGGGGCAGACCACAGAAGATCCACAGACTCTCATGCTCCAACTGCCTGGGGAAGGCTCGAGCAAACAATGGGCCAGGATGTGCTCCACACTTACTGGGGAACCTTTGTTCCCCAACAAATGTTTTCTCAAACCCATGGCTTTCTCAAAAAAAATAAATAAAATGAAAATTTTTGAAATAAAAAGGGATGAATAAAAAAATAAGAGTAGTCAAAGCTAATTTGAAAACTACTTTCAATTAATTGTCAGATTTAGAATCACTCAATGGAATTGAGCCCAATGAAAGGCAACTGGACTGCTCTGGGTTTGTGAGAGGTTTTTAAAACATCGTACCAAAGATTAGCAGGCAGTTTGTGCTGTGTAAGCCAGAGACCCAACAGTAAGAAAAAAATCCACTAACACGTTTCATTCTCTGCTTTCTAATTTAGTTGACGTCTGTCCCCTCTTATTTTTGGTGATGTGCCTTCTTCTCCCTTTCATCTAATCAGAAACAAAGAAATCTTCACTTTTCCCCACTCTTTAATCTTCTTGGTTAGCTTTGATTACTTGCAAACATTATTTAGCTATCATATGACTCACGATGTTTAAGACACTTGCTAGCGAGTAGGGGTTTCTCAAGGAAGACATAAAAATAGCAACAGTAAATTGAAAAGTTCAAGGCAAAGTTTAAACTTCTTGTCTCAATGTAAAGTAAATACAAAGGGAAAAAAAAACTTATACTATTCTCATTAAGACCTACATATAGTTTATACATATATATATATATGTGTGTGTGTGTGTGTGTGTGTGTGTGTGTGTGTGTGTGTATAAATTCAATACACTATATGAAGTCAAATTAGTTTTAAATTTGTTACCACCTCAAACAGTTGATCAACTTTGGTTTAATTATGTTAAAATCTAAAATTATTATTTTTCAAATTTAGTTTTCACCTGGGTGGAGAAAATTTTTTAACTGTATGTATAGGAGGCAATAGAAGCATGGAATGTGTTTTTAAAAAGATTCTCCCAACTTAAAAGAAAACAGTTATCTAAATTTGTTTGATTAGTCTAAATCTTAAGAATAAAAAAAATAGTTGTAACATTCATTTTATGTAAAATGAAAGCCAACTTTATATTTAGCTTTGTAGCTTGATTGTTTATATATTTTGGTATTTTAAATATAATGTAAATAATCAGTTCAGCATGAACTAGGAATTATATGAAATGCAAATAGAAGTCCAATTTAAAAAGAATTAAATACATACCACATGCTTCATTAAAAAAATGAAAGCCCATTATTATTTATATTATGGATTTACATATGTAAACATTTATTCAGGTAAATATAAAATAAAGTATAATACATACAATAAAAAATTTTTCCTGAAATTATGGCATGAAAACTATTAACCTGTTAAATAAGTAATGACTCTAACAAGAAACTCTAAAGGCAGCCTTTTCAAAGGACACTGAGACCTGAGCCTCATCTTAATATCTAGGGTGAGTAAGTGGATAAGGAAAAACATTGCTGCCCAATCTTTGGACAAATGACCAGGTAGGTCTTCCCCTTCTGGAAAATGCACAGGGCCCCTGATGAATCTACCAGTCTTTGGGCTGTAAGTGACATTTTTCTAGCACTCAAGGGAGGTCACTAACTTCTGCAGGGGGATGGTTCTGTGCATTCCTAAGAATACTTCAAAGGCACAGCAGAGAGAGAAAGAGACATCTGGAAATGCCATCAACCAGATTCTAATCTGCCTTCCAGAATCCAGTGTGAAGAAACCAATTTGAATTACTTTAAGAGGGAGACAGAAAAAGACACAGACAGACAGAGAGGCCAAGACAAAAAAGACAGACAGAAAAGGGAGATAAAGACAAGAGACAGGCACAGAAGATAAATGCCCAAAGACCTGTCAGAGCGCAAGCTCCTAGAGACACACAAAGACTCCCGGTTAGCCAACAGCACATGAAGTAACTAACACATTCACTTGGATCCTTTTAAACACATGTATGGTAAAAGTCTATCATTCCACTTTTTTCAGCAAAATTATGTCTTTGCTATTTAAATAATAATTGCCCTGGAACAAGTGGTAACGCACTGGTTTTTGCTGGAATTTTCCGTTGCTCAAGTTTAATTGGCTCAATAGGTAGTACCCGAACCTGGTACAACAATTCAGAAGAGTCAGGCAGCCCAGCTGCAGCAACAACGGTTCCCTCCTTCCGCCCAATTGCCCCCCAATTTCCTTTCCAAAAGTAACCACTGGGGCTGGTCCCTCACCAGCCTTTCCTATACATTCTGTGCAATCATAACCAAGCGTTTGTGTCTCCCTCCTTTCTGTTCACATCATAGTTGCCACGTGACCATGCACACAGGGTTGCAGTTTTCCCTGCATCTCTCTTGGAGCCACCCAGTTCTTTGAATGAGTATCCTCGATTCCAAGATAGATGAACGGTCACCCCCAGAACACACATCTAACCAGACCCTTACTGATGGCCACACTTAATGATTTTTGCTCTTGGGTTTGCAGCTAGAACTTCAACTAGTAGGAATTACTGCTTTGGGCTTAAACACACAATCATCACCTACTTAATGGAACTTGAAATATCTTACCTATGGACGCTGTGCAAATGTGGTGTGTGGAGAAAGACAAGAATGCCGATTGTCATGTCGTGGGACCTTCACCTCGGTTGCCATGTGAAACACTGGTTGAATAAATGAGGAAAGGCGGCACTATAACCAAAAGTCACAAGGGGACCAGTGCCATGTGCACATTCCTCAGCGGAGGAATTGACGTGGACTCAACAAAACATCCTCATCTTAGGAGCAATGTAATTCTGATCTGCCTGTCAATTGGAAAACTTCTGGTAGCAGCAAAAACTGCAGCAGAAACATCCTAAATAATGAAATGTGTTGCAGACTTCAAAAGAGGGCAGCAGATGAACAACAAATTCAAGAAAAATGGGTTTAGAAATTAGTAGAAAGTTAAGTGTATTCTACGCTGTTCTCGAATTTCCAAATGTGGGGACTGCCCTTGTCCAGCGAGATTCCTTTTGGAATTAACTACAAAATCAACTAGCAAATGTGGCCTTTGCCTTTCAGCAGGCTGGCTGACCCCTGCACAGCTGTCTCAGAGGAGGAAGCTGCTAGGGAGTGGACGGTCTCTGCATTCTCCAGCATAGCCACAAATGGGAAAAATGCCACAGGGCAGGCTCCTCAGTCAGGTTAGGGCAGCTTCCTCCCTGAGCTTAATGATCCAGGAACGGTGACACCTTTTTGAATGTCTTGGATGAGCACCTCCATTCTCCCTTTCCTGTTTTGTTATTGCTGTCATGGTTCTGTTTTAAACTCCTGGGCTTAACAGTTAAAACAGGGGACACGGCTCATCACCCTAAAACCAATCAGCTGTCATCCACGATGCTACTTGCCTTACGAGCACGCAAATCACCAGGAGGGAGATTGCAAGGCACCTCCTCTGGAAGGGCGCATTCTCCTTCGGACGCTGGTGCATTTTCCCACCACATTTGTTACAGCAACGACATATGGCAAAGATACAACCCACCACAGGTAGCAGAATGATAAATAACACTCCCAGGATAACGCACAGGATAACGCCGATCTCATAGTGGGCGATCTGCAATTCAAACAAAAGAAACAACACAAACAGTCACACAAAATAGAAAGTGGAACATCCCCGAGTGGACACAATTCATTTTTTTTTTACCTATTCACTATCACGAGTTGAACCTTAATGTGCATAGTTTTCCATTTGAAACTCCCTTCTGAAACAGAATTAAGTTATTAGAATACGGGAACAAGCCATTACTATCTTCCTTTCGATTCCCAGGAAGGTGTCCAAACCAGGGTCAAGTAGTGAATGGTTTAATTTTTTTTTTCACTTTTTAAAAATTTGTTCTTTTTAATTATACATGGCAGTGGAATGTATTTTCAGATATTATACATACATGGAGTATAACTTCCCATTTTTGTGTTTGTGCATGATGTGGGCAAATGGTCTAATTTTAATCCCAAATGTATTTTGTTTGCTTGTAAATAGTTTGATAAGTCTTGGCCAGAATACCTGCACAGTGAATCATCTATATAGGTAGGACACACAAAGTTATCAAAGATTTGAGGCGGTCTGGATTGAATCAGTTAGTGACAAATTCATGGTTTCAAAAGAATCTGGAATAGATCTAGATTTAGAACAAAGGCCCAGGCTTTCTGAGCCTGATGGTAAAATACAGTCCACTTAGTTTTCCATCCATACATTGTGGTGTATGACTAGAGGAAAGGTGCCTGATTGAGTAGCAGGCACAGCGTGGACACTTAATAACACTTCCCATGCCACACACATGAGGCATAGCCCACGGAAGTACTGGGCTTGGCAGTCCATGTCTAAGACTGGTCCCAAGTTCCCAGGAACAAGTACAACTTCTAGATGCAATCATAGGAATAACTATATTTTCATTATCACACTGGCTTTATTCCAAGAAAAATGAAAATGAATGAAACTTGACCTGCTCCAATTCATGCATATACCTACATTTCTTAAGAATGGCAGAAAATTGCAGTTGGCAGTGGGCAACCTACAGACAAGCTAGACAGCAATAGATGCTGAGGCCAAGCAGAGCTATAAAGGAAACACAGATCCTGTTCTTACAGCTGAGTGCTGAGGGCCCTCTCCTGCCTGAGTTCCTATTCAACCTCGCCTGACCCTAGTTTTCCATAATAATCAAGCAAAGTCTACTTTCTTTTGTTGCCATGAATTGGGCGATAGGCAAGAAGGCCTGGGGGCAGCAACCCCCTCTTGCCTGTCCATCCTGTAACATGTCAGAAGCTGAACATCAGCAAACTAACCAAGAATGGCCTGAGGACCTAACGATCCTTGCTCTGGAGATCTGCAGAACTAAACAGCATCCTGTGACTAGGTATTTGGGATCACATGTGCATGACCTGGCCCACTCCCTGTGAAAAGACACCTGCCAGTCTGGAAGCACCCATCAACTGCCTTTATAAGCCACTCCCAAGTCAGCTTCCTGGCAAGACAGGCTTGTGACAAGAGTCCCTCATCTCTTCCAGCTGTTTTTCAAATGAAGTTACCTTCCTTGGCTCAACACCTTGTCTCTTGACTAAATTGATCTGTGATGCAGCAAATGGCCAGACCTGGGTTGGGTCACATTCCTGGGAGCAAATACTTCCTGAGTCCCGGACCCCATCAGCATACTGTGTGGGGAAGAGAATCACATGGCCTAACATAATGACATGCACTAATTACATGAATTCATATCAAGAAACAGTAATTCACTCTCTGGGTGAATGCTTGAGTATTAAATCAGGTGCATGTTACACTTGAATACCATCTTCTTCAATATTCAGATTAAAATGCTAAAAAGAAAAACAAAGTAGCTGAATTTTGATGCATTCATGAGTTACATTTGTGTGCTTCACGTTGACCCCCTTCCCACGGCCATGAAGAGCCATGTGCAGCAGATTCTTCAACACTTCCTCAAAGATTAGTATCTTTGGCCAACTAAGGAACCATCCCAGACACTCCAAACTCCTACATACTTACGTATGTTGCTATTCCAAATATTCTATTTATTAATCTGAAAGGAATTTTAAACCCTTTCTGAATCCCAGGAGACACTAAACCTAAGCCCAGGAAGAAGGTATATTTAAATGTTGACAATGCACTAATTTAGCTTCAAGTACAAATTCTGTACTTTCTGTAGAACCTTCCTAATGTTGCTGGCTAAATCAGGCAGTATGGAGACTCAGAATGCATCATTTTGAAAGTCGACTCCTAGGCTAAAGGCTAGGCAAGATCTGGGAGTATGCAAATTATTTTTTGATACACCAAGATCTTAAAGCACTAGATTATGCTCAAGACAAGATTAAAGATGAATGCAGAAACAACAATGAAATGAATAACTAAAAACCATCAAAGGGAAGGCAGCAAAGAAGAACAGAAAGCTCTAAGCAAAGCAGCGCTACTTAACTGCCTTCAGGCAAAGAGCAACATGCGAGCGACAGCAGACATGAGCTTTACCTTCAGGATCAAGACTATGTTTTCTGGCTGTGAAGTCAAAGCAGTTGAGGAGTTTGTGTGTAGCAGAGGCAGCGGCATCAAGAAAACAGACAGGAAAAGTCACGTGAGTGATTGACCACAACCGAGAACATTAGCAACCCACACAGAGAAAATCAAGCAACAGAAGAACGACATAAGAAAGAAGTGTAATACCTGAGTGTGCATTTGAGGAACTGTTCTGAGTAGAGCCAAGTTCTGAAACTTAACATTTCGATTACTGAAAGCTTCTTGGTTTGGTTTTGTCTTTGTACCAGGGATTGAACCCAGGGGCACTTAACCACTGAGCCACATCCCCAGCCCTTTTTATTTTTTACTTTGAGATAGGGGCTCACTAAGATGCTTAGGGCCTTGCTAATTGCAGAAGCTGGCTTTGAACTTATGATCTTCCTGCCTCGGCCTCACAAGCGGCTAGGATTTCAGGCGTGTGCCACACCTAGAGAAAGGTTTTTAATCAGTATGGGTCACTTGTGAAAAAGTGAATTAGAAAGTCACAAATGCTTAGCATGCTAACCATGTGATCTTCATAAAAGAGAAAACCAGAGGCTGACTAGAGTCCCACCCTCTCTAAAATGAAATCTGCTGGTGTCCTCCTGGCTACAGTGGTCAATGGAATTCCGCCATTTTTATTCCAAACTTTTCAATCGGTTCTGTATCATCTGATCTTGGCTTCAGGTGCCTGTTCTTCTCAACCATCCTTGACCATCTTAAGGTGTTTGTTGTCACCCTATAAAACGTCCCCAGAACGTGTCCTGTGTGCTGCCCTTCTTCATTCTGTTCCCTCCCGTGCTGCATCTTCACCCAGAATGTTATTCTCATTTGCTCTTCTCCTGATGAAACTCAACACTGAGTCTAGGTGTTGCCTCCTCAAGACATTCGGGTGCCCAACATCCTCTACTTACCACCATGGAGCCCTACACTTGGCCTGTGGCAGCAGAGATGCTCCGTAGAGGAACCAGCTGCCATACAGCTATCTCCACACCCTGTTCATGTCTGGGAGAGCAAGACCTGTGACAGTCATGCTCACCGTGTGCTCCCAGGTGCCCAGCCCAGGACCTGGCACTAACAGTCACCCAGTCAAACTCTGATGAACTGATGAACTGAGGAACAGGAGACCCAACCGTATACTGTTCACCAACAATTCCTAAACAATGGTGCAGAGATGGGGGCTGGCAGTGTTGGGGATAGACCAACCCATAGTGAAGATGCGATGAGTTTTCCATTAAGCTAGATTTGCTCAATTTATAAAACTATCCTTTTCTGGTGATATGTGTAGGAAGGAAAACGGAAGTCATTATGGATTTTATGCTTAATTTTTTGTACGTATATGTGGCCCTGAGGATTAAACCCAGGAGCACTCTACCCATAAGCCACATCCCTAGTCTTTTTTCATTCTATTTTTGAGACAGGGCCTTGCTAGGTTGCCCAGGCTGGCCTCAAACTTTCAATCCTTCTTCCTCAGCTTCCCGAGTTGGTCCCATAGGCTTATTAACCCTCAGGGCTCAGTATCCCAAATGTGCCAACCACAAGCACTTCACAGTGAATGTTAAAAACACTGACTTCCGGGCTCTACCCTAGAGTGTGTGAGTCAGGACATGTGGAAAGACCAGCAATTGTCTTTAATAAGAGCCCTGGTGATTGTAGTGTTATTCTGAACTCACAGTTAGTTCAGTGTGGGAACCCTGCCCTAGTCTGGCTACAATGGCTGGCCACTCTGGGCTGTGGCCGGGGCAGAGCCACCCATAAGTTACAATAATCAGCTGATTCTTTCCTGTTCATTTCTTCCACCCAAGAGTCACCCTGCCCTGATACGCATGATAGGGTGGCAGCCCACACCTCTGGGGAGCCGGGTGCATTTCACTGTTTCTCTTTCCATGCTGGCTGTCATGCAGATCTTATCTTCTGTGTAATGTGGCAGTGTGAGTGCTGGCTCTGCCACTTAGTGTCTGTGATTCTCTACTCCAGTTGCTCATTATGGTCACTTAGGGAGCATTTAAAACATACCAGTAGCCAGCCAACCCTGAACAACTACATCAGAATGGGGTCTAGACATTGCTATCCACACTCCACTGAGCTTCAGTTTCCTGGCTGACAGAATGGGAATAAGCCGAGACCATACCTTATGCTCCTATTGCAAGAACTACATGAGAAAACGGCAGGAATGTGATTTGTGCCTTCTTCTATTCCAGGTGTCTTGATGAATGTTAAGTGAACTGATACTCTCAAATTCTTAAGACCAATGCCTGCCAGGGTGATGCTCAAGCGCCACCTGAGCTCCAGGAGCCTTGAACCGTGATTCCTGGTGGTGCACTACCCTGCCCTGTGCTCTCCATGTGCCATGGCAAGGGAACTGAGCTTTCTTATTGGCAGAGTGTCCTGTCCCCCTGGGAGGGCCAGAAATGGGAGCTAAGTCACTTACGCCTCAGATAAGTAGGTGGCATCCAAACTCACAACCCTGCTTGTGTGAGCACCTAACATTTACTAAATGCCGCATTGGTGTCCAGTGATTTTTTAGGATGTTAGTGCTAGTGAGTTTGTCACAGCAACAGGGACGAATCCCAAGCCCTGTACCTTTCCCCAGAGGAAACATAAAGAAAGGGCAAGGAAATAAGTGAGAAATGAAATAAATGAGGAAAGGATGAAGCGGCTGAATCTAGTAGGGAGCTGATCAAGAAATAAGAGTAGAGGTAAAACACCACCACGTGGAAACGAATCCAGTAACCATGACAAGGAAATTCGTGAGTCCCGCTGACAGAGATGCACAGAACAACCAAGATGGCAAGCAGCAGGTGGGGAGGGTCTGCTAGGAGAATGGACTCCGTGAAAGGTTGCCCTTGAAAACTGTGGATAATACTTACCGGTTATCAGTGGGAGGTGGTTTTAAGGAATCTACCCAGATGCCCCAAGCCAGGCATTCTATCACTTAAGAACCATGTCCTTCCTCTTAATTGACAAGTACTAGGCTTGCCTTCTCGAGTTGCCTTCTAGGCAGAACCCCAAGGGAGCATGTCACTGAGTGACACCATGCTGTACTCCTCTTGTACCGTCAACCAGGATGTGGAGGGTCTGGGAAGTGGCTCACCCCCAAGCTCTGACCCCCAAGAGAACGGGTTCCGGAGCTCTGCGAAAAGGGCTGAGGGTGGTGTGGCTCACTTCTGTATCATGAACCCAGGCCCTGGCAATAAATGGGGTGGACACTTCAGCTGCCCGTGTCCTCTCTGGCTCAGCACCTCAGATGGACAGACGAGTCTTGTGAAAACCAGAAGAATCAGCAGATATCGGTCACATGGAAGTACGTCTGGGACCCGGCACGTGCTGAGGAGATGCTGTGATTCCAGTTGAGGGCACTCGGACCATCAGAGTTGTTTTGAGGTCATCTGTTCACTGCTCCTTTCTCATCACAGCCCCATGATCCCCCTTTAAGACTTACTCAAAGGCAAGGAGAGCTTAGTCACCCACCACCCAGACTTGCCTCCACCCATGCCTCATCCTGGCTGTAGAATCTCTCACAGGTTCTCTGAGAGCACCTTCGGTATTCCTTCCTCAGCAAACTGGGGATTCAGTCACACTGGAGTAACAGGTAACTTGGGACGTGACCATTTCTGCCCAGGGACAATCACCCACTCTAAAAATTTGTGGCTGAAAATGTGCAAGGACAGCTGAGTCCGTGACACTCTCTGCACACAGCCAAAGAGCTCAGATAAGACCTGTTTCTTCCAAGCAGTCCTGTGGCTTGGAACAAGGCTCACCTTCATTGATGCTATGTGTCCTTTCAGAGTCAGAAATGGTCTGGGTGCAAATCCCAGCTTCCTCACTCAGCCACTGGGTGACCTTGGGCGAGTTCCCTTGGCCTCTCTGAGTACAGGACTTCTTCTGCCTTTACAATGGCACAACTGCTTGCTCCTTGGAAGGCTGTCCTTGTGAGAGTTAGAAACAAGGCAATGCTCATAACCCAGAGCCTGGCACAGACAGCCAGAGATGGCGGCTCCTACTTTCACAGGGAAGATGGTGAGCTAGTGTAAGAACAGGCTTTCAGAAGCTGTTGAGTGGCCTGGTGCTTCCAGCCAAGTGTTTTTGGTGGATGTAAGACTTTACTTCTCACTCTCCTGGCCTTTCAGTCAGTCTTAAAGGCCAGCTGCACACGGAGTCCTCCCTGGTTTCCCCAGGGCAGGGTCCCTCTCTGAACACCCTGGCCCTGATCACGGGGTACACATCCCCCTCCATCTCGCGGGCCAGTTACCCAGGGTCTCAGTCTGCACAGCTGCCATGACAGAGCACCACAGACACGGTGGCTTCCACAGTGGACACTCATGCCCCCCCCCCCCGCAGTTCTAGAAGCTGCAGAATGCCATGTCAAGGTGCCGGCAGGACTGGTTTCTGTGCTGCCTCTCTCCTGTATGGCTTGAGGGCGCTCACCTTCCGGCTGGAGCATCACGTGCTTTTCTCTGCCTAACTGTGTCCTTGCTTTCCCTTCTTATAAGGACACCAGTCATAATGGATGAGGGCCACCCTAACCCTCATTTCAGTAATTACCTCTTTGAAAATCCTTTGTCCAAATATAGTCACGTTCTGAGCTCCTGAATAAGACGACGTGAAAGTGAGAATTCTGGATGCAAGTCAGCCCATATCATCCAAGCACTTGTCTGTTTCTTGGCCTCTCTTTCGCCAACTCTGAATTCTTGGAGGAAGAGCCATACTCTGGCATGTTTGAACCCCTACCATGCACTGATCCTAACTGGAACTCCATAAATATAAATTGAGCAACTACACTGTAATAACTAAAAGAGAGAAAAAGCCTGGGTAAAAAAAAAAAATGTCACGAAAGAGAAGGGGTCCAAGGGTCACTCACTCCTTGGAACAAAAGGTCTACACTTGTGACAGCTTTTGAATCTCCTTAGGAAGAAAGTCCGCTGAAGAACCCCAAACAGAGATCACTGACTCAGCTGCCCAGGTCCTTGGCCATCAAGGGACCCAAAGATGCAGCACAGAGCCAGGAGAAGGAGACCAGGGAGGCTCGACCCCAGGACCACTCACCTGGACAGTCCTTACCTGTGTGCCTGTGCTATGTGGACCCAGTGAAGTCATCCTCGGTGCCTGCCCATGCCCTCGGGCCTCTACCATCCTGGTGTGCCTCCTCAGACTTCTAACTACCGGCATCGTTAATTCTGCTTGAGGGCTTTCTCCAGAACCACAGAAGGTCAGAAGTACTCAGAAGTGAACGCTGTCCTCCACACTTAAGCAGCCCTTAGGCAGCGCAGCTTGGTCTTGGTATATAGAAACTTCAGCTCCCTGGCCCTTCCTTCCCCAGGTAACCTGGAGGCTGATGTTTTGCAGGTTCCCAGGGCTCTTCTACAGTATGCAGTTGTTACCCCCTGGGCAGGTGGCTCATTGGAACCCTTCCCCACATCCCAGTAGGTGTTCCCTGCCCCTCCCTGTTCTTCACTCCTTGACTCAGGGGGCACTGGGGACAACTTATCAAATGCAGCAGTTACCTGACTAAACCCAGCCCTCCCAAGATGCCCTGACTTCTTTGGTGTCTTTGCTTAATTAAATCCCTTCTCCCTGGATAACCGTAGAAAGTGTGATCCAATTCCACCTTAAGGGAACGATTCAGTTCATTCAAGTGGGCTCAGGTCTGTATCCTCTCTCTACCCCCCTCCCTCATCGGTTTTTATCAGTATCCCCGAGGGCAGAGCAGCTCCCAATTTAATACTAAGCTGAGCATGAAGGAGCTGTCCAGTTAAGAATCCTGGAATGGTCAGTGCAGTGGCACTGAAGGGTAAAATGCTTTCGCAGTGAGCTGCATCCAGGAAGGAGTAAGGCTCCTCCGCCATCTTAGGCTTTCCTGCCATCAGATATAAATGACATTTAGAGAAGGTTTTCTCTTTGACTTCTATATTCACTTTTCTCTTGAGTAGCATTTTATTGCAAATTGAGAATATGATGAGGTCATTTATAACTATAGCACCTGAGGTCACTGTCCACTGGGCAAGTGTTAACTGCCCCCACTCAAACACTAGCACTGAGATTTGTGGCACTAGTCAGTAAAGAATGTCCACCAGGACCTCTGCTTACTGGAACTCAAGGACCTCAGCTACTCTAGCAGAGAACAGGGCCACATGCCTTGCTTACCTTGCTAAGGACCGAGAAAGTGACCAACAGACTCAACTAATTTTTATTGTTCTCCATACAAGGCAGCAATTATTTGTCTGTGGGTTTGCCAGAAAACCTACTCTCATAACAAACCAAGATCAAAAGAACGAACATTCTTCCATTTAGGTGTCAGTCACAAAACCAAACCAGTGAATCCGCAGCACCGTGAGTGTCAAGCAGAGAGGTACTTTCTGAGATTCTGTCCACTCGCCTGCTGATGGGGTCCTGACTCACCTTCCTTTCTCTCTGGTCAACCTACCTGCTTCCTTCATACCTGACCCTTGGCTCACGTGGTTCCCAGTCTGGGATACGACAGAGACACCTCCCACCTGCTCTTGACCTCTTATCCTTTCCACCCCAAAGTCAATCCCTCTTGGAGGAGCTTCTGGACAGAACCAACTCTCCCTGTTCTCTGAAGGTCACTTATGGAGGTGAAGCTACTTTCTAACCGGTTGTCTTCTAAAATGAAGCAATCTGTCACCAATTGTAGAGATTTTCAAACAAGTCTACTCTTATCCCTTTGCTAAAAAATGTTAATATTTCTTTGGGGGAAATTTTAACTTCTTAACAACATACAGTTTGAAAGATTTTCTTCAAATGCTACTTTCAAAATTTCTGCTGTCATTCAAATGGGATCGATAAGGTTGTTCAATGGCCGATAACAAAGGATACTGAAATTACTGATTAAATAATGGCTATTTGAAGATCTATTTGCAACTCAGCCAAGATTTTTCTCATACATGTTATTTTTAATAACAAACACATCAATAAAAAATTACCTCATCATAAACAGCTGAGACTTCAAATTTGTTCCGTATAAATTTTCTGATGGAGTCTGGGGGAAAAGAGCCACAAAATAGCAAAATTATTTTTTTCAGGAAAAATATAAAATGCATATTTAGAAAAAATAGGTTTATCTATGCTTACAAATTATTACTTCTATGTATAGTATTCTATGGTTTTGTTCTTATTTTTTAATGTAGGTAAATAATTGAATTAATGAGCCTTTGACTCATTAATTGAAAGCAAAGAAGCAAATATTTTTGATTCACTGTTTGGCCAGTGGCAGAATTAAAGGGTTGCTATTCTAAAGGTTTCATAATTTCTCATGATATACCTTAATATTTATTTACCAGCAAACAAAAGGCAGCTCATTAACAATCACTAATAAAATGTTATGTTCAAATTGCTAATTATTATTTGCAAAAAACTTACCTTTTGATAAGTCCACATTTGCATAATATTTTTTTAAATGAGTCTAGAAGTCAACCTAATCCAAAAGTACTTAGTATAGGAAACCCCTCTGTTTCCCATGAGCAGAGCATGAAATGTCATACAAAATTGCATTTGTCCTCCCGTTTCATTTTCCTACATTTTCAAATTCTCATAGGGCTGGGCCAGAAACGAATGATACAAGACAACTGAGGCCGGACAGTGAAGGACATGCTAAGGAAGCAAATAGGGATTGGTGAGCAAGCCAAGGCTCCAGCTCCCCTCTCCTGTTGGGCCTCCTGCCCACCATGCCGCCCACAGTCATACCCCAGGAATGAGCTTCCATTCGATACAGAGAAGACACCTGAGCAGGTGTTTAAAGATTAGGCTGCAGGAAAAGGGATAGGGACTGGGGAACCCAAGCAGTTATTCCACGGCACCCACAGGCTGCACAGGGGCAGGAGGGAGCCTAAGGCAGACCTGCCAGACAGGCTGCCTTCCTCTCAACCAAGCTTTGGTCTGTCCTGTAGATTAGACTTCTATCAGAATTTCACTGGATTAAAGTGATACTGGTCTTGGAAATCAAAATTGGGTCCTCATTCCCCTGGTGTTGAAGATTAAACACCCCAGAAACACTGAGGCAAGCGTAGAAAGCGAATTTTATTTAAGAAAGAGACAGAACAGAGATAGCAAGCTTCTTCGGAGAGAAGTTAGGGCCAAAGCTGATTGCCCAGGGGAGTCAGGGGGTCTTGCTTTTTTATAGAGCCCCCGCTCCTTCCTGCAACTGGTGGCCCTTTCTCTATGGTGTCTGCTAGCCCCTCCAGGCTGTGTGGAGTAAGCAGGTCCACTCTGAACCTGGGGTGCAGGGGGAGGTATCCTGGGAGCAGGAGCCAACCCTGCGGAACCCAGCTCTGGAACTGGAGCTACTCTGTCTGACTGCCTCTCTCAGATACCAGGCCAGAGGACTGCGATTGCACAAAGTCTCCCTGAGGCTAAGCAGGGACAGATCACATCCTTCTAAGTGAACCTGGACAAGGCTCTATCAATAGCACATACAACAGAAGACTAATAGAGGAGGCAGCTTGGGCCATGGCAGCCACAGAGAAGCGGACTCCCCCAAGTTCTAGCAGGTTCTACCAGAAGTGTGTTTGAGGACCCCCCAGCCTCTCCCTGGTGGTCCTGGGAGTCCGAGGAATGGTCCTAGCTACATCTACAGCACTACCCCCTGGCAGCTGACTCCTGTTCTTTGGCTGCCAGTAGACACTGTCCCCTTGCTGTGAGGGCAAAAACCCATCTAAGCTTTTGGAGCAGAGATGTTCTCACTTCCTGTGAGATAGAGCAGCACTCTCCTATAGAAATACAATGGGAGCCACTTAAGTGATTCTATTATTTATTTGTAGTTTAATATATATTGAGAAATGACAGCTGAACATATTAATGGGATACAAAATAACAGCATGACTTTTGAATACCAAGTCAGGGCTAAACAAAGTCAACCAACCCAGCCCCAACCCAGCCGTCGCCTCAAACATCTGATATCCAACAGAAGAATGGATAAAGAAAATGTGGTATGTCAGCCCTACAGAAGAATGAAATCACGGCATTTGCTGGTAAATGGATGGAACTGGAGAACATCACACCTAGTGAAATAAACCAGAAAGTCAAGGGTTGAATTTTTCTCTCATATACAGAAAAATATGAGATTTTCATGGGATTCCCTCCCCTGCTTTTTTCCCTAGAGCAAAATAAGGGGGAAAAAGGGAGAAGGAATCCCATGAAAATAGAAGGGAGGTCAGCAGAGCCAAGGAAGGGGAGTGAAGTGGAGGGACTGGTAAAGAAGGGAAGAACTGCAGAGTGAATTTGACCAGATTGTGTTATGTCCATATATGAATATACCACAGGGAATTCCACCTGGACGTGTATCTACAAAGCCCCGGTTTAAAAACAATGAACAAATACAAGGAAAACCAGGAGACCAGAGGAAGGGGAAGGGGGGGGATGGAGGGGAGGGAAATAAGTAGTACTGGGGGTTGAAATGGAGCAAATTATATTTCATGCAGGTACAATGACATCAAAATGAACCCCACTATTATGTATAACTATCGTGCACTGATAAAACATTTAAAAATGCTTAAGAAAAAAGTTGGTATGTCACATGCCATTTCAGAAGAAAGCATTCTTAAGAAATTTGTGCTTTTCTTTTCGTTTGAGCTAGGTATACCAGGAGGGCATGGTAATTCCAGGTATCTAGCAGTTACTTATTCGCATTGTATAAAGTTTTTCTTTAGTAGTGTATTTAAGAGACTTTTCAAGTTCAGAACTTTTTATTTTCAACAAGTTGATGAAGATGTGCCAAATAAATAAATACATAAATAAAAAATAAATAAATAAAAATTTAAACATAAAATTAAAAAAAAAAAAACAACATTTGATATCTTCCACGACAGGCATCTTTGAGTGACATTAAAGTGTACATTATCAGCTCCTAGCCACTGTGCAACAAATTAAAAAAAAAAAAAAGAATCAAACAACTTCATTCCTCTTATCTGAGGCATTATGTCCTTTGATTGTTGTTCCCTCCTTCTCCTGCCCACCCCTCAGCCTCTGTGGCAGCCATCCTACCCTCAGCTTGTTTGAATTCATTGTTTTGATTCAACAGTGAGAATATGCCGTTATTTTTGGCTTACTTCACCTGGCGTGACAGTCTCCAGTTCTACTTATGTTGTCACAAATGGCAAGCATCTCTTCCCTTCTTCAGGCTGAATAGTGCTTCAGTGCGTATCTGTACATTTTTTAATCCACTCATCCCTTGCTGGACACAACTAGATTCCTTAACTTGCCTACTGTGGATAGTGCTGTGGTGAACACAGTGTGCAGGGACCTCCTAGACACACTAATTTAAAATCTTGGTGGATATCCAGAAGTGGAATTGCTGGGTCATATAAAATTCTATTTTTAGTTTCTTGAGGAACCTCCATACAGTTTTCCATAATGGCTGTGCTGAAATCCCCACCAACAACATACAAGAGTTCCCTTTTTCTCCACACTCTCACCAACATGTGCCATCTCTAGGCTCTTTGGTAATATTCATTCTAATAAGTGATATCTGTCAGGTACTACGTCACTGTGGTTTTAATTTGCATCTTGCTAATGATTGGTGACATTGAGCCTTTTTTTTCATATGTCACCTGGTGATTAAGGTACCCATCAACCCCCAGGTGACACACAAGACAAGCCACAAACACAAACACCTTAACCCAGTGCTTACCAAGGATGATGACATCATGACCAATACCAGCGCTGACGGTTTCCAAGTGAACGATTTTATACTGACATTTCCCATCCCCTTTGCCAATTTTTCAGCCCAATGAGTACATAGCCCAGTGCGGGTTGTAAGTCAGGTGAGCCATGGTAACGGCAGCCTCCATTTGTTCTGAGTGTGCTGTGCACTTAAACCTGACCCAGTCTTCAGGGTCATTTAACATTATCTAACCATCTGTCAAGTGCAGCCATCTGCCAAGTGCCCACCATGAGCCACGCAACGTGATACACACAGGGCAGGACGGATAGGTCCTAGGCCACTCTTGAGAAAATAGTCTTCTCTTGCCCTCCAGGAGGCTTCCATGTGGAGATGACAGTGACACCATATCCTTCCTGGGCTCCTGGGGGTGCCTTCCACCACAGGGTCGGAGGCTCTGGCCCCCTCTGCCACACAGCAATTCATCTCCCCAGTATGCCAATTCCATGGTTTTTTCAACAACGAAATATTTTCTTGACATATCATGGTGGATGGAAGACATTTCAGCTAACAGATGAGGAGGTTATTTTCTTAGTGAAAGACTGTTTCTCCGTGTCTGGCCTTGCAGAATCATGTGCAGGACTCCAGAAGAGGGGCTCTGCAGGGTCCAAGAACGGATGCTGAAAACCTCTCCTTGTTCAACTTCTGGATCTTATGCCTTCTTACCTGGGGGTTGCTTTTAGTTTTATAGGAGGATATGAATCAGGAAATCTATCAGCAGGAGGCTAATTCTGATTCCCTTGCATTACACATGCATCAACTTAGAAGGTAGCTGGGTTTGGTTCTTGGCCCTGTGTGTCAATTCTCTATAGAAGTTGTGTGATGTCTCAAGTCACAGTAATAAGAAAAGTGCCCTGTGCGGGATCCTACATATGATGGATATACCTCCCTTAGCCCAGTCAAAACTCATCTTTGACCAAGACATTTCTGTTCGCTCACTGACTTCTTTAATACATATGCAGTTCAACCTCAAGCTGGGCCTAGTAGAATTTCACTCTCGAAATGTTTCCTTGGAAAGTGGATAGAGAATTCTAAAACCCCTGTTATTTGCGGTTGATTTATCAGCTGTGTCCTGAGCTTAAGTGCTCTTGGAAAGATTCTGCTGATGGTATCTGTAAGTCAGTTCTCTTGGGCTCTTGGGTTTGCTTAGAAATGTGATTAATTAAGAGAATAAACAGTGTTAAGTGTCTCTCTGTGGGGAGATGACAAAGCCTCACTTTTGCTCTCAGTGCCACTGTCTTACACCCAGTTTGGGGATCCCCCACATGGCTCTGTGCTAAGAAGGACTTAGTGTGCTATTCTGTGTTAATGCACTATGAATCGAAGTGAAAAAGCTGTTTATACTTTTACTCTTAACAGTTTTATGAATAGAATAATATGATGTTCCAGTTCAATTTTGAGACTTGCAAGTAGGAAATGTACAAATCATGATTTTAGTAAATTAGATACTAATTAAAACACACAATAATTATTTCTTTCTGGGCATGAAAGATTTTCCACAGATTCTTAAAAATAAACTTGACAACTTGCTCCTGACTAGACCAAATTTCCTGATGGGACCAGGGGCAGACAGGCAAACCAACTGGAACGCTTGAGAAACAGAGATAACATAAATCTAGAGAGTTCTAGAGGGTTGTGTTGGCATTGCACAGGTAAGGAAGATCAAGAAGCACTGTTCCCTGAGCAAAATGCTCAGCCCGATCCACATGATACACCACATCAATACGTGAGTGTCTTCACCTCCACTCTGGTACCCCACAGCCTTCAGCACTCTGCTCCCTACTAGCCCCTCAGCAAGTGACCCAGCATGTGAGTGCTCAGCAGGATTCATGTGTTGCCTCCCCTTCTTTGTCCCGCTGCTTGACTCTACTAGCCATCCCTCACAGTTAGGTGGGACCATGCAGACATACACGCACTTCTAGGTCTGGCCTCTAAACCCTCCCACAAGACCACACGTTTGCCTCCTTCTCCATCTCCCAGCCAAACATGGAGGATCCCATGGAGAATTCTGAAGCCCAGGGGCATGGCAGAACCTTTAGGCAGAGCAAGTAGAATCCTAGTTCAATGCCCTAACTCTTCCCTTCTAGAGAAGACTGAGCCATGAAAGAATTTTTTTTTTAACTGAAACTTGGGCTTATTACAGCAAATGATGCTACTTAACCTAACTAAAATAAGCTGTGGTCAATCAAGTGTCCATTATTTCTCGGAACACGCTTCTGCTATGGTTTGAATGGGGTTTGACCCTTTCCATCTCATGTTGAGATTTAATCCCCATTATGATATAAGAAGAGGAAACTTGAAGGAGTGATTGGGGAGGTACCCTTTAGAATGTTATTCCATTTGTACAATTAATGGCTTGATGGTTTACCTTGAGAATGGGTCAGCAATAAAAGCCTGTTTAGTTAGGTCTCACACACTCTCCCTGTCTCTTGCCTCCTTGGGCACGGCACCACCTCCATGCTTTGTTAGCAAGAAGGACATCACCAGCTGAGGTCCCTTGACCATGGACCAGAGCTGTGAGCCAAAATAAACTTCTTTTCCCTATAACTTATCTAGTCTGTGATATGGCATTACTAGCAAGAGAGAGAGAGCACTAAGACACCGCTCCTCTACCTGAAGCCTATTTGATCCAATAAAGAATAAGAAAAAGTTCGTTTTTCTTAAGAGACAGAATACACAGATTAACACACGCAGATGAAGACTTGGCAAAGCCAATAGATTGGCACTAATGTATACTAAGATTTTAAAAGTCAGCTTCATTCGAGATCCAAATTCCTGCATTCATAAGGAAAAATGTAAGAAAAGGCATTTAAGCCCACAAAAATCACTTAAAAAAAAAGAGCAATGTAGCTCAGATAAAGTATTCTTCCTGCCTGCTTCTTACCCACATGTCTCCAAGCTTTGACAGTCAACTTGAGCCTGACACGTGTCCATAAGCCTTCTAAAGTTTTACCGCCCACTGGTTTTTCCTAATCAACAAAACACATGTTCATAGCCAGTTTAAACCACTGATTCAAACATGTCTCTGCCACCAAAATATTCACAGAAAATGCTCTTAGGTAACAATATTATCCTGGAAAACGTGCACCAGATGAGGGTTAAGGCACGTTAGGCTCAAGAATTTGGTACAATCTGCAAGACCGGGTACAATGGCCCATAGGATGGTTAGGAACACCAGCTGCTCTTTCTGAAGGAGAATGCAGATTGAATCTGGATGCAGAGCCTGATGGCAGAAATATGAGCGTTTATTTATGTGGTTTATCTGGCCCAGGACACCCTTGCCAGAGCTCCCCTGAGGAAGAGGTAATTCACTGCTGCCCAGTCTTATCCTCCTTCAGTGGTCTGGCCTTGCTAGGTTTTGTTTCGATGCTTCAAACTTCCTGATTCAGAAAGCTAAAATCAACATTTGTCCTTTCTTGACAGGAAGCTATCTCATCACTTTAAGAGAATTCAGAATGTCTCATTAATTGGAAAGCTTGACTCAGTTTACCTTTTATCAAGAAAAAAGGAACCAACTGATTGCATGAAAACGGTTAAGTCTACACTGAATCAGCACAGTTGGTGTGATAGTTCTGATAGTTTATAGGTTCAATGGAAAAAAGAAGAGAACCATGCCATAGGCATTTTATATAGAGTTAAGGCATACAGCTACATATCACACTCCATTTGATGCCAGGCCAAGCCCTGCTGTGAGTATGAGTTCTCTGGTTAGAATGGAGGTTAGTTAAGACAGCACCTGTGGTGAAAGAAAGCTAAGCACTGAGGTAGGCCTGTGGGCAGGGGTGTAGCTCAGTGGCAGATCCTACATGTGTGAGGCTCAGGTTCAATCCCCAGTACCACCAAAACAAAAACAAGATGAGAATGACCTCATTGACCCATGTTACGGCTTGGATATGAGGTTTCCCCTCAAAAGATTCTGTGTTTCTTCAGGGGGTGACATGATTTGATTATGACAGTCATAACCTGCTCAGTGGATTAATCCATTTGACGGATCCATAATCTGAATGGATTGTTGGGTGGCAACTGTAGACAGGTGAAGAGGGGAGCTCTGTGGGAATGCCCCTGAGGATTACATCCTGTCCTCCTGACTCTTCCTTCTCTCTCTGCTTCCTGGCTTCCATGAGGTGAGCAGATTTTCTCCACCCCATGACATTCTGCCTCCCCTTGAGCCCAGAGCGATGAAGCCAGCCAACCATGAAAAGAACCTTCTAAACCATGAACCAAAATAAACTTTTCCTTCTCTCAGTTGTTCTCGTCAGGTATTTTGGCCCCAACAACGAAAACTTGACAAATACAGTTCACAAGTCGAAAGGCCTGCACACAGTACAGGCCCTTCAGAGAATGCACTGACTGATCAGACTCTGCCGCAGAATTTGGGAGACTCTCCTCATTTGATTCTCCAGTGCTTGCAAAGGGAGAAGGCCAGGCTTTTCCCAAACTACACCCTCCTCCCAACCTCATCCTCAAACACTAGGAAGGCTGTCTACACCTGTCAGTGGTCTCCAGAAAGACAGGAGCAATAAAAGATAGAGACAGAGGTGCATGAACATGGAGAGAGACATAAAAATGTAGAGACATGTGCAGCATGATGGGAGATGGCAAATCTGAAATCTACAGGGCCCACTGACAGGCTGGAAATGCAGGCAGAAGCTGATGCTACAGTCTTGAGGCAGAACTTCTTCCTTCTCAGGAAACCTCAGTTTTGGTTCTTAAAGCTTTTCAACTGGCTGGCTGGAGCCACCCACATTATCAAGGGCAATATCCTCCATGTGAAGTCAACTAACTACAGGCTAGGGTTGGAACTCAGTGATAAGAAAAAGTGCTCCGCATACACAGGGCTCTGGCTTCAATCCCCAGCACCTAAACAGAGAGGCAGTTAATTGTGGATGTTAACCACATCTATAAAATGCCTAGTGTTTGATTAAGTCGCAGGGTAATACAGCTTGCCCAAGATGGCACAGAAAATTGGCCACCACTCTACCCAAGCCAGCTGCTAATCCCAAGAAGAATGGTTCTCAGAGTAGGAGACATCACACAGCAAAATATTTCTGAGCATCCCTATTTCCAAAGAGAGATAAAATGTCATCAATGACAGCTCCTAAGAATTCTTGAGAGCTCAAGACCCCCTCACCAAGATAAGGGCAGAACTGAGGCCCCATCAGTGCAAGGGAAGGAGACCAGACCGGGTCTCCAAAGACAACTCACCTTGAATGATGACCCTTAAATGCCCCCAAAGATTGATCTGTTTTGTGTGCACTGAATTAAAAGACCAGCCAATAACTAGCTTCTGAAAAGATTTCCACTGAAAGTGACAAAACTAAAGAAGTTTGTTACTTGAGAGTTTTAGTGCCACATTTTGGAAATGAGTACTTACCAATCCCATCCGTCAGCAGCCCTGCCGCCATAATCTACAGAGGAATGAACACACCGCCCACTCTGGCTCACTTCTCCCTGTGGCTGGTGCAGCTGAGCTGAGCCTGTCTCCATCGGATACCTGAGTGGTGCAGACGTAACCACCACCTCCTACTGCAGCCCAGCTGGACTCTTCAGCTTCATGGAAATGAATGTTTTTGGTGAAACCATTCAAATCCTCACACCATCCGAATGCAATCCTTTGGGTTTGATTATTCATTTCTTTATGTTTATTCTTGGGTTTTGTTTTTAATAAAAAGACTGATGTTTCAGACATTTAGAAGCCACAGCAGGTCTATCAGATTTATGAGAATGCACGCCCCCCCACCACCACCTCCAAGCATATGACCAAGTATCAAGTTACAGAGAGCTTCTTTAGGGAAAGAAACAAAACACAAAACATCAAAAACACAATTCTTGCTGGGTATTAGGTGCATACCCATAGTCTCGGTACTTGGAAGGTAAAGGCAGGAGACCCCTTGAGCCCAGGAGTTTGAAGCCAGCCTGGACGACATAGGGAGACTCCATTTTCAATAATAATAATAATAATTATTATATTATTATTATTATTATTATCATAACAACAACAACACAAACACCCTTGGTATAGTTTTTCCTTTAGGACAGTGATTAGCAAGTGACTCTGTTTGGTTCCTCTCCTTCAACTGACTGAGCTTTTACTAGACTTAGTGACAGCACTAACACACCCTCACTCAATGAAGAACTAGGAAAAACTATTGCATAAGTTATTCTTAACACCTGGGATCAGTCTGGCCTTTTCAGCTTTCTGCCAGCCATAGGCTCCCAGTAATCCAGGGACTGTGATTTACGTCTGCCCGTCATCATTTCCAAGTCCTTTGGAGAAAGGGGTCAGGTTGCAGAAGCCTACAGGGGGCTTCTGAGGGCTCACAGAGCTAGGAATCCTTGGCAAAATCTCCTTTTGGACAGGAGCTGGGGCTATGTGGCCTCCCTGACCACGGGCTGCAGGGAATCCAGCTCCCCCACAGCGGGATGATCGGGGGCCCAGTATCGAAGCCGCTGGTGGACTCAAGGAGAGGGGGCAAGGACCGCTGCCAAAATATTTGTGGATTCCCATGTGCATTCCCCCCGCAAAACATGCCTGGAGAGTGTAATGCCGTTTACAGACTTTGTGTCTGCTCTTCATCAGGAAAAGTTTGCCTGAGGATCTTGGGAAGCAGTGTGGTTTGAATTACCTGTTTTGATCTGTACTGACTCTCACATGACCTCAATGACACGGCTATGCGAACATGAATCAACTAAACCCCATTCTGTTCTATGTGACACAGGGTGGCCTCTGGGGACTGACTGTGGGGCAGGGGTGTTTGTGTTTGTCCCTGGTATATACTTTGAGTTCACTTCAATTTTTAAAACCTTTTTAGATTCTTTAAACATAAAACAATTTTATTGACATACTCTTCAATCTCCCCTCCCTACTCCAAGAAAAGAGAAACATAAGGAAGACATAGTTATTAACAGAGTGAAGTTAAAAATTCTGGTTCCTGTAGGCATGAATCAGATTTTACCTCATCTTGTGTAGGATATGTGACTGACCGAGAGCGATTTTTACAGTATTTAAGCACGCATAAAAAGCCTACCAAGCGCTGGTCACAATCACGTTGCACAGGAGGGCTCTACTGTCTTTAAATTGGTCCATAGGTGGATGAATAGATAGTTAGATAAACAGATAATTCTTTAACTGTACATGAATCCTGGGGCCATTTCCTAAGTTATAAAAACTTGTCCTACTTGTTCAAGTGTCCGAACTCTGGGTTCAAGTTCTGCATCCAATTCTAACTTTCTCAGAGGGCTTCAGAGGAAAGGAGGGAAGGAGAAGGGAGGAGGAGGGAAGGAGAAGGGAGGAGAAGGGAAGAGAAGGGAGGATCTGCTGTGCACACAGCACCCTGGGAGCTAAGCGCTCAAGGCCAGGCGGCAGGGCAGGAAGAGCCTGCAAGCTAGATTAACAGAAACCGGCTTCCAGTTCTGCCTCCAGCGCCCACAAATGAGTCAAAGTACAGATGCTCTCTGGGCCCAGTATCTATAAAATGGAGAGGGAGCAATTGTTATCCTGTGAGCTTATCTGAAAGACTATAATTGACAGGTCGTGGCATCTCCCAGAATCCTCCCAGCAAACCTGCAGAGGACGCTGAGGCCCGGGAAGGTTGAAGGAGCTGTAGGAGACCACTCTCCAGGAACTCCCACTCCGAGGGGTTTTAATGCCGCTCCCCTGCTTTTCCCACCACATCCCCTGCGTGAACTCTGACTCCACTTCTGCCCTGGACCCCTTTGGTCATATGGAGTGACCTGGGCCATTTACTTGGATTCTCTGAGCTTCAATTTCATGCATGAAAAAGGGGAAATAATGCCTACCTTGTAGGATGACCCCAAGCAGCACAAATAACACATGCGAAACCCTGATGTGGAACCCTGGGAACTGTACCCAACACAAGGTAAACGCTTCCGAGATGGTGGTGGAGGCCACGGAAGCAGCTGTAGCAGGTTGTGCACAGGCAGTTCTCGGGGCATAACTGCTGGCAAAACACCTGTCCGCAGTAGGCAAGAGGCGAAGAGCAGGAGGTGACAGATTGGAGGTTTAATTCTGGTTCCCTGTTTTCTGGCTCCATTATACTGGGCAAGTCATTTACCCTCTCAGGGCCTACACCCCTCACATATATGGTGACATGATCCAGCTATATTCCCCAAGTGCTTAGACACAAATATGCCCTCAAATCCTCTAATGGGCACCAAGGCTTCAGAGATGAAAAGATGCAGTTCTCCCTCGATGAGCTGCCAGAGCCCTGGGGAGACACAGAGGGAAAAGAGTGAAGCAGGTGTTGGGGGGAGATGTGTGCTGACGGGGCTCACACCGCCGTCCCTGATGGGGAGCTACGGGGACAAGGGAAAGGCTTACTGCAGCGGAGGACACATGAAAGCAGCAGAAATGTCTCAAACATTAAGCGAAGGGAAGGAACTCCAGGTCATGGGGCAGCAGGTTCAAGGTTACAGAGCCACGAGTTGACATAAGGTCCCAGCGACTGCAAAGAATTGTCCCCGCTTCAGCCCAAGACCAAGATGGGAGATGAGGAAAGCCGGCCATCGGCATCCTGGGTCAGAGCAGAGGATCCCAGCTCTGCTGTGCAGTGGCCGGGTGGCCCTGGCCGATAACTGAACCACCAGAAGCCTTGGTTTCCTCTCTGCAAATGTCAAGCTATGATTATCACCAATATCCTGTGAGGCACCAGGGACCATTAACTAACGGTCAGCTCTGAGCTTCCACCGGCTCTAACTAGCCATCATTCTGTGATGCAAAGGATGATCCTACTGTGTGCCAGAGCCCGCTGCATACAAAAGGAGCTGACTTCATATCCTAAGAGGCTGAGGAGAGGCTTTGACCACAGGGGGAGTGGGACGTTGGCGGCCTCATCAGGAGGGGCTTGAGGAGTTCAGATTCCAGGCAAGGCTCCCCCGACTTTGTGACCAAAGATGGAGTCACTGTGGCTGACTGGTCAGTCGTCAAGACCCGGGCCATCACTGGACATGAAATGATTTCTTCCCAGACAGGAAAGCAGGCCTCAGGCGATCCGGCACTTATGCAGGTCTTCCCAGTATTCCTGGCAGCCATACTGAGAGCCCCAGTAGGTACTCAGAATGAGACTGGGATTCGTGAGAGCCTGGTGGTCCCCAAGACAACTTCCCAGAACCCAATATGAACGCGATGTCTTCTTGTTGGCTTCGAATCCCTCCTACAGGAAGTCCTTAACATGTACACCCCAAAGAAAGGGGGGTGAAATGCCCAGTGGCTGCCTTCTTTCATTTCAACAAACAATAATCCTGCTCCTGCAGGATTCTCTCTAGGCCGTCCCCTGGCTCTGGGGATGGAAACCGAGAAGCCAGTAGAGATGAGAAGGAATGCTTAATGATTCGTGAGCCCCCACTGAGTATGTCTGGGCTAAAGTTAGCCTCTTCAATGCCCAAAGGCCTTTCCTCCCCTGCTGTTTCCACATCTCCACACCTCCAGCCTTATTTGCTGCACTCTCACGGAATCCAGAGCTCTGAGCTATGCTTTGGACCACTGACTAAACTACCATCAAGTCCTTGGGAAACACTGAGATAGGCAGGTTTTCCCCATCCCTGTAATGCAGTACCCACAGAAAGCCCACCAATAAATGGAAACGAAATGACAGAATGCCACCATTTTACAACCACAATAGTGAGTGTGTCAGTCAGCTTTCCATCACTGTAACAAGATGTCTGAGATGATAAACTTATCAAGAGAAAAGGTTTATTTTGGCTCATGGTTTTGGAGGTTCCAGTCAATGGTCGGTTGGCCCCCCAGCTTTGTGCGTATGATGAGACAGCACACCACAGCAGGAGTAGGTAGCAAATGAAGGGGCCGGGGTTCCACAATCCTCTTCACAAACCCAGTGACCTAAAGACCCCCCACTGGGCCCCACCTCCTGTTGGCACTACCCTGGGGACCAAGCTTTTACCACGTGGACCTTTAGGGGGATATTCAAGATCCAAAATACAGCAGTGGAGACCCACTAAAGAGAGAATACTGCGTGGATCTTAAAGCACGAGGGATTGTTGAGGCTAAGGTGAGGCCAAGGAAAAATCTGGAAGACATCACCTTAACAAACAGTCAAGCTTAACATTAGCAACGATGGGACAAACTGACAGAGGTTGTGAGACACACTGGGCGGCAGGGGGGACCTACCTCACATATGTAGTGTCCCTGACGAAATGTGAAATTTGAATAGAAGCCATAAGGAATGTTGATGGGGAAATCTGAGAAATGTCAGTGGGAACGGTACAGTGGATGAAAGTGTTCAACAGTGTTGCGTGTCCTGAGGGTCTTCTCTGCATGTGGTTAAGCACAAGGACTTGGGAGACGCCTTTAATGTGTTTACTGATGGGACAGGGCTTCCCTCAGGAGGTGAGGATCTGGCAAAGACAAACAGGTGCTCACCAGCACCATTCTAGTCTTGCTGCTCAAGGTTTGAAGCCATTCAAAATAGAAACTTGGAAGGAAAGACATGCTTGGACCTCGTTCCATCTTTCTCTGCAATCCTTTTGCCTTTCCAAACTCTCCCTTTAACACCCAGCTAGCCAGTGTTCCTGAATCATCAGGCCCAAGGCTTTTCGACTCGGTCTTGGGGAGTCAGTGTTTCATGGTTTCTTCCTTCCTTCCTTCCTGGGACGCCGATTCAAGGGAAGGAAGGAGACTGTAACAAGGTAATTGAGAAAATTTGGGTTATTAAACTTAATAGTAAAAAATTGGCATTCTTATTGATTGTGGCCGGATGGTAAGGACATTGAGGAAGAGACGCCCGTCATCCCTAGAAATGGATGCTGTCGCGGAAGGGAAGGGGATGCTGTGTCCGGGTTTGCTTCAAATGTTTCAGTGAAGAAAAGTGGAAAGAGAATTGAACAAATGCAACAAAACCAGCTCACTTTTCCATCTGGGCACCTGGCAGAGGAGGACTCACTGTGCGCTTCCTTCCCGTTCTGAGATTTGAAATCTCCCCTTATAAAGGAGCTCGAGGAAATCTCCCTGCCCTCGCCCTCCACCGTCCCGTTCAGACCCTCATCGCCTCTAACCCAGTTTTCCTGGAGTCACCCACTAACGCTCCCTCTGGCATCTCATCTCTGCTCCACCCCATCCTGGTCCATACAGGGCTGCCAGTTCCATCCATCTGCACCCTCTGCCACACGGACCCCACTAACTGTCCCGAAGGCTATTCAATGTGACACCTCCCTTCCTGTTCCAACTGAAGTGCCTTAGACTTTGGAGGACAGTGACCAAGCACACTCCTTGTGGTCCTGGTATGATCATTACTAACCCTCTCTTTGAATATCTTAAATGTCCCAGTTTGTATGAAGAATAACATGACAACCAGAAATCAGGTGGTTCTGAGATCAAATTTCAGGTCTGACACTTAATGCTGTGTAACCTTGGCACGTTATTTAACTTCCTGGGGCCTCAATTTTCTCTGTAAAATGAAGACAATGACATCCACTGTTAAAAATTAATATATGAGAATTCCTTAAGACGATGCCCTGCACACATTAACAAGCCAGGCTTGATGGCCGGGTGCACACCTTTAATCCCAGTGGCTCAGGAGGCTGAGGCAGGAGGATCAAGAGATCAAAGCGAGTCTCAGCAAAAGAGAGGCGATAACTCAGTGAGACCCTGTCTCTAAATAAAATACAAAATAGGGCTGGGGACATGGCTCAGTGGTCGAGTGCCCCTGAGTTTAATATCTGGTAACTCCCTCAAAAAAAAAAAAAAAAAAGAAAGAAAGAAAAGGAATTAACAGCTAGGCATGGTTGTAAATGCCTATAATCCCCACTACCTGGGAGGATGAGGCAAGAGGATCATAAATTCCAAGGCCAGTTTCAGACCCTGTCTCAAAATAAAAGATAAAAAGGGCTAGGGATGTGGCTCAATGATAGCGCTTCCCTAGATTCGATCCCCAGCACCACAAAAAGTAGAAACAAATTAATACAGTTGCTATAATTATGTCCACTTCATACAAAATCCTTTTAATCCAGCCAGATCAATGGCTCCCATAACATGCCTAGTTCATAAGCTCTCTGAGGCTTGCTGATGCTGTTCCCCACCCAGAAGAACCCTCCCTGTATCCTTGAACGTTAGAATCTAAGGTCCTCAGCTGACTTTCGTCATTATTAAGTACATAATAGCCCATCACTCCCTTGTGACATTTAGCAATCCACTGGCTATGTACTCCCTGGACTATTTATTCTATATAAATGCATTCTGTCTCCTCTGCTAGTGAGACTGTTTGTTCCTTAAAGAAGGAAATATTCTCTCTCCCACATAAATGCCACAACGCTGACCCTGGGCTATTCACCTGTGGCAAGCGCTTAGTACAAGGTACACGCTGTAAGCAAGACACGCAAATGAGATCTAAGAAACTAACATTCTGGGCAGGAATTGCCTTGGGGGAAGAATATGGAAAAACAAAAATGGTACTACTCTTAAGTTCTGGTTAAGTACTGTAGGACTTCCACCTCCACTTCTTTACTACCCCAGAGGTGGGCAAGGTGGGGTGGGAAACAAGAGCTTCTTACAAACTACACTGCAATCCTAAATCCTTGCTGAACTTTAAAACCCCACTGTCCCAGAGGAAGAATGTCAGACAAAACCTGATTTCCCCGAAGCTCTAGGTTTTGAAGCTGGCTGGTTTATAAGTGTGGAGCTTGGGTTTTTTTCCAGCCTCATTTACTACAATAAAAATCATCCAGCCCTTGAGTGCAGTCAGTTCTAGATAATCTGCATACGCAGGAGACCCACAAGGAAATGGCTCAGTACCAGATGACCTAAAAATCTGTTTTCTTCTAGGACCTATCCTTGTGCCTTCGTACCACACGGGGATGCAGTGTGATTTTAGCTTTGTAAATCAACCATATAAAAAATATGAAAAACAACAGACCAAAATGTAAACGAGTTATCTGCAGGTCTTTTCTTATTTATGTGTATTTTATATGAACACATACTTGTAAAATGGAAATGAATTAAGGTGTCTCTGTTGTGCTTGCAAAGGTTAACATTACAAAAATAATTCAGTGGCTGGTGTCCTTGGTCAAAGCATATGGACACAACAAGAGTTCCTGCTAGCTTCCAAGTGCCAGAAACTCAACCAGGAAGATCAGGGAGACCCTCGCGCCCCGTGTGCTGGAGAACATCCCACCCTCCTCCATGCGCACCTGTCCTGTGGGCTCTCTGTGCTGCCTGTCTCCGGTGGGTGAGCCTCCCTCCCTGGGTATTCTCCTCTATAACTTCTGACCAGCTGATCTCCCCTCAATGACAAGTTCCCTAAAATCAAGTGGCCTAATTTATGCCAATTTAGATTAAATGTGAGACAGAGGGATCCATAATGAAGAGCTGCAGTCAAGGATCAATAATAATAATAATAATGATAACAACAACAACAACATTAAATAAACACTCTCCTGAATACCCAGGCAAAGTTATTTCATATATAAACCCTGCAAAAATAGAAACACATAGATGGGAAAATGGTCAACCTCACTAGCAATCAGAACCTTGTCTCAGCAACTTAGCAAGGCCCTAAGCAACTCAGTGAGACCCTGTCTCTAAATAAAATACAAAAAGAACTAGGGATGTGGCTCAGAGGTTGAGTGCCCTTGGGTTCTATCCCCGGTACCAAAGAAAGAAAGAAAGAAACGGGTATTGAAAGTATAACTGAAATAAGGGGCTAGTGTTGTGTCTCAGTGGTAGAGTGCTCACCTAGCATGCACGAGGCACTGGGTTCGATCCTCAGCACCACATAAATGTAAAATGAAGATATTGTGTCCATCTAAAACTTAAGAATGATTTTTTTTTAAAAAAAGGAAGAAAGTCTACTAAAATCATGTGATGTATCATTCATGATTCAATTTTTTAAACGCCCAGCACATTACAGGGAGTGGTATAACCCTTCTGGTCCATAGTAATTCTTTCAAAAATTTTGAAAATGATCTTATCTTTTGACTAAAACCCTTATGGAAGAAAAGAATCCTAGGGTCAAACAAACAAACAAAAAAGTGTTTTGATATACAACCTCAGTAAAAATGAAATAGCAGGGGTGAGCTGGTTTTCATGTGATTCCGTCTATTTTCTCCATGGAAAATGAGGTCACTGGTCAGTGAAGAGGGGTTCCCAAGGGAGAATGAAAGCAGAAGGTGGCAATGAGGATTTTCTCAGTGCAGCCAGGAGTCCAGTTGGCACAGATGCAATTTTTTCTAGGCGCAATCAGCTGCCAGGTTACAGGGGAGAAAACAATGACCAGGAACTGCTGAAACCAGGTCAGCCAAAAGAGGGTCATGGTGGGAAAGCAGGGCAGCGGGGCACTGTGACTGGGGCAGAGGGTGCCGCCACAGGGTGAGGAGGAGAGGGTGCAAGAGCAAGGCCAGAACAGACCCACCTGGGCAGGCAGCACCCACCGGCCACGGGGGAGCAGGACACTCAGATGGAGCTCCCCGTGTGCACAGGGGCCGGTGTCCGGAGGACCTCCCAGAGTCCCGGGGACTAAGAGGCCAGCGTGATGCAGCACAGTGAGCAAGGACAGGCGGCCCAGATGGGCTTCCTGGAGCAGACCCCAGCCCTGGGGCAGGGCGGGGCACAAGAGTGCATGACTCCGGCAGAGCACACGTGTGTTCAGCGCTGGCCACCTTCTAGGCCCGGTGTGGGCTCTGGGAATACAGCGTCGAAGAAGTGAAGGAACCAACAGAGCCCCACCCCTCCAGATGTTCAGTCTCATCCTGCCAAGAGACACCCAGATATCTACCAGACAGTCGTCTTCCCTATTCTTGGAGGATATGTTCCAAGATCCCTAGTGGATGCCTAGGACTGCCAAAAGTACCCAACCCCTACACAGTGTTTTTCCTACACATACACACCTATGACGAAGTTTAATTCACAAATTAGGCAGAGTAATAGGTTTAAAAAAAATCACGAATAAAATAGAACAACTGTAACACAGAGTACTAAAATTGCCAGCATTGCTACTGTTGTGCTTTGGGGTCATTATTAAGTAAAATAAAAGGTTGTTTGAATACAAGCCCTGTGATACCATGCCAGTCAGTCTGATAACAGAGGTAGCTACTAAGTGACTAACAGGAAGACAGTGTACGCAGTGTGATATACCGAACAAAGGAATGATCCACTGGGATTTTTATCACATTACACAGAAAAGCACACAATTTAGAAATTATGAATAGTCTATTTCTGGAATTTCCCACTTAATATTTTCAGACCTCAGGTTACTAAAACCAGAGAAAAAGAAAAGGCAGATAATAATTGACCACTGTAATTTCAGGACACACGAGACACTTAAAAAAATGAAGCAAGGTAAGGAAGTGGGGGTCTAGGATAGACGGTCTAGGGTCTAGGCAGATGGTCTGTCGGAGGAGATGAATTGTGTGTGTGGTTTGTGTGTGTGTGTGTGTTTGGGGCGGGGGGCTGGGGTTCAAACCCAGAGCCTTTTGCACGAGGGGCAAGCACTCTACCAACTGAGCTATACCCCCAGCCCTGAGGAGATGAAATTTGAGCAAAGACAGGAAGGATTGAGAAAGAAGACCCCAGGAGAGGGTACAGGCAAAGGGAGGAGTCAGGTGCAAAGAGCCTGGGGCAAAGCAGTGCTAAGCATGTCTAGAAGGGATGGGGAAGACGGCTGGTACAGGAATGACAGTCTCTTGGAGGCTGCTATTGTACCCTCTTCCCCATTCTCCACATATGAAAGAAGGTCCTGGCTGTGGTCCAGCTGTCTGGGAGCCTCAGCTGGGGAAGGGCATTACTGCAGAGAGCAGGGGACAGATCTGAAGTACATTGTCCCATTCGGTTTCCATGTGATCAAAGTGGTCTTCGGGAAGACTGGCCTGCACCACATTGCTGCCATCCATGCTTGGGAGCCCTCACTTCCAAAGTGGGTGAGTTGTCTGCCTAAATGTCAGAGGCAGTCGAATCATTTCTGCTCAGTTTTATTTCTATGCACAAATTCTATGTGGGACGGCTCTTGAGAGAAATGCGATTCATTGCAGGGAGGCATGCACATCCAGGTAGTGGGGTCATTAACATGCAGTAGATGTGGCGCATTGAATGCAGCATGTCTGGCTGGCTCCTCTAGAGGCTGCTGTCCAAGTGTCTCATTAGGCCAAGCTTCCAGGTCAACCACTTCCAAAGGGATATGAAACACACCCAACCTCCTGTCCCCCAGGCACAAGGCCGTTAACTTACAATGCAGTTGGAAGAGAACCTTCAATTACGTTTCATTTCATGATTCAGGAACTTAGAGATTCCTGCAGGAGGCAATAAATGCTAAAGAAATTCCAAGTTGGAAGGAACAATCGAATAAGCCCCTTTCAGCTCCCAGATTTGACTGAGAAGTTTGTTTTGCGCAGGATTATAAAACAGAAGCCCTGTCCCTGCTCAAGCTGCTTACTGTAAACCAGTCACTCCTCCCTCCCCCAGCCTGGGTGCTGTAGGTGGGGGATCTCTTTCCCCCTCCTCTAGTTCTTCAATTACCTGGTTCTTTTTTAATTTTAATTCCATTTGATCTGAGTTTTTGGATTCTTTTTATTTTGTTGATTTTTAGGATTTTATATGTGTTCTAATTGTTATTATATTTATTGCTAGGGGTTTTTATTTTTATTTTTATTCTACCAAGGCTTACAAAGATACATTTAAAATCAAGACAGCATAAACAAGAAAAAGAAGCAAAGATCAGGGACAAGTCCAGGAACCCTGGAGGAACTCAGGAGCCCCACACCGGGAGAGATGCGCTGACCAGGTTCCCTCACCACAGCTGTGAAAGGAACTGAAGAAGCAGAGGTGACTCAAGTCTCACGCCTCTGCCCAAGCCTTAGGCACTTAAAAAAAAAAAAAGACCCTAATTCATCTGCCACCTGAGATTTTTTATTTGAAAAAAAAAAAAAAAAAAAAAAAAACTTCCCAATAGCAGCCTAGAAACTTTCAGGCCAATTGTCTGGGGAAAAGCTAAGACTAGAAAGAAGTTTGTCTTTCCAAGCCATGAGCTACTACAAAAGGAAAGTCTGAGACACGGTGGACCTCAACCGAGCGCTAAGAGGCCAAGGTCACCTTTTTCTGAGATTTCAGAAAACAAAGGAGGGACAGTGCAGGACGGCCTGACACCAGATCCTCTGGGGACAGGCCAGCTGGACTTGTGAACACGGCAGACGACTTCAGTGTTGTCAAGTAAACGACTACACCAGCACATACTCAGTCTTCATCACTGCCTTCCAAAAACTGGAGGGCTTGGAGCTTACACGGCCGACGTTGGTCAAGCCAGGTGGAAGGAGCAACGAAAACTGAAATGATAAATGATCATTTTTAAAACACGAGAACACCACGTGGCAGAAAGGAAAAAGCCAGCAATTCAACTGAAAAATAAGCAAGAGCAGGCAGTTTTTTGAAAACAAAGAACAAATGGATCAAAGGACATGAGTCACTCATGATTAAAGATATACAGTTTTACACGTAATTGTTTTCTGGAACCTGTCAGATTGACAATGATTAAAAAAAAAATCTTAATTATCATGGTTAAAAAAAACAGGGTGGGAAAACCAGCATTTCTGTGCATTAATACAGGGAGCACAAATCACTGAAGAAACCGGAGAACAACTCGGCGGCCGCCATCCCAAGTTCAAGTGCGTACATCATTTGCTACACTCCTCCTTTTCCCAAGGACTCCTCACATTAGTTTTACTTGCTGAAGCATGGGAAGGAAGACATTCAAATGGGTCTTTCCAACAGCATTTGAAATACAAAACAGTAACCCAAATATCCATCAATAAAAAAATCCACTGTGTGATCAAGGAGCACTAAGCACAGTGAGAGGAAGGAAACCCTGAAACCATCACTACAGGGCCAGCAGTCTTCCTAGTCGTGCAGGGGGACATCCGAGCACAGCTCAGAGGAATGGACCAGGACCCTGGGTTCCAAAGTGGCTAGAAACCAGAAATGTAACAGTCGAGGGAGGGGGGGCAGATTCAAAACATATATGTGGTGAGCACAAAATAAGATGCATTCAGAGGATGAGAGTTTCTGCAGGAAGGGGAGCAAGGAAATCCAGAGAGTGGGGTTGGAGACAGTGGATAAAGGGATCCCAAAGCTGTCAATAATGTTTTCTTTCTTTGATTTCAAACAATATGACAGGTTCGTGACTAGATGATTACACTATAGACTTTTTTGTGGGGCGGGGGGGTAATTTTTCTCTATACTTCTCTGCATTGTTTCAGATAAAAAAGAAATGGAATGTGAGTGTAGAATTATGTACCAGATATATTAGGTCTTAAAAACAAGGGCAGGAAAGCATGTCAAAAGTTCCTCTTGGGGAAAAAAAAGTTATAAAACGTTTTATGGATAGATGTTTATTCTCCACAGCCTGGAAAAGAACAGAGCCTGGCACATGTAAGTACTCACTAAGCACCCACTGGGTGGGTGGACGGGGTGGGGGTGGGGTGGATGGATGAGTGGATGGATGAGTGGATGATGATGAGTTCATAAAAACTTGTCAGCAATCATTACCTCTGGAAAGTGGAGTGGGTTATTCTGCTTTTCCTTCTTCACTCTTTAAGTGCTATTTGCTTTTGTTTTTCTCCCAATATGTATGTGTGTGTGTGTGTGTATATATATATATATATTCAGCAATTCAACTGAAAAATAAGCAAGAGCAGGCAGTTTTTTTGAAAACAAAGAACAAACGGATCAAAGGACATGAGTCACTCATGATTAAAGATATACAGTTTTAAACGTAATTTTTTTCTGGAACCTGTCAGATTGACAATGATTAAAAAAAAAATCTTAATTATCATGGTTAATATATATATATATATATATATATATATATATATAGCTTTTATATTATAAAATAACCTTAGTTATTTTATAATATAAAATATTTTAATGATTTGAGAAGGAAAGATAGTGATATATATATATAAATATCACTGAGCTCACTTGATTTTAATTCCCTTTGATATTTATCCCTCCTCATTTCAGGTATCCCCAGGAGCCTTTTGTCACCCTTGGTCTCGATCACATAGGGTGTTCTCCACATCACAGTTGTTCCATGTTTTTCACAGATATTTAATTATCATAAAGTTTGGGAATCCTGGTGGCTAAAAAAAAAATTACAAACTTGAATTTTCCCATGGAAGAAAAAGCAGTAGTCTTGGAAATAAATTTCAAAGTCTATGAATTATAATAGCCACCAAAAAATCCATGCACTTTGAATTCTATGAAAAAAAAATGGAGAGGCACCCACTGGAACTCCTCAAGAAATTTGTAAAAATGCAGCCTCAGGATTTGAAGACAGGAGATGCATTAACAGCTGAGGAGGAATGCAAGGAAAAACACCAACTCTGAAAGCAAGGGGAGTAGAAAGTTTACACGCAGCACAGCGAGCTCCGGAAAGGCTCAGGGTCCTGCGGGGATAAGATGTGCATGATATAGAAGGTAACACCGGCACCGTCCTGACCCGGCGCTGCTCCTATCTCAAGGAAGCGCACAGGAAATTCTTGACCTATGCTGAGTGGATGCAGAAAGAAAGGGTGGTAGGGAAAGATGGAGTAGGTCTAATTTCTTAAAAAGCTCAAACTTTCTGAAACAACAGGGAGCGACGAGGAAGCAGGCAATGCTGGCTAAGCAAGTTCCTAACCCAGGACCGCGGAAGGAGAGGGACACTCCCTGAAATGCCACAGTGAAAGGGTGCGCGGGACCGAGAAGTGGCAGTCAAGACCTCGACACCAGAGGGAGTGGATTTCAAGAGTCAGCAGAGCTCAAGGGAAGCTTTAAAGAAAGGAGCGTGTCAGTGGGCGAGTGGAGAGAGTGTGACAGGCAGGTTCCCATCTCCAGGTGAGGTCTTCCAGCCCGACACCCAGTGTGGAGCCAAAAGCAGGGCATCCACAATGGCCCTGTTTCTGAATATCACATTCTGAGACACTGGGGGTTAGGACTTCCACACAAGAACCTGGTCAGGGGCACAGGACTCAAGCCACAAATGCCAGGTTTGCTCCCAAACCTCTTTCTGCCTCTTTCTATATAAGAAATACACCTGTTGATGTAAAATAATGAACATGCCAATATTACATAAACTGAAGAAATATAACATAGAGAGTGAGCATTAAAAACTAAGTCAAATGCTTTAGAAAGACTTAATCAAGGCCCGACATTTGGATGAAATTGTGTGTGAGTAAATTGTAAGAGTCTGGAGGAAAACAAAAGATGGAAAAATCTAGAACCTATGAACTCCAAATGTGTTTTACTTTTTTACTATACTTCAAAGAAACCAAAATAAAAAAACTAAAAAGTATGAAGGATGCATTTTGAGTGTGATTTATATCAGAAACACTAATTTTGGAACTTCAAACAATTAACTTGTAATAAAAGCAAATTTTAAGTGTTGGCCGTACATCAAAAGATTGGTGAATGAAAGTTTTAAAATCCTTACTTAAAAGAAACTTCTTAATTTAGGCGACACTATAATAAGAACAGACATGGAAAGCTCCCATGATATGTTAAGTGAAAAATTCAAGTTACAAAATATGCAAAGTCTCAAAGTTTCAATATATTTGAAAGCATGTTCCTGAACAGTTTTAAAAGACTGGGCCCTTTAGGAATGAATAAATCTAGACAGTGACCATCAAGCACTGCTAACATCTGAAACAGACACAGCCAGATTATCCATCATCTTCTGATGCAAATGTACAACACCATCTGTAAGCTGTTTTTTCCTCAAATATGAACCCAAATTTGATCTTTATAAGTATAAAGATCATATGCATAGAAAGTATTTACAAGTATAAAGATCATATGCATAATGCATCTCTGGGTTCAACCAACTGTGGATAGAAAATACTTGGAAAAAAATTACATCTGGGGCTGGGGATGTGGCTCAAGCGGTAGCGCGCTCGTCTGGCATGCTGCATGCAGCCCAGGTTCGATCCTCAGCACCACATACAAAGATGTTGTGTCCGCCGAAAACTAAAAAATAAATATTTAAAAAAAAAATTCTCTTTCTCTCTCTCTCTCTCTCTCTCGCTCTCTTTTTTTAAAAAAAAATTACATCTGTACTGAACTGAAACTGAACGTGTCCAGACGTTTTTCCTTCTTATTATTACCTAAGTAATATAACAACTATTACAGAGACTTCACGTGGTATCAGGTATTGTAAGTAGTCTAAGGATGTTTTAAAATGTATGGGGAAATGCGTATAGGTTATACGCAAACACAGTGTCACTTTATATAAATAACTGGAGCATCCTGAGATTTGGGTATCCACGGAGGGTCTGGAAACCAATCCCTCCTGGAGGAGGGTGAGGAGTGACTGCACTACTTCACAGGAAATGCAAAGGACAGAGGAACATGATAAGGAACACCACAAAGACGCAATCAGCAAAGTGCAGGCTGTGGGAAACACTGCAGGAAAAGCAACTCGGTTTTTCAACAAATAAATTGCAAGGAAGAAAAGACATGGAAGGCCACCACAAGAGGGTCCTGCTGGAACTGAGCGACACAGAAACGAAGGCTCGTCAGACTCTGCTCTTTCTTTTGCACATGTTTGAAGTTCTCCCTAATTTTTTAAGGAGTTGACTGGCACATTCTCTTGGGAAAACTGGTCGTATTACTAAGGGTGAAAACCATGCAATACTCACGCCTAGGTAAGCACCTAACAGAAACGTATACACAGGCTCACCAAAAGGCACCAAAGCACTGGGCATTACGGCCCCAACCAGAAACTCTCACACAGCAGCCCAGTAGGGTGGATACCATCAATTTAGAAACATTCACATAGTAGGATGATATGTAAAAAGAACATTGACAAATACATGTAATAATATAGATGAATCTCATCAATAAAATATTGGTGAAAGAAGCCAGAGCCAAAGAGTGCACATATGCAGGTCCCCAGGAGCAGCTGGGCCATGCCATGCAAGCCAGGGGCTGTCACTTTTGGCATGAGACAGGGGACAGTGACCAGGAAACAAGAGGCGCTCTCCTGGGTGACAGCCTTTCCCTTGATCCGAACGTGATTCACTTGCACAGTTTCAGCTTACCTGCACCATTCTGTACACGTATTCTATACTTCAAAAAATTTAGATATTTTTTAAATTTTTATAAAAATTTAAATACTTTTTAGCCGAAACAAAACAAGAGACTCTGATTCAGTGAGGGATGAAGGGCCCAAGCTTCTGGGAGCTGAAAGGCTCCAGGGGATGCAGATGCTGTGGGCCCAAAGGCCACACCTGGAGTGACACTGAGCTAGACCCTGGCAGCAGATGGACAGGAGAATTTCCAGCAGCAGGTCAGTAAACGCATGCATGCCCCGTGGCTGCTCCAGGTGGCCTTGGTCAGGCTTTTTCAGGAATGCTTGCCTTGCTCTCTGCAGAACCCCATGTGATGTGCCAGAGTGTGCCGCCCCACTGCCCACAAACCACCCCTTGGCTCAGACCCTTGACAACCTCCTGGCCACACAGGGCTCCATCCAGGCTGGCCGCTCAGCCTGCTTCACATGGGCAGTGCCCTCTGCCCAGAATGCTCTCTGCTTCTGGAGCTCTCCCACCCACTTCCCAGCTCGACTAAGATGCCGCTTCCTCTCCTCACGTGGCCTCCTCTGACTCCCCACCATTCATCCCTCAGGTGTGCATGGACCAGCTTGCCCAGGGTCAGAGCCAACTGTGCGTGCAGCCTTCTGAGAGCCAGGACATCGTCAACGCCATCAGCCAAAAGGCACCAGACTCGCAGCAGGAGCAGCTCACCAGTTATCCACAGAATTGAAGTCAGACAGGTTTCAACTTGGTTGCAGTCCTTTACTAGAAATGTGATCTGGGGCACGTGGTTTAAAATCTGTGAGCTGTGTAGGGTTACTGAGAGAACTAAGGAAGAACATCACGTGTTGGGGGCTGAGTGGCGGCCCCTGAAATGATATATGCTTATATGCAGGAAGGAACCTGTGAACTGGCCTTATTTAGAGAAGGGGGGTCTTTGTAGATGTAAGTGAGTTGAGTCTTGAGATGACATCATCCTGGACTTGGTGGGGCCCCAAATCCCACAGCAGATGTCCTTGGAAAGGAAAAGAGGGATTTGGGCCAGAGACCCAGAAGACAGCCATGTGAAGCCAGACAGATGGCAGTGAGCCTGCCACAGGCCAAGGGACAGTTAGAGCCATCAGAGTCTGGAGGACACAGGAACCATTCTTCAGAGGGTATGACACCCTGCCCACACCTTGATTTTAGACTTCTGGCTTCCCGCTGGGAGAGAATGTATTTGTGCTGGTTTAAGCTACCCAGTTTGTGATAACGTTGTCACTGCCCCATTACAAAATCAATGAAAGTGAGGGTCAAATAAACACATCTCCCCTCCGTGTTCACCAAAGCCTGATATTTAAAAGCTTTTAATAAGCATGGGTTTATATATTCACATTTTATTTGAAAACACTTAACACCATTTCTATCAAGCACTATTGTGCCTTGTGAATATTAATTACTTACATATTACAATGACCTGAAAAGTAGGTATAATTATTAATAATTTCAACCTTAAAGAGGGAGAACTAAGGAACAGAAAGATCAAGTAATTTGCCCAACATCACAGAGCTAGTAAAAGAAGCAAGGATCCAAACCCCGGCAGTGGTTACGCAAGTTCTTCCCTACCACAAAGCACCTGGGGCCCTTTCCTGAATCTGGACGCCAGTCCAGCAGCGGGTATATGGCAGGCCTGTCATGGCCATTTCCCCTGGTGATGGCCATCCTACTGGGAAGCTATGAGCTGGTGCCACCCTGTAGAGACCACATTTCCCAGTCGCTTCTCCAAGCACAGATTTGAAGATGTGAATTCTGCCCAGTCCCTGGGAAAGGTGAGGTGCCCACCACTCTGGCTTCACCCCGCAGCTGCTGGGGTGCCCCTGCTTTATTGGTGCTTCATCTTCAATTTCTTGCGCCCATGGGAAGGCCTCTTGAAAGGACATCATCGTGGGGACAGCCTCTTTCTAGAGGCATTCCCGGCTGTGCTCAGCCGGCCTGTTATTTACTTAAGGATAGACAGGACCACACGTCAGGGCTTCTTTGTAGACAAGGAAGTGAAACAATAGTTGTCAGGGCAAGTTTTTCAGTTGCGCTTCAAAGGCCGTCCTATGAAACTGGAGACGCTCACAGAGGAGGGCTGATCGCCCGCTATAATCCCTGTCCACCCCCCGACACTCACAGGTCCCCAGCAACAGACAGACACAATCTGGACAGCAGGCCTCCCCCTCTGTGGAGCCAACAGGACAGCACTCAGGGAAAAGCCTAAGCTTGGGGGTTCCAGGACCCTGGGTTCAAACCTGGGCACCGTCTCTTGGCTATCAGCATGAGTGACCTTGGGACACTCCCTCAACCACTGTGAGTCTCACTTTATCAGCAAAATAAATCAGCAGAAATTATGAGTCTAGACCTTACAGTCGGCTCAGCCCTGACTACCTCACTTGAAGTACCTGGGCAGGTCTCAGCCTTAGCTTCCTCTTCTGTAAATGGGTACAAACAGGACCTTGTCCACAGAGGGGTTGACTTGTCTAAATTCCTTGAAGTGTCCCAGTGATAAGATAGGGGGACTGATAGGGAAGACAGGTGGACTGAAGGCTGCCCATCATAGAGACCGAGATGGGGAGGGAGCAGCAGTGCCTATGAGTTCTTTCCCTCTATGACCTTATTTATGGCAAGGTCCAATGCCAACACGAGTAACATGGTCTCAAGGGAACAATGCTGGCTTTGTGTGACTTAGGTAAGAACAGAACACACAGGTGTGGGGGCCCAGGGCTGCCTGAACGTTGGCACCGACACTCTGTTGGGCTGTCCACCAGGCTCTGCCTTTCCTGCAAGTTGCTCCTTTGCCACTGATGCCATGGTGGCATGGTGCTATGGTGGCAGGTGGCAAGTGGCAGGTGAGCCAGGTCCACACAGCACCATCCTGGCCACAGCCACTCAATGGGCTCACAGTTGGCAATTGGCCCCGGGATCCAGAGGCCATCCCTGGGGAATGAAGAATTGGGACAAGAGGGGAAAGAACTCTTGGCCACTCTCTACAGTGCAATATCCACCACAAGGACAGTGGCAGAGGGGGAACCAGATGGGAAGGGGTGGGGAAGAGGTGCCAAGCGTGGACATGCACAGAGGAGCCAAGATGGACAGCGGAAGGATCCTGAGAGCGAGGCGCAGTCCTGTGGCTCCTACCTCACTGAGCACCAGGAGACACCTGGAGTTCTGAAGATAAACTCCCTGTTTTGGTCAATCTAGTGAGTAAGTTTCCCCACCTGCAACTGAGCAGCTACACCCTAGCAGCAGCCCCAACTCCACAAGAACCCCGACTTCCCCACTGGTACCTCTATCCCAAGCCTATTCTCTGGGCAAATCAGATCAGCCGAAAATGCTTTTAGAAATAGGTCAACCATCCAAAGAGCTTGTTTAAAAAATATACCGAAGCAACGTAGAGAACCATTTCAGACAATTTATAAAACTAAAAGCAAATGAGTGGTTTTCCTTTGCTTGCTTCACTAGAGCAGCTCAGATCTGGTTCTTAACTTAGGCCAAATTCATCCCAGCCACATAAAACCAAAAGAGGTACTCAACGACCCCATCAGGTAATTTTAAATGCCATAATTATTAAATTATTAATTATTAAAATTGTACATTCTTTTTAATGTGCAAAATTTACTATTTTCCCTACTCACGAATGGTTATTTTGGTTCTTTCTTTTTTCTAAACTTTTTCTTTGCTTGCTTTCTGGTTCTCTTCTTTAACTCGTGGGGGTTTTGTTGCTGCTCTACCATTCAGCCACATCCCCGGTCCTGCCCGTGGTTAGTTTCAAAAGCATCACAGTAAAATGGAAGGAAAACAAGGGAGATATGGGTTATGGGAGGGATAACTGGTCCTGGGGGCTAGGGAGTCTCCGGCTGCCACTTGCTACTGCACACCCAGAATGTGTAATGTCTTTTTCAGTTTTCACATCGGTAAAGGGGAGGATAATAAGTAGAAATAGCAGCACCACCGACCGCCATCACCCACCCCCAAGCTGTGGGGAATCCAGGGAGCTGTGGCAAAGCCAGCCTTACCAGGAGGCTTGGGACAGCAATAAAAGAAAAAAGAAATGGACAAACCAAGAGCCTGCTGGACAGACAGCGCAGCGCAGTGCAGATCACGCAGGACACGGGCATCGCACTGGCTTCTCTGCCTGTTCTGCTCCTGTGGGGGCGCTCAGGGGACCCTCCACCCAAAAGTAACAAAAGTGCATCCAATGGGGCCATTCCGTGAAGAATGTTCCTGGGACAGCAATGAGGTTGGTTTCGGGATCCTTCCGGGAGACACCTTCTCATTCCTACACATGGCTCTCAACCAGTTCTGCTATCTGGCCAACCCTCCCTCCCAAATATTGAAGTCAATAGCAACTATAATTATTGAGCATATTTCTCTGTGCCTTTCCGGCAAGGTTTTAAACAAAGGCTACACATACGGCAGGCATCTCATTTAAGCCTTGAAAACAAAGCCAAAGTGGGCTATGATGACAGTCATACTCCATCCAAGGGAAAAGAGGGTCTGGGGGTGGGAGAACTTGACCAAGATCTCCCAGAAGGCAACAGTAAGAGCCAAGATTTATGCTACAGTTCTTTGGCTATAGATAACGTACTGTATCCACTTCCCTGTGACGCTCTGCTTCGTTGTAAATTCATCATCAACCCTCTGAACCATGGCAGGAGCCTCCACCCCCAGTGACCTACCCTAGCAGCTGTCCTCAGGTACCATTCCCAACTCACAGCAAGGACACTGTAGAAAGCAGGACTTCCCTCATCTTCCTTCCCTCCAGTGCTGGCTGGAGACTGAACCCAGAAGAGCTTTACTTTATATTTTACAACAGGGGCTCAGTAAGTTGCCCAGGCTGACCTGGAACTGGAGATCCTACCACCTGGGCTTCCCCAGCAGTTAGGGTGACAGGCATGTGCCCCTGGCCAGGCTCCCCAATTTTTTGCCCCCGGACAGGGGAGTTTTTCATATTTATATCCTATAGCCAACAAAAACTGTTCACAAAGTTTTGAATATAAAATCTTAAGAGAAATCCATGCTGAATTCTTAAAAATTATAAGATGGGGGGCTAAGGTTGTGGCTCAGTGGTAGAGCACTCGCCTGGCACTTACAAGGCCCTGGGTTCAATTCTCAGCACCACATAAAAAAATAAAGAAAGAAAATAGCAAATTGAAAAATGTATATTAAAAAATTATGAGATGGGGCCAGGCACAGTGGTGCCCACTTGTAATCCCACCCACTCAGGAGGCAGAGGCAGGAGGATTTCAACTTCAAGACCTTAGAGAGACCCTTTCTCAAAATAAAAAGGACTGGGGTTGTAGCTCAGTGTCTGAGGTCCTGGATTCAATCCCCAGTCCTGGAGGGAAAAAAAAGGCCAGATCCAGGGTTGTCCCCTCCTTTCCCAGTCCTCAAGCCACAGGGGAATCTTGCATTCAAAGTACTTTTGTTCTTTCAAATAAAAAAATATACCCATGGGATAGTATCTTCTGTGAAAATATTATATTTACCCCATAGTTTTATTTTGGTTAATAAACTAATTAATTAAACTGATGAATAAGAAATAAGAATTCCTCTTTTTTCTTTTTATGGGGGGGATGCTTTTGCATCTTTGCTTTTGAAGATATCTATAATGCCCATGAAATGCATTTGCCCCAAATGGAAAAATTGTGACTGTCTAATATGTGTCCTTTACAACACTGTAAAGCCCCTAGTGAACACTTTGAGACCGTTATGAAATCCATTAGCTGAGTGAAAGAATATAAAAAGCAAGATGGTGGAGAAAAACCAACATTGCAAGGTGTCATTCATTATATTCAATATTAGATTTTCCCCAAAAAGGTTGTAAGGATGGTCTACTCTGCTCTTCTGCTGAAACTTCTGGTAATATCTTGCTCCAAGCTACGAAGTACTGATGAAGGTCAAGGAACAAACCAGGCTAACACCTCAGATTACCTCTGGATTTAAATTCTTCAGGTATTTCCTAGACTAACAGTGTTGCTGGAGTTCAGAATCTTCAAATGCATTGCTAATTTTGTTTAAGACTAAAAGATGGCCTCTACTCAGGTCATCTGAAGGAAGATTTTAAATACTGCTTTTCATTGTAAAACCTGAGGAAACCTTCCTCTGAAATTCAGAAGAAGCAAAATAGAACAACATATGGAAAGAGATTAAGGGATTAGACAAGTACACGAGGAGCTTTAGACTAAGACATGGGAAGCCTTCTCATCTTTCTGAAGAATCCACTGCAAATTCAATTAAACAACTGAATTCTACACTTGGTACATATATTTTAAAAAGAAGTAAAGCTGGGCATGGTGGCACATACCTATAATCCCAGTGACTTGGAGGCAGAGGCAAGAGGATTGCAAGTTCAAGGCCAGTCTCAGCAATTTAGTGAGGCCCCAAGCAACTTAGTAAGACTCTGTCTCAAGATAAAAAACCAAAAAGGGCTGGGGATGTGACTCAGTGGTTAAGTGCCCTTGGGTTTAATTCCCAGTACCATAAAAAAAAAGAAGTAGAGATGAGAAGCACTCCTAGTTATTTTGTTTATTCGTTCAATGTGACTTGTATTAAGCCTACAAATAAACTAAGGGATGCATTCAAAATGGTGAATTCTGTAATCAACAGTAATAAGTTCAACTTATTTCCTACTTTTATCTTTTGAATTACCAAATTTATAGTCTTTCAAGCAATGAAACGTAAGCAGCATTAGTTTGGGATACTCTTCTATGACAGTAAGAGCTTAGTAAGACTCATTTCTTTGAACTGAAATTTAAACTAACCAAAATACTTCAAGTTCTTTCAAGCTGATAAAAGACAAACATGTAAAAAAAAAAAAAAAAAAAAAAACCTCAATCAACATATATTTTAGTGAAACTCCTTATACTATTCCCATGATATAAATAAGTGATGAGACATACCAAAATAAATTCATTCTCCTTCTCTCTCTCTCTCTCTCTCACACACACACACACACACACACACACACACACACAGTAACTGACCAGTTGAGGAACATAATAAAGGTTACTATAAATTTAATAATCAATAACAATATTCAAATCTAGAAGCATGGGATAGACCTAACATGAAGGCAATCACAACTTCCAAGTTCTGATGTGTAGGATAAAGCAGAAAGAGAAGGCCAAAGTGGACATCGGCACTGTGTACAAAGAATAGCACACTGGGCGTCGAGTTCCACTCCCCTCTCTCACACCCAAACTTAGATCTGAAGCAAACTGTTAATAAGATAAATAGGTTTGGACAGGTCTGCCCTTTCCCTAAGCAGTGTCAAAATTGCATTTCGCAGTGGGCAGGATTAAATTTGTAAGCACTGACATCGCCAAGAGGAGCCAGGTAGCTATTAACCTCTCAGTTCATGACAGAAATTGCATTTTTACCTTGATTTTTACCTTCGGTATGTGCTTTAGAGAAATTCATTGCTCTAAGCAAAGCAAAACAAAATGTAAAAAAGGTAAGGACTTGGAAAACCAACATAGCAATAGAGTTGAATTTCATTTATCCTAATCACATTGCTGCCAACTTAATTAACTGAAGTTCTGTCTCAAAGTTTTTTGCACCTATGCAAATCAGCCTTTTTTGAAACTCATAGTTTAAAATACTAAATATATTTGATATGAATTGCACTGTCATTAAGAACAATACCATGGTGCATGTGGAGACAAATCCCACCTTTCCTTGAAGTCGGCACTTACCTTCAGGGAACTCTCCGGGCTGCACTATGTAGATGAATATGCGCACCATTTGGAAGAGAACACTAATGGGCCCGGGACTGTAGGTGTCTTCGGTCTCATATTTGGATGTAGGCAATTCATAATCCAATGCCTCAGAAGTGTTTTCTGAGATGATATTCCCACAAAGCCCCAGCAGCAGCAGTACACCAAACAGGAGGGCCATAGCTAGCAAGATTCCCTGAACATGAGGTAGCTTCTGGAAGCCTTAGGGAAGATAGGTCCTTCCTGTGCAGAAGTGGTCTAGTGGGTCCTGGACCTGCTGAGTCTTCTTCCTGGCAGGGCTGGCTTGCAGCAAGGGACACAGAAGAGCTTCCTTCAATGGAGTCATTCACTCAAGGCAACATCTCTGGCAATGAAAGAGACAGTAGTAGAGTCACCGACACAGGCCACTTGCCTGCACCAGGAGCTGCTCTGGAGAGGAGACTGCAAAGCTTTAGAGCAAACCCTTCAGCCTAATCCCGGAGGGTGGAAATCAAACACACAGCTGCTCCAGAGCTGCAGGGGAGGGGCTGGCAGGAACAAGAACTCAGAGAAGGTCCTTCCTTGGGGGTGGGGCCGACTCAGAATACAGACCCTTTCCAAGCTCTACAGACAGGCAGGCACTGGGGGCTGTGCAATGGTGGAAACTAACATTTACCAAACACTTACTAGATTCCACATGCTGCTGCACATGCTTAAGGCATTAGCCCATTTCATGATGAGGATTTTCATAACTCACCCAAAGTCACAGGTGATGATCGTGGGAGCCAGAACTCAAACTCGGCAGTCTGCCTTCAGAGCCCAAGCTCTAGCCAGGTAACCAAGACACAGATCCTACAGAGCTCATTGTCCTAGGCTCCAATCAAGGCTCCACTGAGGACCCAGCAATGCACTATATGCTCACTTTTTTCCTCCAAGTCTGTGTTTTTCTCCCTGCCTGGAGGTAATTCACTCAGCCTTAAATTCTGCTTATTAATAGACTGATCTTATTTCCAAAGGCCTATTCTCCATCTTACCCGCAATCCAAACCAAAAGGGGATGACCCCGAGGTCAGGGACCAAACTGTTGGAGATCCTATGACACTATTGTTTGCCTTCCTAAGAAGTTCACTGAGTCATCCTGATAGAAACCTCTGTCCCAGGTCACCATCTCCATGGCTAGGCACAGGAAGGTGAGAGACAGGGCAGAGGCTCCTCGCCCTTGTCCTGGTGGACCTTAGGTTCTTTCTGTCCCCAGAATCTAACAGAGCAGGGCACACAGCTGGTGTCCGTATTCAGCATCTGCTGAATATAAGAAATAAACAAATCAACGTAACTGCTTTTCCGTGCCAGGTCACAGGGTGAGGTGAACAGCCCAGAACTCAGAAGTGGAATCTGGCTCACACGTGTATCTGTGTCTCCCCCCGGCCCCCACCCAGGTGTTCTGCAAAACGTTGCTGCCATTTTGTAAGCTACATACACATCATACTCGTTAACTTTCAAGATAAGTAAAAGGTGCCCATAAAATGCACATTGTGAAAAAGGGAAAGGGGGACAATCAAAAGAGACAGACACATTTTACAAGAAGCCAGAGGACCCACTACCTAGATTCCAAGTCAAAGTAAGCTCCAGGTGAGAGGTGGATTTCATGAGTTATTTGAATGAAGATACTAATGCATATCTAATGCCCTTTGATGCTACCACAACTCCAATTACTTCTGCACAGTGCAACCAACAGCATGACCCTACAGCAAATCGTGGGCTGTTCGGATGCCAAGTGGCTACCAGGAACAAAGGCACTCACCCCACACTTTGCTTCTGGCTCTCCATGACACTCACAATGTGCACAGGACCCAGGCTACATCTCTCGAAGGGTCCCCTCTGAACGTCTCTCTCACACACACACACACATCACTCAGACCTTAGCCGGAGTTTTGCTAAAGAAGAACTTTAATCCTAGCAGCTGCAAGGATTAAAGGTTCAGCTGCTGAAAAAGGCTCACTTCCTGGTAATGCCACTAACCTATAGCCAGAGTCAGAACTGACTAGGGAGAGCTGTGGTTAAGCTCACTGCCAAAGTCCTCCTCAGTGGAAAGGCAGAAAGGAAATTCCAGGTGGAGGAAAACACTACAGCTCACCCCTGCAAAGACAGGCAGCGAGCCATCTAGAGGCAACTGGAGCTGCAAGTCCAGATTTCTTTACATCCTGCTCTGAAGTGTAGATCCCTCATTAATTTTAAACTAAATTGTAAGAAAATATTAAAATCTCACAAGCAAAATGCTAGACAATTGAAGAAATTGTCAGGTCAAATGGAGACATTTTTTCACCTTGGTTCTAATGGCTGTGCCAAAATAGAAGGTCTGGGTGTTTCCTAATAAACTCCACCTGGTCCCAAGAGCTGCTGAGCTTCTGTATCAGCAACTTCTGCATCAGCATGCAATGGTATTCGCTTAAAATGCAAATGCCACACCTAATTTCTGGATGAGGCCCATTAACCTGATTTTCCATAAAAGCTCCTCAGGACTGATTCTCAAGACAACTGAAGTTTGAGAACGATTATGCTCTTGGTTGAATATCACCCATTCCGCTTTCTACAGATACCATGGGCTTCTCGGATACAACCATAGGACACAGATGTGAAGTATGCTCTCCCAAAGGCCCTTGTCATGTTGCTTTGAATTGATCTATCCCAGCTGCTGTGCAGGGATCCTGATTTGCTCACGCCTATAATCTGAGGACCTGGCACACAGTAGGTATTCAGTAAAGGACTATAAAAATAAAATGGCAGCGGGGAAAACTGACACAAAATGGTCATTTTTACCTTTTTTTTTTTTTTGAAGTGGTACCAAACATTTACCTATTTGCTGCTTTCTAGCCTCTGAAAGGATGGTCCTATCCTACCCGTAGGATTGCCCATGGCCATTTCCTCCAACGCAATACTCACTGGAGCTCCTCATGCAGAACATTTGGTTTACCATGATGGGAGAGATACCTTTGTTTGGACTCTCAATTTTGCAAGCTTTGGAAATTTCTGCCTCAGGGGCTATCATCTTAAACAGGTACTAATCAACAAGACCCTCTTACCATTTTCCTGATTTATGGGGTACAGATTCCTGGTTTCTACCCCAAACACAATGAATTCATATGAGGAGAAGGGGTCCAAAAAGGTTGGTTTTAAACAAATACCTCGAATGATTCTGAGTCTGGAGCCCGAGAACCACATTTCAGCAAACACTGGTTTTAAAAGCAAACAGGGTGAATGAGCAGCTTCATTTTCTTTTCTTCATTTGATGGGAACTTCTCAAAATTGTTCTTTTTTTAAAAAGGGTCCCTGTTTAGGTGTTCATCATGTGAGACACTCCGGGCAGGATGTGAGGGCTCCCTAACTTCTGGGCCCACCTTTGTGTGTCCTGAGGGAGGAAGCCCTGCCTTTCATTATGAGGCCAAATGAGGTCCCCAAATTGGTCCTGGAGGGGTAAGCCAAGCCAGGCCAATCAGGTGTCTGTTCCTGGGCCTGTGCTTGCAGCATACACTGAAGTCACATAGTTTCTAATTAATTCTAGCACCAAAGATGGCAGTGCCAACAGCCATATCCAACACCATAGCCATACACCAGTCTGGGTGCCTGCCATATCCTGAGCTCCTAGGATAGCCTAGCCAGCCCTCCTGTCCCTCCCTCAAGCCACCCAGTCATCACCATTCCCAGAAGCCCTCTTCTGCAACAATTTCCCAGAGTTCACTTGTATTGGCTTTTGTTGGTGGTGTTGGTGGTTCTAGGGATTGAACCCAGAGGCATTTTACCACTTTAGGACATGCCTAGTCCTTTTTATTTCTATTTTGAAATAGGATCTCATTAAGTTGCTTAGGGGCCTCACTAAATTGCTGAGGCTGACCTTGAACTTGCAATTCTCCTGCCTGAGCCTCAGAACTAGCTGGGATTCCAAGTGGGCACCAACATGTCAGGCTGCTTACATTGTTTTTAACAAAGCATCCTGATCCTTAACAAAACTCCAAAGCCAGCTCCCACCCCGCTGAATAACCTAGTTCCTTTATTTTAAAACAATACCAACAACATAATACTTGGCTTAAAGTTCTATTATTTTCAACCTGTGGTTTGATGCACTTATTTACTTCACTGAACTAGAACACAGAGAAATAGTACAGCATGGAAATTATACGGAAGTTCATAAAAAATTTATAGGGCATATCAAGAAAACAAAACTAAAGGGTGCTGCTAAATAGAAAATAGCCGCAAGCTTTTGAGAAAGGGCTGGGTCTCTGGTATCACTCATTAACTGTGACAATGACAGCTGTTTATAGTCTCCAACCTTTGCTTGGTTCATCTCTACAGTGGGAAGCAGCTTGGGTTGCAAGGAACAGTAAAGTCCTGGCCCACAGCCAGCGGTCCACAAAGCGCTGGTGGGCTTTGCCATCGATGCTCTGAGCAAAACTCCACCATGACCCCCAGGCTCATCTTGCCAGAGAAGGCAGCTCCGTGGATACAGAAAGTTTCTCACAAATGAGAAAAGAAAAATATACATCATCATCCAAGTTGAATCGTAGAGAGTTGATTTTCAAATATTCAATCCCCCAAAAGCAACTTCATTTGTTTCCACCTTACTCGTTGCCTAAGTTGTTTGGAGTCAAGAGTGAGTGAGGGTGGAGGAAGCCGAAGGACCACAATCACCCACTTGCTTATCTTAACAAAAGTCGGTAGTTGCCTCAACAATTTAGTGAGGCCCCTAAGCAACTTAATGAGATCCTATCTCCAGCCCGGACCAGACCAGAGGAAGGTCGGTCGGGCTCGCCGAGCAACCTGTAGCTGCAGGAGGCACCGGGCGCGGGTTTCCCGGCCTTCCCTCTAACCCACTCCAGGCCGGCCTCCCTCCAGCCTCCGCTCCCCCCTAGACAGGAGCCTCTCCTAAGCTGCGGGACACAAAAGAATGGGCGGCCACGCGGGCGCGGGAAGTCAGGGGCCTCCAGGAACCGGCCGCCGCGCCGCTCGGCGGGAGGGGGTTGCCGGAGTAACTTGGCTGCCCCCAGCGCGTTGGCGCCAGTTCCGTTCGGCGGCCTCGCGTGGGCATGGATTGGGGGCGCTCTCGCCAGAGAGCAGGGGATCTGGACCCGTGCCCCTCCGCCCTCGGGCCTGCTCTCAGGGAAACTGATCCTGAACCCCGACTCTCCTGCAGCCGCGGAGCTCTTCGTCTGTCCTCGTTCCCCTTTGTTGTCGCGGTCGGCGCGTTCCTGCAGGGTGCATCCGGAGCACTCCGCTTCTCCATCCCAGGAAAGCCCAAGCTCTCGGAGCTGAGCAACCAGCGGGTCGTGGAGGGTGGAGAGGCGGTGGTGCTCCACCTTGAGGGCGCGCGCGCTCTCCTGTGGCCCCCCGGGAACCGGTTCCCTTTGCAACCCCAGATCCCCCTCCTACTGCGGTCAGTTGCACAGCGCACTCCGCTTGGCAAAACCGAGGAAGGTTGGCCCTTTCCAGGCTCCACCGGGGAGGCTCGGCACCCTGCGTCCCCTGGGCCACCAGCGCTCCCCTAACCGCGGAAAAGTTCCTAAACCCCTGGCGAGCCTCGCCTCCCTCACCACCTCCCCAAGGGCAAGCCTGCGGGCTTCGGGGGCGGGGGCCTCCCTCGCCATCTCATGCCCTGACACCTGGAGACCCACAGTCGCCGGCTCCACTCCAAAGAATACGAGGAAGACCCCAGCGGCGCCGTGCGACGCCGGCCACCACGCAGCCGGAAAAGTTTGCGCTCCCTACCCGGTTCTCCCAGAACATCTCGGAACCTCGGGTTGGCGTGGTTCCCGGGCCACCTCCGGTTCCCCGCTGCCCCTCCAGTTCCCTGGTGGCTACCGGGGCTCCAGCCACCTGCTACCGGGGCAGGGAGATGCCCAGAGATTCTCCACTCGCCATGGCCTGTCCTTAGTACTCGGGAAAGGGGACCCCTCAGCCCCCCTGCCAGTCCGCAGACACCTCTCCGGCTCGGGAGGGAGGTCATAGCTACTCACCACGCGCCGGGGTCCTGCTCCATCTCCGGCTTTCGTCACTGCTGCCGCAGACCTCTCCCTTCACTGCCCCGCTCGCGGGGCCCAGCTCATGAATTATTTAAAACCTGGCTCCGGAGACCACCGGGGTGGATTCCCGAGAGTCCGCCCCGCTGGCCAGCCTGTGGGTCGGGAACAGGTGCAGACCGCCGGGCAGCCGCACCCACGCACGCTGCGGAATGCGGGTGAGGGAAGCCGAGGGTGTCCGCGAGGACCTGTTGCTGCTTCCCCTGTGCCCGGGCCAAGAACTGAGCATGGAACCGCCGGGATAGGAATGATTACTTAAACGTACTCAACCGTCGCGGGAGAGCTGAGCGCGTGGCCGGGTGCTGTCGGGACCTGGCTCAGTAACTTAAAGATCACTCAGCCTAGGTTTCTGGCCGCACTCTGATTGGACAGTCTGAGCAGCCGGCCAGGATGCCCTGGGGGAAATCCACCTAGACCTGGCCAGCATTTATTTCTTGCTATGGGAGCGGTGCTCAGACCCTCTATGCCCTCCTTTATGCCAGTCAGAGCCCTCTATATGGAGTGCAGCTATCTCTTAAAAATTCCTTGCCTCTCAGATGCCTCTGCTGACTCTGCAGACTGCCTGTCCCCCACTCCCACGCACACACACCCACCACTTTAGACATCGCTGCCTGCTCCAAATGCATTAAAACAAACAAACAAACAAAAATTAGAGAAAAATACTAAACAAAACCCAGATCTGGGACTGGGGGTGTAACTCAATGCTTGCGTAGTATGAGGGAGGCCCCAGGGTTGAACCCCTGCGCAAGCCCACCCCCGGCCCCAGAATCATTTGATTCTTATGGTGTAAAATCACAATGGTTACTTACTGGAATCATTAAAAAAAAAAAAAAAGCCATTAAGCAGAACTTGTTTGCATTCATGCACACAGGCATCCGCTATAGCAGGAAGCACACTACCTCCTAATCACTCTTTGCATGTAGGCCTTCCTGGGCTGAGTTGCCTGGCATTCCCAGAATCTTCACAGTTCTAACAGAAGTAACCACCCCTTCTTTTAACTTCCCCCACTGATAGGCACCACACCCTCACTTACCATTGACTATCTGGAATGGAAAATACAGTGGCCCTTTTATCCATTCACTTCTGTGGACTCAACCAAGGGCAATGGAAAATATTCACCATCAAAATTGCATCTATACCAATTATGTTCAGATTTTTTTTGTGGTCCTTCCCTGCATTATACAATGCAATAGCTATTTTCATAGCATTTACATTATATTAGGCACTATAAGAAATCTAGAGATGATTTAAAACACAGGAGGGAATATTCATAGGGTATATGTGAATACTATACCATTTTATATAGGGGAGTTGAGCATCTGCACATTTTGGTATCTGCCAGGATCCTGGAACCAATTTATCCTCCCCTCAGACACCAAGGGATGACTGTACTGCCTGGTAGGAAAAATAGGACTTGGGGGAGAAAAGCACTCTCCAGCCAGTGTCTAGCATCCTTCAGGTGTTTAATAAATGTTTGTGATATGGATGCCTGGATGGATGGTCTGATGGAAGGACAGAAGAATGGTTGTACAGACCTACAGACAAATGATGTGCAAGACTGCTAACTCAATAGCTCTTTTATTTACTTCAGCATAAAACAGATACTGGGAGGGGAGAAAAGTCTTATTTTTTAAGAGTTTACATTGATCTCGAATGTGCATATTTCCAGGACCAGAAAATGGTTGCTCAGAAAACTTCTGAAAAGTACAGGAGGACATGGCAAAGTTAATGGTACCCCAGGCTTCTATTCAGTTCTGCTCGAAGCCCTTTTGCAGCCTGTCCTGCTGTGGGGCCCACCCCACTAGTTCAGAGGCAGCTAGCTGGAAGAAGCTGGGGAGAAGGCCAGGTAGGTGGAAAGTGAGTACCCTCTCTAGAGAACAGCTCGATTCAGTCTTCCTCAAAGTCTGGTCCTGTCACATTTTATCCCTGTGATTTTGCTGCTTAATCTGAGCCTCAGCTTCCTTGCCTGCGAAATGGTGACAACTCTGATATACGCACTGGTTCCAATCCTAATAATAACAGCAGTTGCAGTAGTGCTGAGCAGCAGCGTTCAATGAGCATTTTCTATGAATGAGGCTCTATGCCAAGTGTTTAAAATGAATTTTTACGTAACCTTAGCAACAACAGTTTGAGATCATATTATTATTATTTCCATCTTAAAGGTAAAGCTAAAACAGGTTCAAAAATTTGTCCATGGTCACACAGCTAGTAAGAGAAGATCTGAATTTGAACCCAGACCTGGCCAGTTCACCAGAGAAGGGGCCACACTCTCTAGAGACATTGTTACATCTGATTGAAATGGCCACTGATCACCTGTCTTTTCGTAGGCACTGAATGCTTTGACTGTCTTAATGCACCTTCTCATCTGGACCATTGTGGATATTCAATAAGCAAAGAAAAATAGACAGAACCTAATGTTAAGGCAATGTTAAGGCTGATGTTCTGGGCAGCCTTCAACAGAGAGTAGTAAGACCTAATAGTTAGATCTGTTACACTTAGCATGGAGCTCTAATCCTACACTCCTGCTATTTAGTTCAACTGCATTTCTGTTATTTGCTGTCTGCAAGGCCAGCAGAAGTGAAGTTTATTGCCACACATACTCAGAGTCATTTGATACAAAAAATATCCCTGTGATTTTGCTGCTTAATCTGAGCCTGAAATCACTCCTCATTTTCCCTGTTGGCTGAAATCTAAACGTGAGATGGCATGTCATTCTGGGAAGAATACTTTGCTAAGAAGTAAAAGATTTTATCAGGTTCTACCAAAACTGCAAGTGTGGCCCCTGCAAGTCACGGCTCCTCCCATGACTTCATACTCCTCATGTTTGGTGCAGTGGCCATGTTCAATGGGGCTAGTGGCTGCCATTTTGGATGTCACAGATACAGGATCTTTCCCTTATTGCAGGTCTATTTGACTGCATTAGGCTAAATCACAGTGGCTAACTATAATAAAGGGAATATTAAAACTGAGATAAGAAAACTAAGTTTCAACAAACACTATGAAGATCATATGGCTTTAGAAATGAAGCACTGAGCTTAGGTTATAAGATTAGTGGTAAAGTACATGCTTAGCATGTCCAAGATCCTGAGTTCCATTCCCAGCACAAAAAAAGAAAAAAGAAAAAGATGAAGGAAGGAAGAAAATAAAGAGAAGAAAGAAAGAGGGAGAAAGGGAGAGAGGGAAGGAAATAATGAAAGAGAGAAAGAAAATTAATTGAAATTAATTATTGTCAGACTACATAAAAGTTGGTAACTCAATAACCTTCTCTTCCCTGGACAAGATGTATGTGATGGTGGTTTTAGATAGTTTTTTCTGAATCTTTAAGACTAAAACAAAATAGGCTTTCCAGTTCAAGTTCACCTCTCAATTTCTACCATGAATAGCTATGATTCAAAATAAATAATTTCACGTTTCAGATTTCCCAGCAGTCACTGATCTAGGGGTCCTCCCTCTTATGCCGCCTACCGTCTCCACGGGGAAGCAGAGCAAAAGGTCCAGCTGAGGCTGCAGCAGCTCTTCTAGGGCAGCCACGCCCACTGCTAGGGCTGTATATACCTCTTGAGTTCCTTGGAATTTAAGATCTTGGAATGTCTGGATCAACTGTTTTGAGACTACTCTGGGGATAAAGGACTATTTGGGACTGGGCGTGGTGGTGCATACCTAAAACCCCAGCCGCTCAGAAGGCTGAGGCAGGAGATTCACAAGTTAAAAGCCAACTTCAGCAACTTATCGAGGCCCTAAGCAACTTAGCAAGATCCTGTCTCAAATTTAAAAAAAAAAAAAAAAAGGGCTGATGATGTGGTTTGGTGGTTAAGTGACCATGGGTTCAATCCCTGGTACCAAAAACAAAAGGAATATTTGGTTAACTGGATTTGAAGGCATTCACCAAACAGGGACAGCACGGAAAGCATGTGCTCTGGCTGAGATGAGAAATGGCTCATCCTTCAGAAGGTCACCGGTTGGGTGGTACAGGGCTCTTCTCAGATGCATCTGTGGCAGACTAGGGATTTATTTATGATAGACTGTAGCAAAATAAATATGTTTAATAATAATAATTATGCTAATGTCTTTTTGTGACCAGCAGAAATAGCAGTGTATGACCCTTTAGAGAAAGAATTGTATCATCTCAGCACTGCGGTGCCATAGCCAGGGAGAGGGGGAGAAGGAAGGAGTGGGGAGAGAGAGAGAGTGACAGGGAGTAACTTCGAGCAGACCAGTTCTCCTGTAAATGTTTTACCTCCTGAGTTCCAGTTCCTCTTACTTTTTTCTCCCTTGCCTCTGGGCTTAGATGCCAAAAACAACATCGATGGTGTTTAATAACCAAAAGCCAATAAAACATTCTTTTTGTACTTTGAGCACCTTCAGGTAGGATTTGTGATTCATCTGTCTATCCTATTGCATATTAATTCGAAGGCAAAGGAAGAAAACTTCCATCCAGTTTAAATAAAGAGAAGGAAAGAGCTGGATGGGACCAGGCAGTGGCAGCACCTCAGAAGCAGGATTCAGGATGTGAAAGCTGGAGAGAAGTTGGAAACTCGGTTGCAGTTTGACGGGGCCAGGCATTGGATACTTTGGGGTTTCATGCATTGGGATCTGCTTTCTGGTCAATTACCATTTCAAATGAATCCCTCATCCCTAGGAATTTTTCATTTCAGCACTCTTGACATTGGCTTCCATCTGTGTGTTTCCCTCTGACATCATTTTAAACATGCACTAACTCAAATGAGGTTTTATAATATGCCAGTAGCAACCATGTGAACCACATAGAAAGGCAGAGAATTGTAAAGTATTAGGGTACCCATCCCACTTTCTCAAGAAAGATGAGGTTCCTTCCAATACAAGTGAGAGATTACTACTGGAGGTAGGCTGAAGAATTTCATCATTTTCTGAGACCTACCAGTTTTTATCATAGCCCATAAACAGTTCAGCCAGGAACTTGTAATTTATACAACAGCAAAACTTCATCTTTCTGGAAATAATTACTATTATTATCTTGCTCTAAAGAATCATTCATTTGCACATCTCTTCATCATTTGAAAATATTGACAAGTTTTGCATCTATTAAAAATATTCATTTCAGATTCCTGATTATCTATATGAATGTCTGTTCTTCAAATCACTCTGAGCTAATCAAGTAGAAAGATCTTATGGTTCCATTGTTAATTGACAAGTTGAGCAGAAGCTTTTATGTATGTTCATTGTATATTTGTATGGGAGTCAAGTTTTGGTTTGTTTGCTGTTTTGTTTTTTGACAGACACCTTTGATGTGAGGATTTAGGGCACCCCAGGGCCTCACACACAATAGGAAAGTACTCTACCATGGAGCTAAGCCCCAGCAGAGTCATGTTTTGAATTCCCTGAAAATTATAGCTTAGAAGACCTAACGGGGCTTATCATCTCCTGGGAAACTAATAGCACATTTTAAACATTATGCAATTAATTTTTTAATTAAAATTTGAGTAAACGCCAGAAAGGTGAAATCCACAGTTACTTCTAAACTTTTTAAGAGCTTAAACTTTTCAAGAGTTTCAAGGTTTAACCCAGAATTTCAGTAACAGCTCTTTTCCTGGGAGAGAGATGCTACAGGCCTCACACCAAAAGCTTCTGTCAACACTTCTTTTAATTCTTCCTAACAGGAGCCCCACTCGGAGCAATGTTTCACTTAATGTTCCAAGCAACTGCTAGAGACAGAGGGAGATATTAAAAGAGCTAGATTCCAGTGGACTCCTTTTGACTGCTGAACAAATTATTTGACTTTTTTTTTTTTTTTTTTTTGTACCGGGGATTGAACTCAGGAGTGCTTAACCACTGAGCCACATCCCCAAGTCCTTTTTAATATTTTATTTAGAGACAGAATCTCAGTAATGTGCTTAGGGCCTCATTAAGTTGCTGAGGCTGACTTTGAACTTGTGATCCTCCTGCCTCAGCCTCCTGAGCCACTGAGATCACAAGTGTGCACCACAGTACCTGGCTGATGTTTTTGAATTAACAAGATTGAGGTTTTGCTTTCATCATGTACGTGGGCGCACACACGTGTATAGTTCTGGGGATTGAAGCAGGGCCTTGCAGCACATGCTAAGCACATGCTCTACCACTGAGTTACATCCTAAGCCCAAGCATGAGGTCCTTAAAGGTCTAGGCAAGTGTCTGAGAAGCAAGTTCAAATGTTGACAACACATCCATCATCAGAATTTAAATAGAGTTACCTTGCCTCAAAGTTCAGGGAGCATCAGGACAGGGCTGGATGGGTGGAGTATTTTTGCAGAAACCATGTTGGAGATAGGATAAAATAGCTAGGCTGCATAGTAGTTTCCAATAATATGGGAAAATTTTGAGTGATATTTCCAGAATTGTTATTACAGAAGGAAGAAAAATTATAGGTTAAATGGGCAAATTGTTTTAAATCAGGGTTTTAAATATACAGCACTCTTGACATTGAGGGCTTTTAAGACACAAGTGAAATTACTATTTATTTGGGGAATAATCTTATCAGATATATTAAAAAGGGGGTTGCTGGTAGCAATTTGGCACAGGCTAAGGATTGTGGTCATGAGCTGAAGAATCCTCACTTGCACTCTTGACCAATTGCATACCTGGCCCTGTAGGCAGGTGAATCTTCTTCTCTTGGTTACTAGATTTTTGTAGTCAATGCTTATTTCCTCTTTTAATACACTAAACCTGGTGAGTAGGTATTAGTTGCCATGCTGGACAGATGGGAAAGTCTAGGAGTAGAGAACAAATGATTTGCCTCAAGTTACAGGTGGGACCGAGCAGACCTTCTGACTCCTTATCAGGACTCTTCTCACGTAGAACAGCACAGAAGGGTTTACACTGCCCAGGTACGAGATAAGCCCTAGATTCTGGTTGCAGTCCGTTTTCTGCTGCATTAACAGAATACCACAGACTGGGTCCATTATAAACAATATTCACAGTTCTGAAGGCTGGGAAGCCCAAGATGGGGATTGCTTCTGATGAGGGTCTTCATGCCATGTCAAAACATGGTGAAGGGCAAGCAAACGCATGAGAGTCGGAGGGTGGAGTGTGAATGCATAATGAACCCATTCCTGAGACGACGCTTTTGACCATCTAAGAGTAGAACTCTTGTGACCTGGTCACCTCTGAAAGGTCCCGTCTTCCACTACTGTCACAATGGCAATTATAGTTCAATGTGAGTTTGGGAGGGGACATCTGGACCATGACAACCCCTGTGGGAATCTGTACATCATGTGAGTGGGTAACTCAGCCTCTAATCAGAGACACTTTGCAGGTAAAATTCTCCAACAACCAAGGGAGCAGGAGAAAAGATGGCCATAAATAAGTACCGCACTGGGGAGGTCACCCTTGCATTTATACCACATCACCTCAATGACAGCCAGCAGTTCAATAATTATGCAGTAAATTATTCCAGGGGAGGTAGCATGTCTCCCTGGGCTCCTCATGGACGGGCAGGTGCACGGGCAGCACACAGAGCTTGTTCTGCATATAGGCCAGCACGTGTCGAAATCCCAAACCTTACTTAAGTTTGAGCATCAAAGCACTTAGAAAACAGGAACTACTGAATTTTTCCTTGCACTAAATGATAAATTGCTTAGCACAGAATAGGTTTTCAATGAATCTCAGAGGAAAATAAGGAACAATAAAGAGAAGGGGAAAGTGCTTAAGAATACAAATAAATGTAGCCATAGCAAATGCATTCTAAAAGATTGACAAAGTATATCCACAGGGTAGTTCTATGCACCTGTTACTACCATCTCTTGAGTTACTATTTGCTGGGCCCCGAGTGAGGTGCTTTCCACATATTTCTCTAATTTAACTAAAGCCTCATAAGGATCTTGTTATTTCCATTTCTCAGAGCAAGAAATAGAGGCTGACAAATTCAGGCTCTACTTTCTCACTTCTACAATAAGAATAACACTAATGGGGTCAACCACAATTTTAAGCACCTTCATACATATTTCATTTAATTTTTAAGACAATCTCAGGAAGTCAGGAAGTATCTATTAGGTGGCAAGACAGAGCTGCTGGTGGAGAGGCTGCAGCACCAGTGATCCTGCCCTCATGCAACTTACTGTCCAGGAAGAGAAGCTGACATCAACCAACACCTCCAGGTAAAGTGGAATGCTACAGAAGAGGGTGTGCTATGGTCTGGATCTGGAATATTCCCCCCAAAGCTCAGGTGTTAGGCGATACTGCAATGTTCAGAGATGGAAAGACTGGATTATGAAAGCCGAAACATCATTCATTCAATAATTGGGTGGTGACTGTAGGCAGGTGGGGTGTGACTGGAGGAAGTAGGACACTGGGCGCATGGCCCTGGGAACTGTATCTGTCCCTGATCCTTTCCCTGCCTCCATCCCACCCCTCCCCTGCTGCCACCATCTGAGCAGCTATCTGCTGCCTTGCCCTGCCACCATGATGTTTCTGCCTGGAAGCTGGTCAACCATGCACAGAGTCCTCTGAAACCATGAGTCAAAATAAATCTTTCCTCCTCTAATTTGTTCTTGTCAGGTATTTTGGTCATTGTGACAAAAAGCTGAGACTGACATAGGCTGTACCCACATGGGTTATAGAACCATATAATGAGGGTGTCTGTATGAGTTTCCTGGGGCTGCTGTAACAAATAATCACAGACAGAATGGCGCAAACAGCAGAAATGCACTGTCCCACAGTCTGGAGCTAAAATCAAGTACCGGGAGAGTTGGCTGCTGGTGAAGGTTGTGAGGAAGGATCTGTTCCAGGCCGCTCTCTTAGCTTCTGGTGGCCCCAGATGTTCTTTGCTTTGTAGGTGGGATTCTTCCCAAGTACTTACATCATCTTCTCTCTGCACAGACATGTCTGTCTCTGCGTCCACATTTCTTCCTTTTTAAAAGGACTCCTGCTATTTTGGATCAGGGTTCAACATGATGACCTCTCTCCACTGGATCCTCTGCAAAGACCCTATTTCCAAATAAGATCACATTTACGGGCACTGGAACCTTAACATCTTTTAAGGGAACAAAATTCAACCCACAATGGCATCATTTTACAGATGGAGGACTGATACTAAGAAATTGACCAGGTCGTGAGCAGTCAAAGTGGCATTCTGTCTGATTGAGTATGGCTGACTCTGGAGGCCAGAACTTTAACCATGGTGCTAAAATAGCTCTCAAGGAAAGGGGCCTCGAGAGAGCACTTCAGAAATCCTTTGTCAGTGATCATCTTCATAAGACAGATAATCACTCATTCATTCACCCAACAAATAGTTAACTGAGCATCTACAGCATGCCCATGCCAGCCTGGTGCTAGCACTTGAGACAATTTCATGAACAAAACAGTGATCTCTGCCTTCACAGAGCCATCGTTCTGGATAGAAAAACAGACAATAAACAATAAATATTAACACATTTACACACAGTATATTGGAAGTTGATCAGAACTCTAAAAATAGAGCAAGAAGGAGAAAGCAGAGAGTCTTGGAAGTGGAGGCCTCTGGAAGTCTCATGGAGAAAGTTTTCAAACCAAGACCTGCAAAATGTGAAGAGGAGCCTGGCAGTCAGGGGAGAAGGAGACTGCAGAGGCCACGAGGCAGGAGCAGGCTTGACCTGTCCAAAGAGTGCTCAACAGGTCACATGAGCAACTGAACTCTGAAGACCCGGCAGAAAAGAACCGTTTGCTCAGAGTCAAAGCCAAGAAATGGCCGTTTGTTTCCAAATCCCATCTCCCACTTCCAAGTAGGAGACTCTTACCACAAGAATACAGAGGGCAAGATTCAGACCCAGGGCTGGAAGAAAAGAGTGAGCTTTGAAGGAGCATTTGGGCTGCACCAGGTGGTCCCTGTCCTTGGCACTTAGGGACACGGGACCCCAATCCAATGAGAAACTCATTGGCTGTATACTGTAGTTGGAAAATGAAACTCTATGAAATAGCAGATGATGATGGTGGATGAAAATAATAATAATTTAAGAGGAAAATACAAGAGGAACAATAGCAACAAACCCTTGAAACTGTCTGTTTTTTGCAGTACTGGGGATGGAGCCCAGGTTCTCTACAACTGAGCTGTCCCCGGCCCTTTTTATTTTAATTTTCAATATTAAGACAGGGTATCACTGATACTATGCAAATTTTATGTAAATAGTAGTCACACTGTAATGTTCAGAGAATAATGACAAGAAAAACATCTGTGTTCTGTGTGGGTGCAGCCATCAGAGGCCTAACTGCATAGGACACAGCAGCACAACACAAGGCTTATTTTTCCAAATATTTTCTATCTGTGATTGGTTGGATCTGAGGATGCAGAGCCCATGGGTAGAAAGCACTGATGGTGCTAACTTGATTTCACACGGAGGAATGTGTCTTGCCCCATGTGCACCTGTCGAGGCCACAGGACACATTTGGACTGATTTCCACGGTGAGGATGAGCTGTGGAGAGGAGGTGGTCCTCTTATTTTGCCCAGTGTTATCTGAGGGCTGCCCCTCCTGGTGGTGGGGTCAGAGCTACCCTGGGGCTCTAGCATCTTCACAGCTTGCCCAACCAACCACAGACCTGGGATGGGAAACTGAGGCAGGAGCCTAGAGAAAATCATTGTCCTGGTCTGAATACAGTCAGAGAGGGAGAGGTCAGGAGGGCATGAGTAGGTTATATGCAAACACTACACCATTTTACATAAAGCACTTGAACAGCTGCGGATTTTGGTATCCAAGGGGGCTCCTGGAACCAATCCTCTGTGTGTGGACACAAGAGATGACTTTATTTCTACCATATTTAAAAAGGTATTCTGGAGAACTTGTTCTAGAGTATTCCTTTCAGAGTTCCTTCTCCAGAGTTCCCCTGTCCCCCCCTCTCTGGGCTAGAAATCCCACCCAGGTCTCACTCAAGTTAGCCAAGCACTCTACTATCAAGCACACCCCAGCCCTGCGGAGTTGTCTGACTTATTTAATGGGGTCAAGTGGTCTCATGTTCAACTCTCCCAGTCTTATTTGCTAGTGTTTAGTAGTCCACCATGCACCCCCTCTTCTGGCTGGGAAAAGCTTCCTTTTGTGGAGCAATAGTGGGATCCAGCTCTGCCCAACCACATGATTGTCCACCCATGAATGTTCACCTGTCACACATGCAAGTGTGACCCTACCCTACCATGAATGGGACAGTAACCACTTCTGCACAGAGCTCTAATCCTGGAGTGGCACATAACACATGGGACCAACCCCATCAGCAGCGTCGGTGGTCTGGGTGTAGATGGTGCTGGGTGCCCACGCTAAACCAGGCGGTGATCACCTTCGGTTTCCATCCTGTTCTCCAGCCTCCTGGCAAGGCCCAAGGTCATCCAACACCCTTACTGTATGTTATTTTTCCAAGGAAGTTTAGCCACAAGGTGCTTCTGTTGCTCTTTAATGGTTAAACTAAACACACTACCTTCAACATCTCCCTTTACTTTCTAAACTGTCTCATCCTCTCCCGTCTCGTGGTGGCAGTGCTAATTCAGCCACTGAATGTGTCCTGTTTTCTCTGAGCCAGTGCACAGGGACAGGATCGGGGGAGGCAAGGGAGAGGTCATGTAAGTGCAGGGTCAGATCCTATCTTTATTTTGCATTTTGAGATGGATTCACTGTGGAGTTTTTTTGCATACATATCAATATGGATTTTTAAAAGATTGCATTAAATATTATTGGTCTTAATTGGTGAGCTGTTTGGGCATCTCATTAAATTTTGTGCACCCTTGCACAACTCTACACAAAACCAGAGGTCATTCACATACTTCTTTCATTCACTGAACAAATTCTTCAGAGCTTTGCTCTGTACCCATCTGTTCTAGGACCTAAGGAGACGGAGATAATTCACAGTGGCCAAGTTCTCAGAATCAAAATGGAGTCAGGGAAGGCCACAAAGGGTGTGTGTCCTCAGGCATGATCTCTTAACAGCAGGAACTATCACAGAAGGCTTTGTCAAAACCATAACTGCACAAAGGCCACCATGACCTTGCACAAAAATACTTGCACAAGGACCTCTGCTTTGCAACTTAGTAACTGTCTGTGTGACCAAGGACTGGCGCCACCTTGTTATTAATCCTTGTAGCCAAGGGTAATCGTTGCAAAATAACTTACATAATCCTCCTCTTTTATTTTTTTGGTACCAGGGATTGAACTCAGGGGCACTCTGCCAATGAACCACATTCCCATCCCTATTTTGTATTTACAGACAGGGTCTCATGGAGTTGCTTAGCACCTCGCCATTGCTGAGGCTGGCTTTGAATTCGTGATCCTCCTATCTCAGCCTCCCAAGCCACTGGTATAATCCTCCTCATTTTACCTTTAAAATCTTTGTCTCCCTTTGCCACACTGTACACACCTGTGGCTCACGGTGCCACCCAAATTCTCATTGCAATGCTCTGCTGTCCCCGTTAAACCCACTATCTTTAATAAACCTCTTTCTGGTTGTCATTTAGGTTGTCTGATACTAAAAAATGTCACTTTCTTGTAGGGGAAACAGATGCCACTCTGAATTCTAACTGCACCAAGAGAGGGTGAGGACATGGTAAGCACAGGGAGGAGGCAGGAGGGCTCGGTAAACACACGGTGGGTTTCCTGGCCGCTGGGGTGCTGAGGTAACTCAGTGGAATGAGAAACTCACCAGGTGAGATGAGGCGAAGGACACCTTGGGCGGAGGAGTCGGCACACAGGCTACTCAGATGCAGTGTGGGATCTGGGCAGAGGCTGGGTTGCACCATGCTCGAACATAATCCAGGATGGTAAGGATGGGCAGGTGGGAGGGGTCAGGCTGTGGAGGATTTGAACGCCATGCCAAGGAATTCAGACCCTCGATGGCATTGAGGAGCCATCAGGGGTTACAGCGCAGAAGAGTAATCCCTTTGCATTAGTTTTGGGAGGATCATTCTAGAAGGAGGCTGAGGAGTAGAAAGTATGGGGGGAGTGGTAGGATCCGGGCAGAAGGCCATCCATGTGGTTCCTCAGCACTGGTTCAAGAGGGTGGTGGCATCCTATGGCCTTTCCTGGGGGCTTTGGGCTTTGGAATAATCTTAGACCTAACCTCTCCTCTTCCCGACTGCTGTCAAGAAAAGTGCAACGTTGCACACAGTGAATACCTGAGGCTGAAGACCCTCGAGAAGCTCTCATTCATTCTCAATAGAAACAGTCTGTGCCTGCCCACCTCCAACCACTCGGCTCCCCCCTTGACACGCACGGCCCACCACGCATGCTGGAAGCCCCCTGCAGCCCCTGCTGATAGAGTCCAGCCCAAGATACCAGCAGCCATGCTGCTGCCACCTCCAGATTCTTCTGGAGTCCTCAAAGCTGGGGACCCAGGGGCTGTCACACAGATGTGGGAACAATGGCCTTGTCCGCAGATCTGACCCATAATTCAGAACCAACATGGCTCTGGCTGCTCCAAGAGACTCATGAGCACCTTGGGATCTGGCTCCTCAGCTTCAGAATCTACACCTGTGATCAGAAAGGCTGGAGTGCTCCAATCCCCCTTGGGGGAGGGCAGAGAGGAGGCTCTGTGCTGTCCATTGCTCACCCGGCCCCCCTGTCCTCCCCACAAAGCTCAGCCTGAGGCCTAGCGCCTTCCCTCAGTGGTCAGAGCCTATTTGCTTCCCAGAACCATGGCCTTAAACACTTCCATCTCAGAACACCTTTAGTTGTTGCATAGCTAGGGGCCCATTAGGGTGAGTAGTAGTTACATTAAAAAAAGAAGAAGACAGAGAAAAAGAACCATTTGGATATAATCCCAGTGTCCACTTCTTTCCAGAGAATGGCTCAGCTTTGAATTGCCAGCAACGCTGGAGGAGTAAGAGCCAAGGCCCAGCGTGGGTAAAGGCTGCCAGCCGCCTGTTCCCCTGAGCATTCTCTGCCACAGGGGAGCTTTGGTCAGCAGGAGACAGAGCAGATGAGGCACTCCACCTTGGGGTGGCCTCCAAGGGCCCACCTCCCTTGGACTTTGCTTCTAGGCTCCTGGTCATTTCCTCTGTTCCACCTCATTGAAGTTTTAGATTCCCATGAAATATCCAGTTCTGCAACAGCAGGGGCTTGGTCTGTTTTGTTCATGAAATATCCCACGGACTTAGAACAGTGCCTGGCATAGAGTTGGAGCTCAATAAACACACACTGAATGAACGATGCTGGTTCTGGGCAAGCAGGTTGCCTTCAGAAGGATCGCGCTTGGTATACATTCGAGTATCAGATTCAAAACCTGCTCGGTCCCTTCGCCTCCTGCACCTGTTTCCTCATTGGAAATGGGCCTCACAATACTTATGTTTTAGAAATAAACCAAGGTATGTATTAACTCACAAAGAAAAGGAAATGGGGCCTTATAGAGGACACCGGACACACAGTAGGTGCCGGGAGATGTTTCCTTTGCTTCTCTCCTCCCTCCCTTCCCCTTCCCAACCTGTTGCTTTTCTACAGACATTTATGGAACCCCTTTGTGTGCCAGGTATCACTCCAAGTTTGGGACACAGCAAGATCCAGATCCAGTCAGAAGAGGGGAACCCTGATCTTCTAGGGGGGCCTTATCTTCTAGCTTGGGAAAAGGGTGGAAAGATCTATAAACCAAAAAACCAAGCAGATCCTTTCAGATGGTGCTAAGAACCATGGAGATAATCACATAAAGAAAAACAACCAGGGAAGGGAGGGCAGAGGTTTTTTCAAAGCCATATGCGGATGGGAACCTAAGTGGGAATCTCTTTTGTTGTGGACTGTGGCCCAATGCTGGGCACTAACTGGGATCAGGGCCCAGAGGGTCCAGTGCTGACTGGGCCCCTGATTGGGTAGGGATTGAGAGGGCACGCCTACCTCCAGGTCTCAGCTTCCTTATCCAAGGGTGGAATCTCTGATGGTCTGTGATTTCTTTTTTTCCCCCAAGGTTAGCATTGTATTGGAACAAGCTGTGATTCACAGGGAGCTTGCTATTTTAATTTAGACCATCAAATGGCTTGTAACAGACACTGCTGTGACCCTCAGCAGCTTCACCAGTGCATGGATCCCAAGTTTTAAGTTAAAGTCAGGAAACCTCATGGTGTCACCCAGTGTTGGGGGCTGGATGTCGTGAAGAGGCTCATGAGAGCCATTGTCCAGCCTCCCGGCCACTCTCCCTCCTGAGGCAGCTTCCCTGTGGCCCCAGCTTTATGAATCACTCAGAGCAACCAGCTTGTCCCTGGCCTTAGGTCTGTAAGGGAGTGCTCTGGAGGCATTGCTCTGCAGTGGCAGGTCAGGAAGCCTATTTGACGTGACAAGTATGTCCTCTGTGGGGCCACCTCTGGAAAAATATGAAATAGGCTTGGGAGGGGGAACATGGGCTTTGGGATCACTTATGTGGGTTCAAAGCCTATGTCTACAGCATGCTCTGATCTTGGACATGTTATCTCGTGGCTCAGGATTTCAGTTTTACCATCAACAGTGAGAAGAGCCCCTTAATTTCCTGGGTTAATGTGAAGACTTCATGACAGCGCACAGTTAGTGCTCAGTAAATATTCCCTCCACACCCACCTGCTCGCCGGGGTCTCTGCCCCTCGAGCCTCCTCCATTCCTGCTGGGCTCACGATTCTGCCTCTTCCTCGATTTCTTTTGTCCATCTCAGACTTGGGGACAATCTCTCTCTCTGTGGTCTCAGTCTCAGCCCTGGGAAGGATGTGACCCAAGCTGTGCCCATCCACCAGCCGGGATGCTCATGAGAAAAGGAGGCTCTGGGGAGTTTTGTGTTTTGATTATTTTATACCAGAGGTGGGGATTTGGGATGGGGGTGGGCGGTGAGGCGTAAAAGCAGTGGCTCTGGAGGAAGAGTAGCTGTTGTTTAAAATCTATGTCCCCATGATGAGTTATTTAGCCTCTCTGTATTTAGGTCCCTGGTCTGTGGGCTTCTGGCTATCACATGAAGAGCTTTTCACGGTGTCTGTTTTCTTTCTTTCTTCTTCTTTTTTGTTTGTTTTTAGTTGAAGTTGGACACAACACCTTTATATAAATTTATTTTTATGGGGTGCTGAGGATCAAACCCAGGGCCTCACACGTGCTAGGCGGGTGCTCTATCATTGAGCCACCTATTGTTTTTAACAAGTCTTCACTGAGCATTTGTCCCAGGCTGGCTGGTGTCTTTTCCTAATGTCACTGCCATGGTCTGTATGTGGTGTGAGCTCCGATAAACAGCCCTGGGTTAAAGGTGTGCTCCCAGGTGGCACTATGAGGAAGTGTGATCTTGAAAAGAACGAGGATAACTCCTGTGCTACCCCTGGGTAGTTCTTAGAGGAAGGTGATTATAAAAGGAGCAAGGCTGCCCTCACCCTTGGCTTCCTGTCTGAGGGGTGACAGCTTGCTCCTATGATGGCAAAACCAGACCTGGTTGTGAAATGAAATTACAGAAACGTTATGCTAAGAAACCAACGCCTAGGAAAGGGGTCCATTCCGCTCCCCTCTCTTGGCCTTGCTCCAGGAAGCCTAACTAGCCCTGGGTCCCTCCCTTCTGGATGGTAAATAGCTGCCCTAGGAATCTGACTGCTCCCTCTGGAAATGTATCAGATGCCTGTAAAAAGAGCTGTTTCCTCTGGTCTGTTTCTGTGAGCATGCTTTATGTCAGAGCCCCTGCACAGGCCTTCTGCCGCAGAGACTAGGAACTTTTTTAAAAAGAGGAAGAAGCCCCAATGATAGGACGGGTCTAAGATGACGTCAAGTAGCCTATAAATGTTGTGAGAAACTGTGGAGCAGGGCTCAGAATTTGGAGTTTCTGTTTTCCTCTGGGCCTGCCAGTGTGAAATACACTCTGGAGTTCTCGTCCTCTCTGAGTGCTGCTTGCTGCTTCTCGGCCAGCCTGTTTCCCGCAACACTCCTCACCTGCTCCTGCCATGCTCTGATGCTGTCCATCACCCTCTCCAGAGGGAGAACCACAACCAAGGGACTGCATGATCTTGATCTGAGCCTCCAAAACTGAATCTCGTGAACTTCTTTTCTTTGTACGTAGCCTGCCTCAAGTTTTTCATCATAGTAATGAAAAGCTGACTAATACGTCACTGTGTGGGTCAGTAGGGGATGAGCAAAACCCTGGGTCTCTCTCACTTCAATCTGCCACTCTGTCCAGCACATGACCTCCCCATTTTTCAAGTTAGGGGGGAAAAAAGAAGATTTAAATATGTCAATCATGCCCCCTTTTCTCTGGGGCCCACACTGCCCTTGTTCCTGGCTGTAATGTGAAGCCACTGCCTCTGGCTTCAGAAGCCTACAGTGCCCTGATGAGGCCCATGATAGCCATGTTGCCAGAACCATCTGTGTTGATAAAGAGAACTCCCAGGCTGTTGATAAAGAGAACTCCCAGGCTGCTCCTCCACTTTATCTCTAGTTCCTGGTGCCAGCATCTCAGGAGAGAGCGAGGCAAGACTGCAAGGATCCCTGAGAGTGTCCAGCCCAGTGGTTCTCAAACTCTTGTGCTCCGTTGCAAACAGCTGGGCTGACGGAGTCCCCCACTAACATTGTCTCCCCCTGTGGGGCCCACCCTGTATGCTGTGGCCTTCAAACACAACCCACGCATTCCTCCCTCCCAAATGCCCTGAAGGGTGACCACTCAGAGCTACCCAGCTTGGGTCAGGAGCATCTCGTGCACCCCGCCGTCTCTCCATCCAGAGCTGCTCAGGTCTTGCCTGCATAGCTCTTCTCTGCACAGCTTCCCTGGCACTTGGTCCTTGACGTAGGTGGAGAAGCAGCAGAATTCAGTAGACCATAGAGGACTATGGACGATGGGTACCAAGGGCCCTGGATTCCTCAGCTCAGGTATCTCTCCTTCAATCCCACAGTAGAGGAAGACAGAACAGGAATGGAGGCCCAAAGGAACATCCTCATGGAAGGAGAGGCATGGTGGGAGGTGAAGGGGCAGGAGTGGGGGTAAGCTGACCCTGTGACCTTGGATGAGCCCTTTGCTCTCTCTGGGCCTCTCTCTTGAAAAGCAAAGCACACAGCAGGAAGCTGCATCTAGCCAAGCTAGCCCTGCGCACAGCCTGCCAGCTCCTTCCTCGGCAGAAGGCGTGCTATTATGAGAGACACTTTGAATTTTCATGCATAGTACTTGGCTCATAGCTCCTTCCCCAAGGCAGGCCATAGAACCAGGATTTCTCTTCCAAGAAGGGTCATAAAAATTCCTTCACTGTTCAGTCTTGGAGCTGAAGATAAAGAAATTCTCTGATCTACCTTATCTGACAGTAGATCATAAGGTCCCCACGTCAGAGGGTCCTGTCCCCTAGCCAGGAGGAAGAATGCCACACGGCAAGGCCAGGAGGAATCAGAGTGAGCAGCCTTGCTGGGCTCCCCCCTCTCTGTTCGCATAGATGCGACCCTTCGTGTCCAATCATACTTCCACACAGCTGTCCACCTGTCCATCACGGCTAGGCAGTGAAGCACCCCTCTACCCCCAAATGACAGGGTTTGGAGAATTTCCTAACCCAAACACACAGAGGTTCCTGGAGGGTGGGGCGCTGGCACAGGGCAGGGAAGCTCCGTGCCCTTCCCCATGCCTCAGCGTGTCCACCTCTGGATCTTCTGGAATGTCCCTTATAATAAGGGGACAAGTACCTTTCTCTAGTCCTGGGAGCTACTCTGTGCCAGGTACTGTGTGGCATCTCACTTAATCCTCACCAGCCACACACGGATGGGGCACCACCCCCATTTTCCAGGTGAGGAAACCGAGCTTCTGAGAGGTGAGGACGTGAGAGCAGCTGCCTCCTCCTGCCCCACATTGTATTTTAATTCATCCAACATGTGTCCACCGCACTAGTGGAAAACTAGCTGAGCTGCTCCATGAATTTAATCCAACAAGGCAGAGAATAAAACAGTCTGAAAAGTGGCTGTTGTCAGATCAGGGTGATAAGAGTGTGGGGCCAGTCAATCAGAGAACCACTATCTGACAGTGTCTGTGACATGCCACTGCTCTTGGACAGGTCATCACTGATGTGGTGTTTATGGAGCACCTGTGGCTCCAACGTGTGAGCTCTGCAGTTCTCTGGGCAGATCAATATTGCCCCAATATGGACTTATGGTTCAGAAGAAAAAACACCAGTCAGAACACAGAGCTGGATCTGGTTCCAGCTCTCCCACCTAACAGTTGTGTGCCTACAGGCAAGTTAATTAACCTCTCTGGGCCTCTTGTCTCCTTTCAGAGCCTTTGAGAATCTCCCTGCCTTTGCTGTGCTCCTTCCACAAGTTTTTTTTTTTTTTTTTTTTTTTTTTAAATTCAAACTTGGTCCAAACTTGTCAGGGCAATGTTATTTAGAGTTTTCCAAGAAATCACACTCTCAGTGGAGATTCAGGAACCTTCCAGCAGGCCCCCCTAAATAAATAACAGGCATCAGTTGCAGAGTTTCTTTTTATAAAAGAGAGAAGACATTTGAGAAGGAACTGTTGTCATGGCTGTCATAGTCACTGCAATCTTGTTTTTCCTCCTCTTTGATCTTTCTCTCTGGGGAAACTTCCTTGAAAAGAAGTCCTGTAGAAATACATGTTGAAAACTTATTTGGTGAGAAGTTTTGTGAGCCTCTTTATTAAACAGACAAAGCAACAGAATCGGAGTCTGGAGGCCACATTCTGGAGCTGTAGTTCTGCAGGTTGGGGTGAGGCCAGAAGAATTCTTAAGGAACATCCCAGAGCTAGGGGTTCTTGTGGTCAGGAGCTTGGGGGAGTCTTTGCAGAACATTCACTTACACCTGGGGAAACTGAGTCCCAGAAACATTAGATCTCTTGCTATAGGGCTCAGCAAGACTTGGGTTTGAGCCCAGGATCCATGAAGCTATTAGAAGTTAGACCTCTTCTCTTCCAGTTGTTATCTGTGTGGACTTAGGCAAGCACAAGGCTTTCCTCATAGAGTGTCCCAAGACAGTAGCAGTGCCGCTGCATTCTTGAGATTCTGCTCCTGGTAGAAGTGCTGATGGGTGAGCTAGAGAGACACCGACCTTGGTGATTGAAGCCAAGGTGGAAGACCAACAAAGAGCAAAGACCTGCAGAGGTGCTGAGCTTGCCAGCCTGCTCTTCAGGGGATGCGGGTGGCTTCCTTGAGGAAAGGATGTTTGGGGATGTGAAAGGCTACTAGGACTGGACCAGGTGAAGACTCTCCCAGAGGAGAGTGTCATAGGCATGGGAGAGATGCACTAGGGACAGGTAAGTAGCAGGAACACCGGCCTCGAGCCCAGAGGGACATCCCATAGGCAACAGGTGTCCAGGAGATGGGAAGGGCAGCTGGAGAGAATCGTGCTGAACCCTTAGGTGCACATGTGTGCTCTATCTGCAAAGATTCAGGCCGGCCATCAGATGTTGGAGGCCTATTAGTGAGGTTCAGGATCTTTGTCTGAAAATGAGGAGTCCAAATTTGCCCCCTGATTTCTGTCTTTCCCATTCCTGGTCTAATTGCCTACCAGTGGCCAGAGCGACGCTTTCAAAGTGGAAGACGGGTTGCCTCTTTGCTCAATACCCTTGACAATTTGTTCCCATCTCACCCCTCACTCACACAATGTCCAAACATCCAGCATGGCCTGTAATAGCCTCCCATTGTCCCCAACTCCCACATCCTCCCCTTTCTAACAGGACACCGGCTGCTCCTCCTCCCTGCCTTCCCCTGACACCCTGACCCTCCCTACTGCCTGTGCTCGGTGCTCCCCCTGCCTCGGTGGAGGGTCCACCCCAGACACCCACTCAGCTCTCATGCCCAGGCCTTCCCCGAGCAGCCTGAAGTCATCTCAGTGTCCCTCTGGGTGGCTCAGCGCGTCCTTGTTTGTTTCTCCTCCATCCCTCACTCCAACTCCCCACCAGACACATTCACCCCAGGACCCCAACCAACCAGCTAGACCCTAGCACCCAACTCTGTACCTAGTTGGAGTGGATGTTGTCCTGGAGCTAGTCATTGTCCTGGTTTCTTTGGACTCTGTGTGGTCAGGTCCTGGGTGTGGCCATCACCCCAGGTGGCATCAGATATGCCAAGACATGTAATGAACCAGGACCATTTTGAATGGACAGAAAAACAAACGCTTCCTTGAACTCTGATGACTGAGCTTTGTTCCCCTGACCCCGACACAAATAGGCCGTGCTAATCTAAATGTCCCTTGCAGTGTGGGCTTGGCACCGTGCACAGGAAGGCTGCCAACTTCCCCTTTGTACAGCATGGCTCTGTGATTCCCAGGAATGGCGGCCCTCTCTGTGGGGGAGAGTCTGCCCTCTCTGTGGGGGAGAATCCAGGCAAACCTCCAGAGGGGTCCTCCTCTTTTCTTCCTTAGGAATCAAGGTGACTTCAGTCCTAATTGGAAGTAGCGCAAGCTTCTCTGGAAAGGCAGAGTTGTAAACTCAAAGGGTCTTTAAAAATCTCCTGGTTCAATGTGGAGGGGCTGTTTCACCTTGGGCTTCTGGACCACCAAGGGCTAAGGGTTTGGACTCAGGCTCTGAACTACACAAAGTGCAGGTGCCTATGCGTTGCTGTGAATAGAACCTTCTCTGCTCTCTCAGTTTCTTGGAACCGACCTATGTAAACCTCTAGCCCACAGCTAACAGACACTCACCTAGGATCGCAGCCTCCCTCTGACTCAGCCTCTGTCTCCAGATCCTTCTGGGGCCTCAACCTCCATCCTCAAGGGCATGGGTGCTGTTTAGAACACAATGATGAGCAAATAAATAACAGCAAACACAAAGGCTGTGAAAAGCAAAATTAGGGCAGACAAAACAGAAAGAACATACACTGACAACTATAATTTTCTCCGTGTGCAACAGGGCAACGTTCTTTTCTTTTCTTTTTTATTTCTTTGTAGCTTCCAGATTTTCTGTGGAAAAAAAATTCGATTTAATTATCATTAAAATAAAAAAGAAATCTTTCTTTAGGAAAAACAAACCATTGTGATCTAAAAGTTTCTCCAACTCGGCCCTTTTGATATTTTTTCTAGGGTTTTAATAGTGCTACTCTGTTCAGGTTTATAGGTGAGACATTTGGGGAGCCAACTTTTTGGGGGTGGGTAAAGCATGAAAGTTTTAAAACACATGCATTTTCACTTAGTAAGTGTTGAGTGGAAAAGGAATTATTGGAAGTGCTTTAGAGTATAATTTTCTTGCTTTTTTACGTTCCATTCTATGGCAGACTGCATTTTTGGTCAGGTGACTTCTCATGGCTGGCTTTGATGTGGCAAAGACTTCAGTTCACTTGAACTATCGTAAAGGTTTCTTTCTTCAGGGTCCAAGCTAGACTCACTGAACTAAATTTGCCCTTAGATGCCCCTCCGTGGCAACCCTCTCTTTTTCTATTCGTATCTTCACTGAGGGAATTAAGAAATATTAATTTTAAAGTATTACTTCAGCTGATGATAGCTATGAAGCTCAGTATTTATAAGATTTCCTAGAATAAATTCTTTTCCTAGAAAAAACATTAATTGGCTCACAAATAATTGACACCAGCTGGGATTGTGGCCGTGCACCTCTCGCTTGCCCAAGAGTCCCGGGTGTTCTGCACCAGTCCTGCCTTAAGAACACTGCTAGCTGGGGCTGGGGCTCAGTGGTAGAGCACTTACCTGGCATGTGTGAGGCACTGGGTTCCATCCTCAGCACCACATATAAATCCATTAAATAAAGGTATTGTGTCCATCTACAACTAAAAAACTAAAACAAAATGCTAACCAAGCATCACTGATGTCTGGGACCTCACGGTAGCCAATTGTTTTGATTCATCTGAGGTCAATATCCATGTGTCTCCTCACCCAAAAAAGAAGACTGTAAAATAATTTTAATCCTCCTGGGAAAAAGGCACACTCTTTGTATTTGCCCTCTGGCACAGTAAGATCAGTCTTGCCAGTCTACACCTGTTCATGTGTAGCTAAGCTGTTTTCTAGAATCCCATGCTGAATTTGTAGCAGTAAAAATAATTTAAAATGAATACAGCCCATTTTGTCTTTAAATGTGTGTCTGACTTCAAATCCTGGTTCTGCCACCCCTTACCCATCATGCATTGGGCTGAGGGTCTTAGCCTGTTTACAAGACAGATAACAATCAAGTAAATGGTACAGAGCTGTTGTCCATTCAAATGGGACAACATCCAGCCCTGGAGCCTGGAGGAACTGCCAGGAGGGTGGAGAGGCCCCCTACAGAGCATAGACCATCTACTGTGACCCAGAGATAAAGTATGCATTTAACTCTGACTTCCAAGGTGAAGAGACTTGGCAAAGTGCCCTCCAGAGGAGAGGGGCAGGGGCCTGCTCAAAAGGAGGATGACATGAACTGGCATCAGGAGAAGGGGGAGACCCACAAGCCAAGGAGAGAGGCATCCTCCCTCACCAGTGTTCAGGAGGAGCCAGCCCTGCCCACACTGTGGTCTCCCCCTTCCAGCACCCAGGACTGCTGGGCGAGGCCGTTCTGTTATCCAAGCCTCTGAGTCTGGGGGACTTTTAAGTCAGCCCTAAGAAATGAATCCGCCCCTGTGAGAAAGAGATCATTATCTTTATTTACTGATGAGGACCCCCTAGGCCCGAGGCTTGGAAAGGCTGGGTGTCCTATGCAGGGTCCTTGCATCCAGGAAGAGGTAGAGATTTAAGTTCCCTGTTGGGGGCGCAGGGGTTGGAGCTCTGAGGGCCCCACGCCTGCCCTAGAAGGAGCTGCACCCTGGCATGTAAACAGAGGCTCTGCCATGACAGCCATTGGTGCCCTTGTGTGTTAGGTAGCAACACTGCCAATTATCTCCCTTGGTGCCCACAGGACAGAGCACCTGCTTCTCCGAAGGGGCAGAGAATCTTGATTTACACTGGCAGCAGTTTCCTTATTTACACTGCAAAACATTGTGTGAGGCCCCAGCTCTCAAACCCCGGCTCAACCTCAAGAACACACACAAGACGGCTGGCAGCAGGAAGTGGCTGAAAAGCGCAGTGTCTGGCGGCCCCCTCCCCTGCTCCCAGTCACAGCTGCGTCCAGTGACCCTCAGAGGCCGGCCAGCCTGCACCTCCACCACCAGGGCTCCCCGTGCCTCCGGGAGGTACAGGCTGGGCTCTGGTTCCCCGTCTCACTGCCAAGGAAACCCAAGCTCAAGGAAGCAGAGAAGCAAACAGACCCAAAGTCACCCCACTAGCGGTGGCAGAGCCGAGAGCCAAACGCAACCTTCTGTTGAGTCTCCACAGAACTACCCGAAAACTGTCCCTGAGTACTTGCTGTTGTGCTCCAGAGGATGTTCAGAGTGACACCGGGCCACCTTCCCACCCTGGCTGCAGCTAGAGGCTCTGAACTCTCGCTGAGGGCTGGCTGCCCTGCTAACTTGGTTTCCCAAGAGCACAGTTGAAATGAGGAATCAGGGGGAATCCTACTACCCAGACCCCAAGTTCTGAAGACCTGGGGCCACAAAGCAGGCCCAAGGTGACCACTGCATGTGGCTAACCTTTGTGGAACAGGCTTTTCCTGAGAGGTAATCGTGCGCCGAGAAAATTCCGGATTGTGAGGATCCTCGGGGCTCTGATCTCTACCACCCAGAGTCCTTGTGTTGATCCCTGTGCTCAGCAAGACACAGGGTAGCAGCTTCAAAAGAGGAAGGGGGCCTAGGAGGAGGGGGATGAGCCCTCTGCAATGTCCCAGCACAGTCAGAGAACCATGATTAAGCTCAGAAAAAGTCGCTGGGTTTACTCATTCTCCTCATGCTAGCCACCTGGGGGGACTGTTACCAGGCTGGAGACAAGGGCTCCGCACTGTAGGGCTACTAGTGAAGTCAGGGGCAGGGGCGGGGAGCAGGCAGCCTTGGATAAGAGCTCATGCGCCTCCTCCTGGGGGATCTAGGGGCCACCAACAGTGCTGGCCTCTCCCTGAGGGCTCAGGCAAGCCCATGAGCACAGGGACACCAGAACAGAGGAAGGCCTTCCCAGCAGATCAGGCCACCAAGCAAGCATTAGCTATGAGTAGGACCCCCTCCTCTCTCTGACTCTCTCTCTCTAAATTTTTTATTACATTGAGGGTAAATTCACATAACAACAACAACAACAACAAAATTAGCCACTGAAAAGTGATCAGTGGCATCTAGTACATTCCTAACATGAACAACTGCCACCTCAGTCTACTTTCAAAATATTTTCATGAACCCCTCAAAAAACTTGGTTCACATAAAGCAACTGCCCCTCACCGCACCTCGCAGCCCAGCAAACAGCAAGCGGCTGTCTGTCTCTGTGGATTTGCCTATTCTCGGCATTTCACATAAACAGAATTATACAACCACCTCTCCTAATGGCCTGCAGAGCATCAGGCAGAGGAAAGTTGAGCTGTGGTTTTCGTGTTTGTTTATTTTAACCTTTGTTGAGCCTATTTTGTGTATGATAATGAAAGTTACATATTTCATGGAAGAAAGCTTGGAAGTAGCAAAAAGACTAAAGGGAAAAATGAAAATGGCTTAAGTGGATCCCTCGGAATCACCTTGTTAATATGCTATGCCTTTCTCCCTGTGCAAATATGGATGAGAATATAGGTGCTGTGTGCCCTGGGAGGGTTTAATTGCTCTGTTGTTGTTCCTAACTTGTAAAAATGGAAATGATAACAGTGCCCACTTTATTGGGAGGATAAATTAGTAAAAAAAAAAAAAAAATGATGTGAGGCACAGAGTTGTGCTCAGTCAATACTTTACACAACAGCTATTGCTATATTTTTCCCTCCAACTCAATGAAGTGAATGTTCTTATAATTACAGAGGAAGAAACCAAGGATCAAGGAAACAAACATTCTCTTTTGAGTACCTCTATGTGCTAGCTCATTATCATTGCCCCATTTTACAGAGAGGGAAACTGAGGTGCTGAGTGGTCAAGAATGTCCAAGTTCACCCAGCTAGTTCATCTCCATGTGATGGAGGCCCCTAATCTGGGATCTAGATCAGGTGTCCAGGGGGGCCTCACCTCTGTGTGGTTCTGAGCATCTCGTTCTGCCTTCCTGGTCTCACAGGGCTGCCATTTGCCTCCTCTCCGGCCTCTTGCTCTGATGTCTCCTGGTAGTTACTGGAGAAGCTCACATAGTGCTTCCAAGATAGGTTTGCTGGCCCCAGAGCTACTCAGGCACAGCTCTGACCATGCACAGGGCCCCTGGGCAATGCCACGCCAAGAGACAGAGAGGGCTGTCCGCCCTGCGTCAGACCCTGGGCCAGCCTTGCAGGATGCTCTCTCACTTACGCCTCCCAGCTCTGCCTAGGAGGAGCGTCACAATCCCCAAATTGAGGGCAGATGCCTCAGGGTCACGTTAAGCCAGGAAGACACAACTCAGGTCTGACTCCTCGTCCAAAGGTGCCCCTGCTCACTGAGCTTGGTATTTGTTCCTGTTACCAAAACAATTCCATGGGCCTGCAGAGCTTTCCTGTGGGTCCACAGGAGGCCATGAGACAGCAGCCTTTTCCCAGGATGCTAATTAAAAACACTGCTAGACCTATATGGCATCATAAATAATTCCATCGGAGGCACCTGGGGACCCAGGGTTCACCCTGCAACCCACACCCCTCTAGAGCCTGGGTTCTTGCAGTTCTGTCTCTGGAGAGCTCTTGGAGAGATGGGAGTACTCGCAGGAGGCAGCTCTCCCCAGTCTCCAGGAACCCTGGGACTAGAGGCCCACATAGCTGCCAGGTTGGCCTGTTGGTGAGGCCACCCAGCCTGTCCAGTGGGACTTGAGCCTGGAAGCAGGATCCTTCTCCTGAGTGGAATGTGAGAGCATCGGCCCACTTGCCATGGGCTCAGATCACTGGTCTGCTTTCTGAGTTTCCAGGTGGATATGGGATGCCAACCTCCTGTTGTCAGTCTCTTTTTGGCAGGGTCCCAGGAGCCTGGCTGGCATTCCTGGCGGGCTGCACCTACTGAGTTGCCCTTGCTTTGTGCAGATCCTGGGTCTTGAGAGGTGGTGGAGGGAGGAGTGAGAAACAACATCATCATCCTCAGTGACCCCTAGGTAGACATTCCCTGGGAGCTCACTAAACGTCAAGCACACCCCTGGGCCACCTGCGTTGTGTCCTTCTCCACACCCCCAGGACCCCCATCTCAGAAACAACTGGGGTTCACAGATATGCATTGCCCAAGGTCATGCGTGGTTGGTCTGTGATGGGTCAGGGGTCAAGTTCAGGGAGCTGGCCCCAGAATCAACTGGCAAAGGCCAAGGATGCCCCAGATCTGTCTACATGGGATGGTTTATAGCATCCATGTGCTCTTCTGGGCTCCCTCCCCAGCTGTTTCCTCTCCCTAGTCAGAGACTACATAGTGTACATCCCTGGATTTTGTAGATTTAACAATCCAGGCGTTAAATTGCCATCTTCCTGAGCTGAGAATTTTGAGTTGTTGGCAGTAATGAGAGAAATCAGCCTCCCTATCCAAACAATTTTATATCACATAACCTCAATGTTAGACAGGGAACAAATACCGTGACTCCTCGTTTATTTAGAGGTGTGTCTAAACCTCCTTTCTTTCCCTTACTGTGTCTTTATCTCTTCTTGTCCCCAGCTCATATGTTAGAATCTCCATTCAGGTACGTGTTTTACCTTGTTTACTATCATTCCATCCTTTTTCAAAACTTATACTTACAATGCTTGTCAAATGTGCTCTATAAACTTCTTGTTTGTAAATACCAGAACCTACTTCCTGATATATTCCCAAACATAATGCAACAAGGAATTTTCTGGGAAGGTGCGTAAGTTGGGAGTGTGTGTGTGTGTGTGGGGGGGCAATAAGATCTTGGGCGGCATTCCCGTGTAAAACAGAACCCATAAGCTTCAGGGGCAGTTGTTAATTGGCTTCTGGCTGCCAGATAAATTGGTCACTTCCTCCTGAATGCAGAATTTTTAGGACACAGCTGAAGTGTTTTGTCAAGCCACTTTGCATCTGTGGTCTTATTTCTGCAGCTCCAGGGGCTCTTGTGCAGAAGGTCATGGGCTAACAAGTGAGCCAATCTGCCTGCCCAGCACCTGCCCCCCGACCTAAGTGATCATTTCTCCTCTCACATACTGTCACTTACATGAAGTATACTTGCTGCATTTCACAGGGGATCTTATCTGCATTTCATAGGGGATCTTATGTGCCATGGTGGTGTTCATGCATTCAGAAATACAAAGGCCTTGGAATTTATTTCTTGAGAATGCCAGGTACCCATTAGGTACCTCAGTTGTGCTACCTGAGCACATGTAGAACTATCATGCTGTGCAGAACTGCAAAGGAAACACTGTTGATGTTATGGCTGTGGCCTTGGTATTGGGGAAGGGTTGATGATCCATTCTGCATTGAACTTCAGGAAACTACGGGGCATGTGATGCCTCAGGCAACTTCTGAGAAGTCTGGGACCCTGCCTATCCAATCTCTTTTTCTTGGCCTTTCCCAGCTAACACAAATCTCACCTGGCCAAGCAGGATGGCCCACACCAATCCCAGCTACTAGAGGGATTGAGGCAAGACAATTGCAACTTAGCATGACCCTGTCTCAAAATAAAGTAAAAAGGGCTGAGGTTGTAGCTCAGTGATCGAATGCTTTCCTAGCATGTGCGAAGCCCAGGATTCCATCCCCAGGACCAGTAAACAAACAAACGAACAAACAAAACTGACCTGATAGGCCTTGAATTATCTCCATCATCCATGCCCATGGAGTGACCAAGACCCAGAGAAGGCTCCCAGAACTTTGATTCTACTAGATTGATGAAGGGGTCAGGGTGACAGGCAGCACGACTGGCATCCCATAGCCCAGGCTGCACTGCTGGGATGTGTGTGGCAGCCCCTCCTGCTTGGCTCCTTCTCACCTTGCTGGCAATGCCCTGGCCAGGCCTGGCACTCTCTCCCATGTGCTCCAGGGCTGGCCTCTTCTTGGATACAGGGAAAGGGGATGAGTGCTGTTTAATCTAAGTTGGTTGTGGTCACTTCACTGTCACCTACACATCTGCTGAGGCACAGGTGTGGGTCCTCAGCGTCCTTTGGAGATTTCTGGGAATGGCTTTCCTCCCTGGTGAAAAGGACTTGTGAGGAGAAATGGCCCTTCCTATTGTTGGAAATGATTCTATGAAACTTAACTATAGAGAGCTGAGGCCACCATCTTACACCCGTGGGACAAACTGAGAACACCCATGGGTGAACACCAGAGCTGCTGGGTCCTGGACAGCATTAAATGAGCAACCTGAACTACACCACCTGCTCCCCCTTGCCTTTGGATTATTATTTATACCAGATAATGAATCCTTTGTTCCCTAATTCACTCATTTCCAAATATTAGTGTGCATGCGAATCACTTAGGGAACCTCTTAGAACACAGCACTCTGGATTCAGTGGGGCTGGAGGAAGGCCCAAGAGTTTGAATTTGCAACAAGGTCCCAGATGATGATGATAATGATGATGTTGATGCTGATGCTGGTCCAGGGACCACACTCTGAGTAGCTGTGGCTTACACTACTTTTAGTTGCACGCTATGGTACATGCATCCCAAATCATCTTATCCAATAAGTGCTTTTGGAGGGTATGTGACCAAGATTAATTTTACTTTATACTTAAAAAGTTCTGACAAAAACATTGGTTTGCTTGGTTCTCACTAGAGGCCTTAGAAAGTTTATTTTGCAGAAGAGGAAACAAGGGCTTAGAAAATTACATTTGCCAGAATGCTTTTGTTTGAAAGTGTCATAAACTTAACTCTAAAGGAGTTTAAGCATAAAAAGGAAATTGTCTTAGGTATCTAGAAAGAGTGGGGCAGGCTTTAGAAACAGCTGAATCCAGGGACCCAAGGTATGTTGCCAGGGCTTTGCTAATTTTACTTTTCCACACCACTGACCAGTTTTTTAAAGGTAATCTGTGGACTGACAACCTGAGGCTCCCGTCCTACAACTGGATGAAGACTCCAGAAAGAGTGCTTCACTTACTCAGTGTCCATCCATAAAACCTCTCGAGCTACCTGCAGAGGTATGACGGGACACAGTCACCAGCATTGGGAAACAACCCCATTCTCCAGGACTGAGATAGTGTGGTTTACATATGGGCAGAAGAAGTGGAGGTGGTGAAGATCAATTGCATGAGTTTAGAGTATCTTTTGTAAGATTTTCATTAAATTTCATAAATTTTTTTTCCGGATTCTTGTTGTAAAATTTGAACCAGAAAATGTGAGTCCCCCAACCCCTGGTTGTAGTACTTACTTGGTCCTACAGCTTGTAAATGTTAATTATTACTTCCTCCAATAGATTAGAGGGACCCTGACAACAGGATCTTTTATGCATTCATTTACTCAACAAATATTTTTTGATCTTCCTGAATAGCCAGGGCAGAGGATGTCACTGATAATGCTGCCTATTCTAGGCTCACATTCTGACCAGTGCCTCCCTGTGTGCCAGGCATCCTGGGAGAGGCAGCAGTGTGGCAGAAAGAAGTGGCTTATGACAAAAGAAATTTATGTGCTTACAGCTTTGCTAAATATAGGTGTGCATGCACGCATGCGTGCACGCACACACACACACACACACACACACAGGTTAAGAAAGTGTTTGACAGCAAATACCAGAAATCACACTAGCATAGTGCTTAAAACAGGAAGGAAAGAAGAAGGAAGAGAAGATGCTGAAAAAGACATTAGTAGGGTCTTCTAGGATGTGTATTTGTAATAAGGTATTCTGATATTGAACCTAATATATTCAAAACGTCAGTACATAGGAGTGGGGACATACCACTATTTTTTATGTTCAAGAGGATACATTCTTATTGCATTAGGACAGACTTTGTGTAAAGATGGAACTGCAAGTTGATTTTGTGAGGATATTGTAGTAAGGCTCCTATGAAAAAAAAAAGTCAGAATCTCTTCTGAATGGGAGAAATTTTGAATAAGGAATTGCTGAACATGGGTTGCAAAAGGATGTAGGTGGATATGTTCATTGAAGGCAGAGTTGCATGTCTTTGGAGATGAGGTTAGATTCCTTTCCTTGGATCTAGAACTCAAGATTCTCATATCTTCAAGAACAAATGGTAAGAGGCTGCCATCTTATTTTGGAGACCAAGCTGGTAAGAGGTAGGTGTGGGGTCAAGCAGAAATCACTGAGGAGGCAGGCTCCCTCAAAGTGGGACTTCACCTTAGGACCTGGGAGCACAATCTTGTTTTCTATTTTTAATTATCTTCTTAGGATGCTGTCTACAGGAATGTTGTATCAACTGTTTCAGCCCTGTCTGAGAAGTGGTCTGGGGATTAGGGAGGAAGGAACCCTCTGGGCCTGAGAGAGAGCAGTTGTGAAGTGGTATGAAAGCATCTACAGAGATCCAACATGATCTGGAAAAAAAGGGCTGTTGTTGAGGTGACAAATAACAGATAGTACATATTTTGGGATATGCTTACATCCCTCTGCAATCCTGGGAGAGAACATTTTAAAATCCTTTATTTTATGCCAATCAAGAAGATGGTTTAGACTTCAGGCCTATATTGGCTATTAAGGGGAAGGGTTTCCAGTAGTTTGGAGAACTTGGGAATATCTAGATAAATGCTAGGGGGTTCACAGAAGCTTCATTTTGGTTTGAGTGCTTGTCCACATATGATTAAAATTGTCCTTGGTCTTTGGGAGAATAAATAGCTGAATGCTGATCTCAGTGTCATATCTGGCAACTCTGGGCTGATATGAACATTCCTCTTACCTTTTTCCAGGAAAAGATTGAAATTTGTGTGCATACCATGAAAACTGAAATGCACTAGAATCTCAGGTGTGATTTTACTGCTTTTAAAGCCAATTACTATGTTCTATTACCAAAGTTCTAGACCCAAAATTTGAAGACACGTTATTCCAAAGATAATACAAAACATCAAGTCAATGCAAAAATACAGGAAACAAAAACTGCAAAAAAGGGTAACAATTTAGAGCACTTTTGGAAATGTTTGGGAATATCTTCTCTTTCCAATCTGTAGTGCCTGTCATTCTTTTTCTTGTCATAGTGCACAGCAAAATGTTGAATAGGAGTGGTGAGAGAGGACATCTTTGCTTCGTTTCCAATCTTATGGGAAACTATTCAATCTTTAACAATTACTGTGATGTTAGCTGTGGGATTTTGTATATTACTTTCATTATATTGAGGGAGTTTCCTTCTAATCCTAGAGTTCTAAACATTTCCATCATGACACAACTCCATGGGTTTTCTTATTTTGATTGCTTTATGAATGTTGAATTGGTCTTATATTCCTACTAGGTCATGACATAATAACCTTTTTTTTTTTTGTATTTCTTTTCAATTTTGCCTGTATCTCTTAAGAGTTTTTCTATATTCATAAAAGATAATTGTCTTGTAGTTTTCATTTCTTGTAATGTTTTTATGTATAAGGGTAATATTACCCTGTTAAAATGAGTAGTAAAGTATACCATCTGCTTTTATATTCTGGGGAAAAAATTATAAAGAAATAATATTACTTCTTTAAATGTTTGGCAGAATTTGCCAAAGAAATTCTAGTGCTTTCTTAGAGGGTTTTAATTATCAATTCCACTTCTATAATAGACCAAAGGCTTTCATGGTTATCTGTCTTTAATGACCTCAAAAAACTCATGTTAGACAATGTAACCATGTTCAGAGGTGAAAAGATTGGATTATGAGGACTATAATTTCACCCATGGATTAATTCATTTGATGGATTAATAATTTGAATGGACTACTGCCTTGCAACTGCAGGCAAATTGGTCATGACTTTAAGTCACTGGGGTATGACCTTGGACGATCTCTTGTCCTTGCCATCCCCCCCTACTCTCCTTCCTGGATGCCATGAGCTGAGCAGTTTTCCTCTGCTTCACCCTTTTCCCATGATGTTCTGCCTCATCTCAGGCCTGGAGCAATGGAGTCAGCCAATCATGAACTGACCTCTGAAACTGTGAGCTCAAAATAAACTTTCCCTCCTCTAAGTTGTAGTTGTTCTTGTCAGGCATTTTGGTCATAGTGCTCCAAGCTTCAGTATGTGAAATTGCTTCAATGAAATTCCATTAGTATCATGAACCAAATTCTCTATTCAAGCATAAAGAGAGGTGGTAAGTCTCAATGCCAACTGCTTTACTATGAGTGAAAGAACAGCTACAAGTGTGGCTCAGTGGTAGAGCAGTTGCCCAGCATGTGTGAGGCCCTGGGTTCCATCCCCAGCATTGCAAAAAATAAATAAAAGAGAAAGGCGCGTGAGTAAAACCTGATAGTTTATTGGCAACATCACCATCAGCCACACCTTAGCCTTCCTGTCAGAGCTGGCTAACTGGATCTTCTATGGATAATGGAAAGTAGGCATCTATTTAGTATTAACAGAGGGCAGAAGAATGACTTAGGGGCAGTATAGCCGCTGCTGATGAAGTGTATGATTCCTACACTCTAATTCCAAGCTTTAGGATAACCACTAAGTTGTTTTAATAAGAAAAATTTAAAATTAATGTATTTCATGTAAAATTTATTATTTATTACATAATTTAATTCTATGATTATAATATTCAACTTTTGCCTTGGATTTGACCCAAAGATTAGCTGTGCCATTTGCCAATTTGGAATTTGGCCAAATGCATATTCAGTCTAGAATGTATACACACACACACACACATACACACACACACACTTCATTATCTCACTGTCCCCAGAATTTATCAATAATCCCTGTGGTTTTCAAGTAGTTCTTTTGTTTACATATGGGAAATTTTCCGTCCAAATGTGCTTATTATTTGGGTCAATATGGATTTGCAAATATGAGCTTCCAAAATATTTTCAGATCCCCAGTATTGTCCTGTGGTCTCTAAATCTTGAATCTGGCTTGTTTTTTTGCTAGAATCCCACTTCTCTAGTTATCTTGCAGGAATCTCAAAGCATTTTTGTGCAAATTCATCCATTTCTTAGATGGATAGAGATATATTCATAACATGAAAAGACAGAAAAATCACAACTGGAGTTTTCCCACAGAGTCTGTGCTCACTTCACATCCTTTGGGCCTTAGGATTTGCTTTTCTGTGTGTAACTAAACACTAAATGGTGGCTTAAATAAGACAGAGCTTCCTCTCTCTCTCTCTCTCTCTCTCTCTCATACATGGCCATGACACCATGGCTGATGACACGATGACCAATGTGGCCTAGGCACCTTCTGTGTTTTTCATATCCCCAAGGTCACTACTTGACCCAAGAAAGCTCTTGAGCCCTGGTACATGACGTCTGCATTGGAGACCATGCCACCGTCTGCATGTTCTTGTCCCACACATTTGTAGGTTGAAATACTAATCCATAAAGTGATGGTATTAGGAGGCAGGGCCCTAAGAGGTAGTTAGGTCATAGGGCAGAACTCTTGGGAATGGGATTGGTGCCTTATAAAAGAAGTTGAGACCCCCTCCCCTTCCTGTCCCTTCCTGGAAATTCCACACAAGACGTTTGTTGGAGTTGCTGGGACAGAACCTGCTGGTGTCCACTAACACCCATTCTCTCCCTCTTCAGAAAAGAATATCTCACCTTTAGCTGAGGCCACAGCTGAGAGGAGCTGAGGGTAAACAGGAGCAGCAGGGAGTACCCAGGAGGACCCACCTGTCCTGGACCTTTCATTCTCCAAGTCAAGTTCAAGGGGGGAGTGCGTCCCTGAGACCACCCCACCCTCAGTTTCAATGATTCACCAGAAAGATCACAGAATTCAGCAAAGCTGTCTGGTGCAAAGTTATGATTTATTGCAGTGAAAATGATGCCGCTGATGGTGAGAATCAATCAGGGCAGCGTTCCATCCCCAGATGTGAAGATTGAACACTAAGAAATGCCAAGGCAAGCATGGAAAGTAAGTTTGTTTAAAGGATAGAACAGAGATAGACTTCTCCAAGAGAAGCTGGGCCCAGAACTCAGTGTCCGAGGAAGTGGGGGTGTTCTGTCCCTTTTTACATTTTAGAATTTCTTTCTTCTCACTGAAGGATGTGGAAATGATACCCCCACCCCACCTCACACCCAGAACAGTGTGTGGCCCCAGGAGAAGGAAGGGAGAGAGAAGACAAAACTTTGATCCTTCCAATAAATAATTTCTCAGTGACAAAACAAACCCTGGAAAGAAGAACTACACCATCAATCTTATTCCTGTGACAATACAATGACCCTTGGAGGTCAAGATGAGCACTGGACCCTGAACTCTGAACCCTCCATCCCTGCCCTGTAAAAATACTGCCTAACATAAACCTTGGCCAGTAAAAGCAAGTTTCAAAGTTAGCAACCTTGGGCTCATGTCCTATTAAAGTCTGCAAGGATGAAGTCACCTCCCATTGTACTCTATATAAACCCATACCTCTCCTGTAATTGGGGCCATTTTCTTCCCAGAAAGTGAGAACCTCTGATGACTAACTTTGCTGCTGAATAAAAGGCATAGATGATCCATGAAGTCTGCTCCTGTCCCAGTTATTTGTACTTTCATTATGATGCCAAAACCATTTCGGTGGTTATTTTTTATTACACTCATGGCCTCTCCTCCCCACATCCTGTCTACATTACCAAAGTGATGGGCGACCAAAGGCGGAGTGATCCAAGGGCAGGAATGAAGCCACCCTGGGGTCCAGGCAGGAAGGGTGCCCTTATTAACAGCCTCTCTAGGGAGGAACAATTCCCTGGGGGCAGGTCACCTTGACACAGGTGGGGGAACAGCAGGAAAGACTCTGGGAGATTAGCATTTAATTTCCTTTCCTTTTGGAAGTCCCTTCTTCCCCATCTAACCCAATTATCTACATTGACTGTCTTTTTGCCCCTCGGCCTCAAAAAAGCACAGATAGAAACCAGCAATGGTTGAAACACACAGGAAGTGCAGGGGGTCAGGCATGAGCCTCCAGGTGCCCTCTCCCAGTAGAACCATGTAGACAGGGATTACTTGTCCCAGTAAGGATGAGCAGCAACCTGGATGGAGTATTGCTAACTGGGAAAAATCCCCAGTGTTGGTGTCCAGAGTTTTAAACTGGGGGCCAGCCATGTGGACACAGCAGACTTGCCTACATGGACGACTTTAGTATGAAGTCTGTCCCCAAACTGAGTCCAGACTGCTTGGCCCCAGAGCCCCACCATAAGTCACAGTGTTAATATAGCTTGTCCAACACAGTCCAGACCCTAAGGCAAAGACATTCCAATCAGGCAGAACATTCCAAAGGCTGAGAAGTGACCTCCCAGCAGGGACAGAGGCCACGTGGGGGCAAGGTTAATCTTTGGCACACCCCACCCCTTCTCCAGCTCTACAGCCATTCTTCTAGGCCACCTGGATCCTCTTGATACCTCCTGAGGTGGACACTGGAGCTACTGTGGTCTCTGTTTTCCCAATGAGTCAGCTGAGGCCCAGAGAAATCTAGAAACTTCCCCAAAGTATATAGGTTGTTTTCATGCTTGTGTGTCTGGACACTTAACTCAGTGTCCTCTTGGTTCCACTCAACTGCCAGGGCACAATTGCTCTAAGGGACCAGCAGCTGACCAGAAATAGTCATTGGAAAGGTCAGAAAACCAAGGTCAGCTGGACCTCACAGCAAATATTTGGGGACCTGAATGTTTTCAAACTTCATATCTGCCTGATGAGATGGAACTAGAATTGGCTCTTCACGGCACTCCCAGGAGAACACAGAGGCAGCTTTTGTAGATAAATAGAGCTTTCTGTAGATTTTTACAAGTGTACAAAAATACCCTCCCTTTTCTATGTTGGGGAACTAGCCAGCCTTGCTAGGAAATGTGGTATTACCAGGGGGCATCCCTGCAGCCCATGAAGTGGAAACAAGCCTTTAGCACTGACAGGTGACATCCCTAAGCAACTGTCTTCCACTCTGACCTAAAAGTAAAAGTTCTTTGTGATGCCCAAGGCTTGTCTCCTAGCCAGGAAACAACTCACCCCCGGTCTCTCTGCCAGCTGGTTCCATCTGCTGCCAATAGCTCTGGGAGAGATGATTGCCAAGGTAACCATGAGGCCCTGTGGGTTGGGCAGACACTGACACACAGCAGCTGCCACTGCTGGGCACACAGCCTGGGCCCTGCTCTGGAGGGATCATGGGGGCCCTCTGCCAGCTGAGGCCTCAGAGCTGGGGCATCCAGGGCTGCCTGGAGAGAGCTGTCTGGAGAAAGCCTTCTTGATCTCTGTTGTATTTTGGTTGGATCATGGATACATCTCGTCCAACTGGGGAAACTGAGGCCAGAAGAGCTGAAACCTAAACTAAGTGGTCCTGAAACCAACTCCAGTTCTCCCTCCTTTGGAAGTGACTTCTTGATGCAATGGGACTCTCTCAGATTCCATAGGAAGGGGCTGGATACTACTATAGGGGATGATGTAGAAATGCCAATCATTCAGCAACCACTTACTGCATGTCTACTGTATTAGTCTACTAGTCGCTGCCATAACAAATTACCACAAATGTGGTGATTTAAAACAATAAACATTCAGTCTCATGCAGTTCTAGAACCCAGAAAATCTTTTTTTTCCCCTTTCTCTTTTTATTAGAGCTTTATAGTTATACATAGCAGTTGGGTTCATCCAACAAACTTATACATGCATGGAAATCCACTTCAGTTTATGATCCCCACTTTTTCTTCTCATCCTCCCCCTCCCCTTCTCTGTCCTCTATTACATTTCCTTTCGCTTGTCTACTAATTTATATTATCGTCTCTTCCCTCTCCTTTTCCTTTATTTTACTCTAGCTTCCACATGTGAGAGAAAACATTCAATCTTTGAGTCTCTGAGTTTGCTTATTTCACTTAGAGTGCTGTTCTCCATTTCATTCATTTATCTGCAAATGTCACAATTTCATTTTTTATGGCTGAATAGAATATAAAAATATACAAATTATATATATATATAATTATATGTATATATTATATATACCACAATCATCCATTTATCTATTGAAGGGCATCTGGGTTGATTCCATGAATTAGCTATTGTGAATCATGCTACTATAAACACTGAGTGTCTGTATCGCTGTAGTATGTCAATTTTAGATCTTTTGGGAAAATATCAAGGAGTGGGGCAGCTGAGTCCTATGGTTGGAGACCAGAAGTTCTTAACCAACCTGTTCACAGGGTTGTGCTCCCTTGGAAGGATCAAGGGGAGAATCCATTCTTGCTTTTTCTAGCTTCTGGTGGCTCCAAGTAGTCAATAACTGTAGCTACCTTGCTCTTAATTCTGCCTCCATCTTAATAGCTTGTCCTCTGGGTCCCCTCCTGTTCCCTTCCCTTAGGAGGACATTCATCATTAGATTTAGGGCCCATCTGAATCCAGGATGATCTCAATTCAAGATCCTTAATTACATCTGCAAAGACCCTTTCCCCAAATAAGGGAAAGGCTCTGAAGGACTTCACTTGGCAGAGGTGGGGAGCACCATTCACCCTGCTGCATCCACCATATGCCCAGCTCTGCTTAAACCCTGGATGCAGGAGGAAACAGGCAGACAGGGCTTAGATCTCATAAAGTTTCTATCCCAGTGAGAAAGAAACAAACCAACAAATTATAATTTAATATGTTTTCTTGTACTGAAAATGGCTCTGAAGAAGAATTAAGAAGGATAAAAGAAGACCTTCCTTCCGAGCGGAAAATTGTTCCCTTTTGGGTAAGGCATTCAGCGAAGCCCTCTTGGTACAAGTAATTGAATAGGAGGGGGTCTTGGTTGGCTCATGTCACTCCCACATGCACAAATTTCTATCTATCCAAGTTCAGGGGCCTGGGAGGCAACCGTATGGAACCCTGAAAAGAAACTTGGTAAATTGTCTTCTACACAGGATGCCAGGGGCTGCCAGCAGGTGTGTGCCAAGAGTGGGTTGGGTCATGAGAACTGCAGTCACTGAAACTCACTTTCAATACTGTCACCTGTGGAGTGCTTGCTATGAGCTGGGCCTTTATCACACATCAAGAATGCTGAATAATATTCCATTGTGTATGTATACCACAGTTTCTTTATCCATTCATCTTTATACATTCTTTATCCATTTATCCATTCTTTATCCATTGAAGGGTATATACACAATGGAATATTACTCAGCATTAATAGAGAATAATATTATGGCATTTTCAGGTAAATGGATGAAGTTGGAGAATACCATGCTAAGTGAAATAAGCCAATCCCCCAAAACCAAAGGCCAAATGTTCTCTCTGATAAGTGAATGCTGATCCATAATAGGGGGAGGGAGCATGGGAAGAATGGAGGAACTTTGGAGTAGGCAAAGGGAAAGGGAGAGGAGAGGGGACATGGGGACAGGAAAGATGGTGAATGAGATGGACGTCATTACCCTAGGTACATGTATGACTGCACAAATGGTGTGACTCTGCATCGTGTACAACCAGAGAAATGAAAAGTTGTGCTCCATTTGTGTACAATGAAATAAAATATATTCTGCTGTCATGGATTTGTAACTAATGAGAGAGAGAGAGAGAGAGAGAGAGAGAGAGAGAGAATGCTGTGTGAAAAAAAAAAAAGAGTGGACTTACCTTGTATGTTGTGATTTCCTGAGCTCCCCATACCAAAGACAATGTTCTCGCACATATTTTAAAAAAAATGGTGTTGGACACATTCCCCAGGAATGCCCAGATCTGCAAACATCTGTGCTCCTGGCTCACTGCCCCCTTCACCCTCCACCAGAGAAGAGGAGAAATTCAGAAGATCGAGGGTGGAACATGTAATGGAGTTTCTCCTCCTCTTCTGAAGGGGAAGAGAAGAGGCTGACCACCTCATCCTAAATGAGGGGAAGGGGTTGGAGAAGAAACCCTCAGTCAGAGAGTTGGGGGGTGGGTGCTAGCAGACCAGGGCTGGCATTCAACTTGGCATTGAAAGTCTACTGGGCCAGCTGAAATGCAGAACCAGGACCACCACAAGACCCGAGCAGAGTTCAGTGACCACTCTGCATGACAGCTCAGGCTTGTGAACTTTGGAGGCCATAGGTGACTACAGCCCCTGTTCCCAGGCTCTCAGGGTGCATGATCGGGAGTGATGGGGGCAGCCAGGGGGCAGCCAGGGGCCAGCATGCATTCTCACATGCTGGCCAGACCAGAGGCTTGTGAGTTCTCCTATGGGCTAGGGAAATACCAGGAAGGAACCAGACTAGAGCCAGCCTGGAAAAAATCCTGTCCAAGATGGCTAATGCCAGGCTTGGGGACTCCAGAGTGAGCCACTTGTGAGGCAGGGGGTAGGGGGGCCAAAGGACAGTCAGTATAAATAATAAATGATTGGGTCAGATCAGATCGGGAAGAAGGGGGCTGCTTTGAAAGGAAAGGAAATCAAATGCTAATACCTCCAGAGCCCTTCCCACTCCTCCTCCACCTGTTGCCAAGGTGACCTACAGTTCCTGCAGGGAACTGTTCCCCTCAAGAAGTCCTTAATGAAGTACCTCCTGGGCAGCTCCTTTCCTGTTCATTTGGGCAGACCTGAAAGGCACCCCTGGAAGACTTTCTTCCCCACCTTTTGGCTCACTTTTTGGTCACTAGTCACGTAGGCAAGATAAGAGGGAGGAGGAAGGCATGAGAACAAAGGAAATCTAAAATGTACAAAAGAGGCAGAAACACCCCCCCCCTCCTCCGCAGCCCCACTTCCTTGGACACTCTGCTCTGGGACCCCTTCTCTGCGGAGAAGTCTCTGTTCTAGTCTTTGAATCAAATTTGCTTACTATGCTCGCCTTGGCGTTTCTCAGATGGTCAATCTTCACGTCTGGGAACAGGACTCAGCCCTGGTTGGTTCTCATCATTGGCATCACGAGGAGGAGAAGGAGCCTGAGAAGCCAGACAGAGATTGTGTCCCCCAAGCCAGCAGTGCCAGGTGGGGGCAAGTGTTACCGCTGTTGACCGGTGACGAGTCCTTGCTTCCCCAATGTTGAAGAATAACAGCAAAGAAGCACAGAAGCACGCCGAGGCAAGGTCAGAGTAGAAATTAGAAGTTTATTAAAGGACAGCAGAAAAGACTTCTCCCGGAGGAAGAAGGGGACCCAAGAGGTGGAATCCGTGGAAGCGCGGTTGTTTCCCCTTTTTATAGTTTTGGTGATGGAATGTAGGTTGGAAGGCCTGAGGGGTGGGACACAGGTGGGCCAAAGAAGTAATCTGGTCAGGAAGGACTTCTGAGTCAGCACCTTTTTGCTGGGGGCTGTTCATTGACATTTCTTTGAGGTGGACTTTGGCCTAGGGCCTTTTCGGGACTTCATTAACATTCCATGAGTTGTCCTGTGTTTTCCCTGAGTCATTCTCAGCATGGTCTCCATTTTAGATTTCACTCAATATTAGACCCGATTTACCTAACTACACTGACTACCTAACTTTAAATCTGGCTTCACAAGGACGACTCATGAGATATCTCAGAAGAACCCGCGGAAGCACCTCATGGGAGAGAGAGTGCAAAGAGCTGCTAGGACAGGACTGGATTATGTCCTCTGAAGAGACATGTTGGATTCCTAATCCCTCAGTACCTGCGATGGTGACTTCATTGTGGATGAAGATGTGCCTGGTGCCATTAGTGAAATGAAGTCATACCCACGCAGGGTGGGCCCTTAAGAGAAGTGGTCTTAGATTTCCACCATCCCTTGGGATTTTCAATGTGCTTAATGTCCTCAGAAAAAGGAAGAAATCTGGACCCAGGCACAGGGAGGAGGGCACAGTGTGGCACCGGCACAAGCCAAGGAACATTAGCATCTGCCAGGAACTGGGAGAGGCAAGGGGAGATGGCCAGACTGTGCACGGTACCTCTCACTTCCAAAAAATGTGAGAAAAAAAATTCTTTTGCTGGAAGCCACCTGATTTGGGGTGCTTTGTTAAGTCAAGCCAAGAAAAATTAACAAAGGAACCAAGCTTCAGGCATCTGCCAACCAGCAGGAACCCAGGGAGCCTTCACACCTGGCCTCCTGGGCCACCCTCCCTCAACTCTCAGAAGGAGCTATACTGGTTGGGAAGGGTGCACAATGTCCCATCTCTGCTGTGTCCTGTCTGAGCTGGGAGAGAGAACTCCTTTGAAATGGATGTGACAGGAAAAAAAGGAAGAGGAACAAAGAAAGATCGAGATGACTTAGCTGGACGTGAATCTTTTGACTCTCTGAAAATGGCCAGAAAAAGCTATGAGATCTACCTACAGCGTGGGAAATTTTCTCGAATAGCCAAGAACTGGAACAAATCCACAAGAAACAGGTAGAACCATCTGATGGGCCCTGAGCCATGATCCTCCCCTTGGCCTTAGAGAGAGCCAGAGCACCTCTGCAGAAACCAAAGGCAGGAGAAGTGGTCTTAGATTTCCACCATCCCTTGGGATTTTCAATCAGTGGAAAGAACACCCCATTCCAGGGTTCCCATTGTCTAGGGACTGAAACTTAACCTGGAACCCAGTCACCAGGGGAAGAGATCCAGGCCTCAAGGAAATGCAAAACAATTGCTCTGGCAACAGCTCTGCTCGGCAGCTGGCCAAAGAAGGTCACCTCTTTCAGGGAGGCAGCCCTTTGGGATGCAAAATGTGGTGCAAGCACCAGTGTCAACAGTGTGGGGTTTCTTGGTTGATGACCTGGTGTTCCAGGCACCCTGTGGCTTTGTCCCTGGCCAGAGGGGGCTACCAGGAAGCAGACCCCTGCCCCCTATGATTTTGTGTGTTTGTTTGAGGTGCTGGGGATTGAACCTAGGTCCTCCTGAATGTCAGGCAAGAGCTTTACCAGTGAGCCACATTTGCAGTCCTCTGCTCTAGTTTTGGGTAACAAGGAATTGGGTATTTTTGAAAATTATCTGTTAGGCAGTGTGGAGCCCTAGTCTGGGCCTCTAGGAGTGTTTAAAGGATACTTGGTATTTGTTTTTGCCATAGAAATGACTGTCATGAAGCAAGAACTTTGTTATAACCATAGATCCCTAGAAACACAAGTGGGGAGTGCAGGTGGGCAGAGGGAGGGGGCTGAGGAAGATAGCCTTTAAGTGGTTTCCACTGGAAGGAAGAGGCAAGGCAGGGAACCAGGTTTAGGATTGGGCTCTGGAGTATTGGACTGTCCCTAGTTGTCTGGTACCTGGCCTTGGGGCCATTAGGACAGGGGACAGTGGCCCAGAGTGTGAGAGCTGGTAGAGGAGAGGATTGGGGGATGGGTCTGGTTTCTGTAAATGAAAGGCCACAGGCCAGACATTTGCTCCCCAAAATTGTTAGCTCAATCTGGAAGGGGCAGTCCCCCAGGGACAGTGGCCCTGAGATGTCAAAGCTCCTGGGCAACTTAACGAGACCCTGTCTGAAAATAAAATGAAAAGGGCTGGGGTGCAGCTCGGTGGTAGAGCGCCTGCCTAGCACGCCCTAGGCCCTGGCTTCAATCCCCAGTACAGAAGAAAGAAAGAGGGGAAAAAACCAACAAAACAAAAATACATTGTGAATGCCAAAAGGAGCCATCTCTTATCCCTGTGGAACCCACACATTAGGTGGGTACGGAGGGGTTTTACAGTACTCAGGATGGTGAGGAAGCTTCTGGGCTCCAGAGGGTTAGGTGACACACATGAACAGCTTGCAGGGTTAAAGTCTGGATGTCCTCAGTTTTCAGTGATGGTGGCTTCTGCTTTGGGGATGTTTTCAAGCCTGTAGCTTGGTACACATACAACGGTCACATTATTAGGTTTGCACTTACCGGTCTGAGACATCTGGAGCTTGGGAGCATCCATACAATGCTCCCCAGAAACGGAGGACTGATGGCACACGGCTGCCCTGAGGGGCTGAGTTCAACTGGGGCGCTGGGGCGCAGTTGGGATAAGGAAGCCAGGCTACACCTCTTCTCTTCTTAAGGGCTTGGGCTTTGCTTAGAGTTGATATTCTTATGAGGGGGGAAAAAAACAACCATCTAGCTTCACTTGCTTTTAGTTGACTTAAAAATCACTAATTTGGGAGGTCACACAGCTGGGCAGTATGTTATTAGGCCCTGGCTTTGCTGTAGATCACACCTCGGTCACGGAGGTTAGGACAATACAGCTGCCCAGGTCTCTCTTTCTTTTGCTGAAAACACTGACACTGACACGTGGGCCTGAAGATGTCTGCTGGGTGACTGGAACAGGATGAAGAGACTCAGCACCTTTCTTTATACTGTCTGACTCTTTTGTTGCCTTAGCCTTCAGTTCGGATTCGGCCCACCTCTGCATATAGTGGACATGCTGATCACAAAGCCCCTGTGTCTCCCACAGACCCCACTAACTTCCGCAGACGGAACTGTGTTTTAATGCACTTTGGCTCATAGAAATCCCACCCAAGGGGGCTTTTGGCTTGTAATGTGTTTCGGTGACACACCTTTCACAATTTCTAAAGTGCAGCACTCCCATTAGGAACAGTCAGTGTATAAAACCCACCACCCAGCCCTGAGGATGTCAGCCATAACAGGGAGCTCACGGCAGGCGTACGGAGGATGTGGAGAGAGTGGAGCCCAAACGAACCCACAGAGGAGGGTGCGGCTGCTTTGCAACACAGCTGGTCAGGTCCTCAGAAGGCTGAACAGTTACCACAGGGCTTGGCAAGTCTGCTCCTAGGGATGCAACCAGGAGAATGAGAATGGATGTCCTCTCTCCAAGAGGCTGTGCCTAGATGTTCATGGCACCTCTACCCATAACAGCCAACAAGTGCAACCACCCAAAGTCCTATAGAAAAAGGACTTTGAGTGGTTGCACTCATTGGCTGTGGTCCTATAGAAAAAGGACCATATTCATTCAGCAAATAGTATTCAAAAAGAAAAAAAATAGGGATGATGTACTGATGCAAGCTACAACGTGGATAAAACCTTGAAAATACTATGCTAAGTGAAAGCTGTCAGTCACAAGACGATGTGCTATGTGATTTCACTGGGAGGAAATATCCAGAACAGGCAATGGATAGCTAGAGGGCAGAAGAGAGGTGGCCAAAGGCTGGGGCAGATGGGCTGAAGAAGGACTGCTAATAGGTACAGGGCTCCTTCTGGGGTTACTAAAGTGTTCTAATACTAAATATGGCAATGGTAACAAACTCTGTGAGTACTCTAGAAAACATTGAATTGCATAATTTAAATGGGTGACTTGTACACCATGTGAGTTATATACCAACAAAAATGTTTAAAAAAATCATCAAAGTTCATCATGTGGATACTTATAGAAGTTTTATCAATAATTGTTAAAACATAGAAACAACCAAGAAGACCTTTAGTGGATGGATGGATAAACTGGCCCATCCATCTTATGGAATATTGTTCAATGCTACAAAGAAATCAGCCATGGAATCATGAAAAGGCACCATGAGCCTTATATGGGAAAGAAATCATTGAAAGACTGTGTGGTGTACAACTCCAACTATGTGACATTCTGGAAAAGGCAAAAGTACGGAGATAGTAAAAAGATCAGAGTTGCCAGGAGTCAGGAGGTTGGGAAGGATGAGTAGCTGGAATAGAAGAGTTTTAGACAGTAAAAGTATTCCTTACAATGTTAGAATGGCATTATATACATAAATGTCAAAATCCAAAGAACGGACACCACCAAGAGTGGACCAATTGGAAATCATGGCTCTGTGATGCAACAATGCAGTCTCATGGACTGTGGTAAGTGGTCCACTCCGGTGGAGATGTGGCTGGTGTGGGAGGTGGTGTGTGTTCAGGGCAGGGCATGTGAGAACTCTTAGTACTCCATGCTTGATTTTGATGTTAACCTAAAACTAGACTAAAAATATAAAATCTGTTTTTTAAAAATTACAAGATCATGTGTGGTTCAACAGTTTGACTGATGTTCTTGGTATCTTGGTAAAGATTTTCTTTTCACATAAGTAGTTTCACATTATAGTCTCTTAGCCTGTTTTTTTCTTCACTTAACACATTGTGAACATTTCTCTATATCAATAAAGATTTTACTATATTTTAAAATATCTGCATGGAAATCATCGTGTGGCTGAACTATAATTTAAATAAACTCAGCATGTTTTAGACATCATCATCATTCGATTTGTTACAAAGAGGATTGTCAAAACAAGCCCTCTACGTTCTTAGACTAAATTCTTATAAACAATAAAAGAGTGATATTTATTGAGTGCTTACTACATGTGGGAATTGGAACCAAGTGCCTCATTCAATGCTCAGAGAACCTTAGGAAGCAGGTACTGTGATTAATCCCATTTTACAGATAAAGCAGCTGAGACTTGGAGATGGCAAATGACTTGCCTCAGGTTAAACAGGCATTGACAGTAGAGGCTGTAACCAAATTTAGGTTTATCTGATTCTAAAACTTAAGCTGTTAATCATTTTGGACCCCTAAATGTAATGAAGTAGTTTATGTTTCTTTTATTTATTTTTTGGTACTTTCTTTCAAATAACTCTCCAGAAAAGACATATTAATTTATCCTCCCTAGTAAAAATGCAGAGAAGCGCTCATAATCCTCATCAACACTGGTCCTATAGTTCTTTGTAATCTTTGTGCTAATTTGATAAGCAAAAGAAGTCTCAATTTCAATTTGTGCCTTTTAGTTTGCGTGAGATATTGCATATTTTGTTTATTGACTGTGAGCCTTTATGCTTTCAAGAATGAACTGGTGAACATGGCCCTGTACCACAGAAAGGCTCAGATGGAGGATACAGGGTAATGGGGCTGAGGGTCTACAGCTAGGTTACTTTAGACTTGCATCTTCTCTCTGATTCAATCTTATCTATAAAAGAGGGTAGATTTTTAACAGTACCCAGCTAAAGAAGCATGTGTGCAGAATGAGTGCCCAATGCACTCAGAGGACTTCAGCAGACTCTGGTCACTGTAAGCCACTCCCCAAACACACAAACTCATATCGTGTGCTGTAACTCCCTGGCTGCCCAAACACAATGAATGAGATCATGGGATTCAGGCTCTCTGTGAACCGTAAATGGCTATTTAAAAATAAGCCATTTATCATTTGATCTTAATAGCAGAAAGGAAAAATGGCCCAAGCTGGGGTGAACCTCAGGGTTGGGAAGTTGGCTTTGGTGATCTAGACCGAGGTCATCAAGGCATAGAAGGTTCTACTTCTCAGTTAGGATGCCACTTCCACATTGAGATAGAGCCTGGACTTTCAAATGGGGTTGGTTGGCAGCTTGCTAGGGGGTTATCCTGTGGCCTAATGAGATAGTGGAAAGTCAAAGGACTTTTGCAAAGTGGAGGAAAAGACTGGGTTGCCAGCAGTCATCTATGTCAGAGTGACAGAGCTAATTGTTGCCGTTTTAATTGGGAAATCACAGGATCTTAATTCCCAGTGGCCGAGAGGTCTTTTCTCATGGGCATCCCACGAGATAGATGCTTCATGAACAGGGTTTCTGGCTCCTCAGAGGTGGTGGGACCAACCTGGAGCCCTGGGCCAAAGACCTGCATTTGGGTGAGTCTGGCCTTGGTCACTGGTGTGGGAGGTGTGACCAGGGCAGGTCACCTCACCTTTCCAGGTCTTTTTCTCCTGATCTGAGAAATGAAAATAATCAAACCCATTTTACCTGTTAAGAACAACATCCAGAAAGTATTAGGCCCTAACAAAAATGCACAGATTTATCAGCCTCATCGTCACATTTTGATCATTTCTCTCAACTACTGGTCTAGGGAGCCCTACCTTAGCAGACAGTGGAGATTTGTTTCTTTGTTTGTTAATTATTGACCACTGTTTTCCAACAAATCTTGGAGAGAGCATAGAGGAATAAATAGTACATCCTTATTTCCATAAATTCCACAGTGAGTTTTAGAGGGTGAATTTCGTAAAATGGCCCAAACATGAGACCATTTATCCCTTCGACTGGAGAAGGAGAGAGGAAAGGTACCTGCTAAGACACTTATTCCTTATTCCCTGTAACCATGCAGCAATCCTGGGAGGGTGATTTCCAGTGTACTCACAGAGGAGAGAGCTTCAGAGAGGTGGCACTGCTTGACAAAGTTTCCATGTTAGAGTAGAGTGATGCCTCCCTCCAAAGTCCACGCTTGTCCCACTACCTCCTGTGGTCTTCCAGAAAAGAGCCCATTTTGGAGAAAAGGAGATTGAGTTACCCAACATCTGAACTGTTCCTTAAAAAGTCGATCCCCAAGAGTTCTGAAATCTCCCAATAAAATGTAAATCAGGGAACAAATCTTCCTCGGGTTCACACGCTCAGTGACCCCAGGCAGAGTGACCATGGTTCACAGGATCCTGGGCTGTAGGAGGCAGCTGAGAGATCACCTGACCTCTCTGCTTCAGGAAGGTGCTGCTCAGGTCTGTGGCTGTCTCCCATCTTTATACCTTATTCCTTTGTTGTTGTTGTTGTTCTTCTTCTTCTGAAATAGCTGCCGGGGAAGGGCTTGGTCTTTCGCACTTACTAGCCTGACACCTAAAAACAAAGACTGCAGTAGAGTCCTCTGAAGTCCCAAGTCTAGCATGGATTCAACGGACAAGACAATGGAAGAGAAGAGAGCACTGAAATTTACATTACCTCAGGACCACAGGATGTGTCAGTCACTAATTGGTGAATGTGTCCAAGCATCTATTCTTAGGATATAAGCAGAGAAGGCAGAGGCCTAAAACAGTCGGGGAGCCTCTGATGCTCTATAGTTTTGCTCTACAGGAATTCAATTTTTCCGAGACCTAATCCAGAGCCCTCAAATATAATCTGTTATTTCTCCATCCACAGCAGTCTTTTCTCATGGGCATCCCACATGAGAGATGCTTATGAATCGGGTTTCTGGCTTCTTATCAAAGACCTTGTAAGTACTTAACATGCTAAAATTTCCTTTCTTCTTTCCTTCTTTGTAAATGGCCTATTGCAAGAGTACAAATTGATTTCTGAGTTCCACTGAGGACTTGGCCTAATCTAGGGACAGCCAAGAATTTCTATTATTTTATGAACTCATTTGGATGCCCTAAAGATTGATTGAATTCCTTAAATTTTTTCAGTCATCAAGAAAAATACCAACATCAGAAAGGATACTTAGAGATATAAACATCACTAAATGATGTGAAAGAAATAAAAATTGCTAATATATAATAGCAAAAATATTTATTCATATTCTTACAACTAGGTACCTCTTTGCAAATTCCTGTCAAGTTGGCAAAACAAGGCAGACACGCATCCAACCCGGGGCTGGCAAGAGTGTGGGGCTTGGGGCACATTCAGACGCTAGTTGCCTCTGAAAGTCAATTAGGTAACATCCAGCAAAAGCCGCTTGGTCCAAGGAATTTCTGCTCTGGGAAATTATCCTAAGAAAATAATCAGAAAAGTGCCCAATGCAAAGGAATTGGTTAAACAAATTATGGTCTGGTCATACATGAAATTCTATGCAGAAAATATTTTAAATGATTGACAGGGAAGAATGCCCACCATGTGTAAAAGAAATGGAAGATGTTATAAGATGTCTTACCACATGCCTGTGTCTTCTAATCAGCATGATAGAGTCTCTCTGAAATACATTTGCACATGGATGCCTACATCTGTGTATATAATATCAAAAACTATTTGAAGGAACATGCACCAAATTAGATGGTGCATGAATGGGTATTCCTCTCAGAGCTGCCACCTTTTTCTTAACTATCTTCTGCCTTTTCTATAGAAAATATGTATTACTTGGGGATCTAAATTGATAATTGCTTTTAAAATATGTGATAATTGCCATTGCTCTGCCCACTCTTCCCTCCTTAGCATGGACACTGCCATGCTGGGCATATTCTACATGCCGACTGAGAGCTCTTTTTATTAAGCACTTGCTGACCTATGGTGACCCCCTTTTTTTTTGGTACCAGAGAACCCAGGGACACCTAACTACCAGGCCACATCACCAGTCCTTTTTACTTTTTGGAGACAGGCTCTTGCTAAATTGCTGAGACTGGCTTAGAACTCACAATCTTTCTATCTCAATCAGCCTCCCAAGCCACTGGATTACAGGGTGCCCCACCATGCCCATGGGGGCCCTCCATTTTGGCCCTAGCACTGCACCTGAACTATTGCAAAACCAGTTTGCAAAACTATTGTTTTTGTGGTAGGCACATGGGCATCACCAGTACTGTTATGCCCACCTTTCAATCTTGAGTCAGGAGTCAAGGAGAGACTATTTGGAAAGTACCAGCCATCATAGAAGTCCTTGTTGTTCTGCCTCTTGCTTCATGGTTCCTTAAGAAGAAAGAAGATGGCTCAATGATATAAGCAGGATAACCAGAGTAATCTATTCATAATCCAATTCTAAAAATAACTCTCAGCAAATCCCATCTATGGAGAATTAGAATCGTATGAGAGTCTGGAAAATGTGAACTGAAAGGAAGGCAGAAAGAATGGAAAATCTGTTAACTGTGCATGCTTTTGTTAGAAAACGTTTTAAGGGGAAAAAAAGTCTTATGGGTGTTGGTCGCAGCTCTCGTGCAGGGCGGTGCTGAGGTCTGTAGGCATATGGTGCTTAAGAAGCAGGGCTCTGTGATCAGATAGACCAGGGTTGAAATCTTGGCACTGTCACTGCCCATCTGGGTGACTTAGTTGAGAAAAGAGCCTCCGGAGTCTTAGTTTCCACATCTGTAAAACAGGGACTTTAAAGGGACACTGTGCAGATTAAGTAACACAATGAATTAAAAGGGCCTTTGTTATGGTTGGATCTGGAGTGTCCTCTAAAGGCTCATGTGCTGAAGACTAGGTCCCCAGCTGGGGATGTTGATGGGAGCTGGCGGGAACCTTAGAAGTGGGGCCTGGTTGGAGGAAGTAGGCAGTGTGCCCCTCAGGGGCATCCTGAGATCCCTGCCCTTCTCTCTCTCTCTTTCCAGCCACCACTAGGTGAGCAGTTTTGCTCTGCCAAGCCCTCTCCTCCACGGTGTTCTTGCTTCAGGCCCAGGAAAAAAAAAAAAAAAAGATCAGGGACTATGGATTAAAACCTCTGAAACTGTGAGCCAAGATAAACCTTTCCTCCTTTAAGTTGATTTATCTTTGGTGTTTTGTGGCAGAGCTGGAAAGCGATGAACACAGCCTTGTAGGATGGATTGTGGTCAATGTTTAATAAGTACTGATTTAAACATTAATAACACTATATCTTTTATTTCAAGACAAAGCTAGATGACAACTGGTTAGGGGTGCAGGAGAAATGAAGCTTGCCCTAGGAGAGAGGGTAGATGCCTTTGTTGGAGCCCTTGGATACCCAGATTCCATCATCCTAGGACCTGCGCCAACTCGAACCTCTCTTTGAAGGAGAAATGAGAATTGCATTCATGCCCATTGTATTTGCAAGGGAAGGTCATGTTCCTTCCTGCTGTGACTTTTAACTGGAGAATGGTGCTAAAATTCAGATCTTAGATGTCTCTTAAAGGCCCTTCAAAGGCCAGGGTGGCACTCCTGGACCAACCTTCAGGAGGCAGAAGGCCTTTGGGTCATTAGGCTGTGCACTTGAAGGGGATCATGGGGCTCCAGTCTCTCCTCTTCCTCTTATTTTTTGCCCCCTGGCCATAGTTTTGCCCCTCCATGTGCTCCTATCATGATGTGCTGCCTCAGGACAGGCCCAAATGACCAGGGACTGAGACCTCCAAAACTATAAGCCAAAGAACCCTTTTCTCTTCATTGTCTCAGGTATTCGTTACAGTGACAGAAAGCTAACAGATGTGGAATCCAAACTCGCTTGGCATTAGTTCACCTCACCAACAGCTTCTCTTCCAGTCCCCAATTCTCTGTCCAGCCTTCCTTGACAGGTGAGCTCAGCCCAGTCTCCTGCTACTCAGCCCAGGGCTCACAGATGTGGCCCTTCCGCTTTCCCTTAGGGAAATGTAGTTTTCATTCTGCCCCCACCCCCAGCAAGGGCCAGCCTGACTCTAGGAATCATTCTGGAAGAATGACAGAGTTGAGGGGTGTTGGTCACCATGGTTATCCAGCAAGAAGCAAAATCCAACGAAAATCAGCTTTGCCTGCTAGGCAGCATCAGTATGGAAGAAGCAGAAGGAGGAGGCTGGGTTCCGAGGCTCTGTTCTGGGTCTGGATGGCTGAAGCATGCTGTGGCAAGGTGTCTGCAGAGGCTGGGCGGCTATGCCCCCGGCCGGGTGGTTCCTAACACTGCCCTGGTGTGACTTCAGGTCCACCGAGCCAGTTCACTTCTCACAAGCAGCCCCTCGCTGGCCTCCTGCATCCCATGACAGCTGCCTGCCTCCACTTGTCACTAGTCCCTGGACTCTTGGAGCTCCACTTCTCATTGCTACACTTCACATGGCGGCACATCATACCCAGGTCCCCAACTGCCTTGCATTTCTGTCTTCTGACTACAGCCCGCACACACCTGGGCAGCCGTGTGCTTGCAGGTCCTGTGTCTCCACCTGAATAAGTTTCCTTCTCTTTGTGCAGGTCTCAGCTCCCATGTCACCTTGAGAGGCTTTCTCTCATCACCCAGTGCCAAGGAAGCCTCAAGTCCTAATCACATTTCCTGTTCTCTTTGTAGCACAGATCACCTGAAATAACAGCTCACTCATGTCATCTGTGAGCTTCATTGGAATCCAAGCTTCTGGGACCCTGCCCACTGGACGGTCTCCTCCCAGAGTTCCCTGCAGAGCATCCTGGGCTCAGTTCTACTTAGTGGGAGTGTCTGTTCTCTGCGCAACTCCTTGGTGTTACAGCTTTGGAACACCCATGGCATCTTGACCCAGTGCATGTGATTTCTGTTGTCTTAACTGAAAACTTCTGTTTTCTGGGGATGGGGACAGAGCCCTGAGCGAGCAGCAGGAGGAGCAGAGCAGGTAAGGGGAAGATTTAGAAGCAACTCCTCATGGTCCTAACTCTATTCTGTCTCTGTCCAGCTGCCTGGCCCTGAGAGAATGATGACAATGAAAGGTTTTAAGTCAAATGGAGGCATCTGCTAGAGGACTTCTGACCCTCGAATCCTATTTTAGTCTTCTCAGTCTCTCACTCTGGGAAAAGTAGACAGTGGTATGTTTGGACCCATAATTCTGAGGTCCAGACCCTGGGCAAGGACAGGGTTATCATGTTAGTGTGCCCCAGAATCACCTGGAGTTTCTGATTTGGCAGGTTTGGGTGGGACCCCGAGATCTGCATTTCCAACCTGTTCCAGATAGTGTGGTGTGGCAGCCCAGGGCCCACACCAAGAAGCCCTGACCTGGGCATCAGGCAATGGGGGTCAGCACTTTGTCACTCACCCCTGCACTTACCCGGTTTCAGGTGTGTTACCTCACCTGCTCCCCACAACCCTGAGAAGTGGAAACCATTAATCCTGGTTTACAGATGTGGAGACAGGCTTGCCCCACCCTGAGCAAGTACCTGATGGCAACATCACAGCCAGCCGCCCTCCCTGAGCTGCCTAGAGGGGCACAGATCCTTGACATGGGTCATCCAGGTTACCCTGCCTGCATCCCTGACAGCCTCACCTCTCTGGTGCGGATGGCCCCAGATGCCTCCTCGGGGCCTCCATGTCCTCTTTTCCCTCTTCCAGAAAAGAGCTGATAGCATAGAGAGGGAAAGTGCACCAGCTTGGGGACGGGGCTGGCCTTTCTGCTCTGTTATTTACTACCTGCAAGTAAGTAAATGACAAATGGCTGAACCCTTCTAAGGTGCAGTTTCTTTTTTTTTTTTAACTTGTAGAATGAAATAAAGAGTGTACTTCACAGAGATCTAAAGATTAAGTGAAAGAACGCAGGTGAGCTTAGCACTGAACATGAAAACAGAAGCTATTAGATAATAACCCTTTATGAGGCCACCGGCCTGCCTTTTCCAACACATTGATCTGATCATAGCACTAAGTATCTTACAAAGATTTTTCATTCATTTGACAGTTGTAACAATCCAACTTAAAATCCCACTTACAATTCCTCTCTGTCCTTTGCCTACAAAATCAGAGCTAAGATCCTGAACAAGAGTTACCTTGCCAACATCTAGCCCCTGCCTGCATCTCCACCTTGCTGGACTGGAGCTTTCCTCCTCACCGTCTCAGCCCCAGGCTGGCAGTTACGCACCTGTGTTTACCAGCCAGTGGCTGAACCCATGCAGTTTTCCGCCTTCCTCCATACCAGCCTCGCCCTTTCTCCCCTCCTCATTCACCCAATTCCTACTCCTTTTCCAAGGCAGTCAAAGTACACATTCTCTACAATGGTGCCTGTTTTATTCACCCGATACTTATTGGCTGCCTTCAGGTGCTTGGGCTACAGCAATGATTGTGGCAGAACCTGTCTGAATGAGGCATTCTGCAGTCACAGAGGCCTCTGTTCATGATTGCACCCCAATTGCTGGGTTTGTTTAGCAAATGGTCCCCTGACTAGACCACAGATAAGCCACGTGATCACAGAGCATTGCTTATTTCTGTGCTTTGCAGAGATTGTGCAACTAATACATATGGTATAATAAGTCCGACAAGAAGATATTTGTGCATTTTTCCTTGTTATGCATTGCACTCGCCTGGTTAACCTTAACATCAGCTATTTCTGGCCTTCTCAGTTTACATTCTTATGTAGATGTATCTAAAGTGAAATGACAATGTGCTTCCTGAAAGGAGTTAGTTTCGAAATTAACCTTAAGCTCGCTGCTTTGCAGGTTGATCACCTGCAGGAGGTTATTCATTCTGTGATTCCTGCTCTAGTCACTCAACTAAAATGTCCAATGTGCTCTATCCCCGTTTTCTCACCTGCCAAAATGAAAGTTGCATGTTAAAAGCAAAATGCACAGCTACAGACGCCTGCCTTCCTTCACACTGCATGCCTTTACAAACAGCCTGAGTGCGGCTTCCCTGCAAGGTAGAAATGGGCCTTCCCCTCGCTTGCCGTATGTTTACCTAGCTTTTCTTCTTGTCATTTAGAAAGGCAATACCTTGTTTGCTCAGCGTGTCAGTATGAGCTGCTTCCTACAAGCCAGCTTCTCAGGCCACTGAGACCACCTTAGAACGCCTATTTCTTCTGAATGCCTCCCCTTCTCCATCACACACACATTCCTTGTGCCAGGCCACTCCAGAGCGGTCCCTTCATGATGGCTTGCAAAGGCCCAGTCTACCTGGGCAGGGAGATGTACTTTCCTGGCTTACTCAGCCCCTTTGCTCCTACTTCTCTGAGCCTGGGCTGCTCCCACAATTTGCTCTCTTACCGTAGACTTCCCTGAGAGATGAGCGACAAGGCGTGTCTTTAGTTAGGTAAGGGTGTATGAGCAAACACGGCTCTGCCACTTCTGAGCAAGTTCAGCGTTCAGTTCAAAGTTGTTGGAAGTCCGACCTCGGAAAAAGTGGGGCAGAATGACCTCCACCTTCTCCCCTACAGTACTTTCAGAAGCACATGTTGAGAGTTAGGTCTAACACCTCTTCTTTATGTGAGGATCTCGCAGAAGACCCTTTCACATTCCTCAGTGTACTAACCGGGGCTTCTTTGTGTTAACACTGACCCGCCACACTCAGTGGCTTCAAGCCAAAGGCATTTCCTGTTTCTCCCCTCTCACATACAGTCTGAGTTTTCTCAGGTGACCAGCAACTCTGCTCTTCACACGCAACAGGGACCCAGGCCCTTTCTCCTGAATGACTTGCCACCCGAAGTGCATGCTTTTATCTTAAGATCAGGGAGAGGTCACCACCTTCTCTAGGTTCCAGCTGGTAGGAAGGTGAAAAGGATCTGTCACTTAAGGTTTCTGCCCTGAGAATGGCATATATCCCTTTAACTGAACTCCCTGTCAACTAGTCACATGGCCACACGAGACAGCACGAGGGGCTGGGAAATAGCCCCTAACTAGGAGGCTCGAGGCCCAGCTATGACCCTATGCATATGTCCAGGAGAGATTCTGAGAACAGTTAGTAGTCTTTAGTGAAAAAGCACTTTTTAAAAATTTCTAACATTTTTTTTTTTTCTACCTGTATTAAAAAAAATTATTTACTTATTCTAATTAGGTATATATATGCATTCTGATTCATTGTATACTCTTTCTAACATTTCTAACTTTATATAATTATCTTACTTTAATAAGCAGATATAACAGGAAAAAAATCAGCTATATGTAAAAATGTTAACAAACTACATTTATCTTAGGGCTGAAACAAGCCTGGGAGGTCACTTGGTATTGCACTGACTTCTTGCTGTCAGTCTTCGCCAGGAGGCAGGGGCCTTGCTCGTTGCTGACCCTAATTCTCAATGGTTTCTGACACTTGGGTTTCTAAACAAATCTGTGTGGAAAAAATAAATATATGAAGTTGAAAATCAAACCATAGTGATTTTAAATTACATTGGAACTTATCACCTCTGCTGAGTTATTAGAAGTGGCAGGACAAATTCTGAGGAGCTAATTATAGCAAGTTTCTTTCATGCTTATGTATCATGAGTATAAAGTCTAAACAAGAAGCCTGGACAACTCATGAACAACATATGGTATTTGCACTTCCATTCCAAAGGAAAGGCTAAGAAGGGTCCAAATCATGCAGGGCCAAAAGCCCTATCCTGAATGTGGCTCCCAGATATGGAAAGCAGCACACGTGTGACATTCAGGACCCCTGCAAACATAGACACCTTTATGTGCTGAGAGGTATTACAGGGTCTTTGGCCAGGTCTAAAACTATCCTTTCAAAGACAAAAATGTAACATTTTGCCACCATCCAGGACAAAAGAATAATTAAGACAAATTAAGACTGTCAAATTAAGACAGTCCTATCATTTGTAAATTAGGAAAAAATTCATATTGTAGAGTGAGTGGGAAATCTACTCCACCAACACAACAGTAAACGTCATTAAAATAAATTCAGTGACCTTTTTAAAAAAGATTACAAAATTGAATTTATTGAGTTTCACACAAGATGCACTTATAAAATTAGTACTGAATGCCATTATGACAGAAGAAACGAGTATCATCCCACACTCCCAAGGGCATCTGCAAAGGAAACGAAAATCTGAAGATGACAGCACAGTAACAGTCATTCAGGCAGAACCGGCAGACCAAAGCCACACTCTTGCTCTGAGCCGGGCTGTGTTTGGCAAAAGCTCTCTCCAAACCATTCCTATTCACCATGAGCGCTGTTCCTTTTGTTGGTGAGAAGGAGATGGAAAAAAAGGTTTTAAAATGGGCTACACTGAAACATACACAAAGCAATTAAAATGTTCATTTTTAACTTAAAAATACATCTCGGTTTCACAAATGTATGTCTGTACAATCTCTTCAATATCAATCTTCAGATTTCTTTTGTTTAGTGCAAAACATTAAAATTCACTTTTGTACTTCAAATGAACAAGCCAAAGCATTAAAGCTTGCTTTATATTTTACCCAGGATAGACAAATCACCCCCAATTTGCCTTTTGCATAAATATACTTGAAACATTTGCATAAAACAATTTCAAAAATGAAACACCAATGGAAATAAAGTGATCAGTACCATCTTCTGGACAGTTCTGTAATCAGAAGTGGTCAAATTTTTATAGAAATGTTGAAAGGATTCTCAAGATAAAATGGGGTGGAAACAACCTGTCCTGTAATGTAGGCTGTGACAAGCAGTAAAGCAGAAGTGGAATCTTAATTTCCAACAAAACCAAAAAGCACCCTCTGATTGCTGTTCCCAACATCCACAAACGCCTCACACACACAGACGGGCGTCCACACCCAGACACCCCCATTCACTTTCAAAAGGGGTCCTCTCCCAGCACAGGCTGGCCTACAGTGTAGGTTCGGCCCCTGGCACCTGCCCATGCAGAACCCAGACCCCGCCTGGGCACAGGTGCACTGCTGACGAATGAATGAAGAATGCATCTTATAAGCCCAAGCAAGAGGATGATGCCTGATCCACTTGGAATATTTACTTTGAAACTGTTACTTAAAAAAATCCAGTTAAAGTTGATAGTTTTGAATTTTGTACACTGACAATTTTTCAGCCTATTCAACACCGAATCCTTTAGCTGATGAAATGATTAGTTTTAAAGCAAAACCAGTTAACTATACCTTAAAGTTAACACTGCTCTGCCTTTTCAGTAAAAAAAAAAAAAAAAGTGCTTTTTTATAAGGAAATTTCTATTTTATCCTCTGCAATTAAATGAAACACAGCTCACATTTTGCTTTAAAGAGTAAACTGAAAAATTATAAAACATTTTCTCAGTGATGCATAACTTTCATTAATTAATTATTTTCTTTTAAATAAATGAACTGGCTTAGGGTGTTTTTTTTTTTTTTTCTCTATAAAACGCTACTATTCATCATGTCTTATTTAAGGTAGCCTTTTATTCTGATTAATTCAGATATATCTTCAAGGATTATTCTGGTGGTAAGAACATTTATCTTGACTTATGTTTAATAATTTTAATGCTTTGGCAGATGAAGTAAAGTCTGAGAACTGTCTATGAAAATGGTGCGGCTGGAGAGTCATCATGGTAAGAGCTCCATAGCTGTCCAGGTGTACATCTGCATTTTGAAGAGGCCTGGAGACAACGCCATACTCTAGGAGCCCAAGTGACAAGCCAAGAGCTCTTGCTTCTGGCCACACAGGGGAAGTGCTTGTCTCCGTCAAGTTTCCCAGAGTCGAGGCCGGAGGTTGCTGCTGTTCCGTGATCTGACCTTTGGCCAGACCACATTATTGGAGGAGAGATACTAAGATTTGCTTGCCATTAATAATTTAAGTTTTTAAATAAATATTCAAGTGCCATGTTTAGCATCCGTCTGTCCTGGCAGCTCAGCACTTGCTGCCCAGGGCCAGCATCCTCAGCACAAGCCACGGAATTCAGTCAATTCGGTTTCCACAAATTGTGAACCTGTCTATCTCTAACAAATCTTTCTTTGAGGATCTGTGTTTTAATTCAGAATTTTCCTGCATTACGTCCTTTTCATCACCATCTGGAGTTGTCAGAAACTGATCAGAACTGCTGGTCACAAGTAGTGGTATGACATTTTCCTTCTGATGAGCAGGCTGGCTGGTGACTGAGGCAGACAGGTTTTCCTCTGTGGAAAGTCCTATGGAAAAGGAGAGCCATTGAATTAGAAAACAGGTTCCCCTCAATTTACAGTAACCATGAGCTCCTCAATACCTGTGTTTTCAATTGTGCTGAAAACAGTGTCCATCTGCCCTCTTTGGAAAAAACAAATGACCAAAGTGCACACTGGATAAGCAGCTGTGATTTACAATAAAACTCAGAAGCTGCCCTACTGCTCACTCAAGATTTTCTGGAAGGGTGCATTATTTTGATCTCGTCACACAAAAAACACTGTAACCCTGTTCTGAAGAGACCCAACTCTGATACCAAGGCTATTTCCTAAATGGCCATATCCTAATGTGACTGTGGCCAGATCTGAAAAACCAGCCCTGGCTCCTCCACTCAGGCTGCTGTAGTCATTGTAGCTAGACAGAGGGCAGAAGCACTGCTCCAGAAGTCCATGTCAGTGGGGAAACCCACCCATCACCCAGTCAAGTCCCCAGTGTTTGTTTTAAGCCATAGGGATCCCCGAGCGTGGCCCTGAGGACAGTGGGGCTGGGCTTGGGCATGAACATTTAATCCTTTTGAGATTGTCTTCTTTGGGCCAAAAATGGAACTGCTCACAAACTGCACCTATTACAAGTGCGATGAGTTTTGCCATCTGCATACACCTGTTGAACCACGGCCATCATGGAGGCAGTGTATGCACCCAGCTGCCTCTTGGGGTACCCTCCCTCTAGCCCTGCTGTATTCTGTTTCTTTTAGAATGAACGGGGTTAACTCTGACGCTGTCTTGAGCATGGCCCCCGTCTACCCTTTCCTGCCTGACTTCATCGCCCTCCAGAATGGACTCTAAGTCTGTGGTCTCCTGACCTCTAGGACATTCTTTGCAGACACTGGTCTAATGTGTACTGCCCACATGAGCCCTGACTGACGGCCTCACATTTTATATGCTTCCAAGTTTTATCTTCCCCCATTAGAATCCTCTTTAAACAAGACTGACACTTATTAATTTCTTACTATACATAAGAGAACGTGTGCAGACCCATTATGAGCTATCTAGTTAGGTGAAATAAATGCAATCTCACTAACAATACTCGATATATTCTTTTTTTTTTTTGTATGTGGGGGTAGGGGATTAAACTCAGGGGCACTGAACCACTGAGCCACACCCCCAGCCCTATGTTGTATTTTATTTAGAGACAGGGTCGCACTAAGTTGCTTGGTGCCTCGTTTTTTGCTGAGGCTGGCTTTGAACTCTCCATCTTCCTGCCTCAGCCTCCTGAACAGCTGGAATTACAGGCATGCGCCATTGCGCCCGTTCAATATGTTCTTTATAATGGAAAAAATTAATTTCAACTTTCTATTCCAGCTGTTCAGCTCCCCATGAGGCACATGCAATGAGCACAGCCTTTGCCTCTGCCCAGACTCTGGCCCAGCTGTCTCCCCTGCCATCGAGAGCTCCCCAGTCGCAATACAGAGCTGCCAGCTCTCTGGAACCTCCTCAGGCCTCTGTGACTTCAGGTAACGCTGGCCCCTTCCCTCAGTGTCCTTCTCACCAGACCCCACATGGCCTATTTCCTCTCATCCTTCAAGATATAGTCCAGGCAAGGCCAGCTCCAGGAAGAATGTGCTCCCATGCCCACCAGTCCTCTCGCCCATCTGGTTCTCACTTGTGTCACCTCGCACTGGCGTGGAGGTTCACCTGCATTACCCCGCACTTGCTCCATGCATTTAAAAATAAATCATATAAACTCAAAGTCGTATGAGCTGACACCTATGTTAAGAGGGATGCCATCCAATGCAAACATTGAGCCTGGCCTCTGCTCTTCCTTGGAACCCTCAGGCAGATACCTGGAACCACCCTCGCTCTCCTCTCTTCCTCACACTGTACCATCTACTTACCAGAGTCCTTCCCTCATCTTCCAGACCTACCAGAATGCGGCCAGGCCTTCTGCTCATGCCACCAGACCCTGCTTTGCCAGGCAGCCTCCGCTCTGCAGCTGGCCAGGGTTACTCTCCTGAGTCTGCTGTCCACCAACTTGAGAATGATCCTCTGGGAACACCAGCTGCTCGTCCACCATGCTAAACCCTGCCTTGGCCCCTTCCCACTCTGAGACCAAGCTGAGGTCTCACAAAGGCCTGGCCTTTGTTGTCCTTGAATCCACCAAGCAGCTCTGCTCAGCGCCATCCCCACAGCCACAGCTCTTCCCTTTGAGGGTCCACCTCAGCTCCCTGCAGCTTTCCACCGAGCCACCTGGCAAGGTGCACACTTCCCCACCCCCCCCTCCCGACCATGTAGCATAAGCTCCACCAGAGAGGGGCGCTGCCATTCCCTGCAGATCCCCTGGACCTGGCATGTAACGGGCTCAGAGGTACCTACTGACAAATGAACGAACCAATGTAAAAACTCAGAGCTCTGTGTCAGTAGATCTGTGACGAGATCTAAAATACAACTGTTAAAAAACCCAACTATTTAAAGTGAAAAAATTCTTTAAAGTCTGCTACACGTTGTCAAACAGTGACTTTCATTAGAAAGAGTTCAGACAACTGGCTGAAAATGGTTCAGGGGTGATGAAAAGCAGCACATGTACCTTGTGAGGGTCTGCATTTGTTGTGTGGTTTGCTGGATGGTTTGCCCGGAGCGCTGGCTGGGGGAGGGTCGAACAGCTTGTCCTCCATTTTGGCCTCCTTCACATACTGGCAGGACTTCCCCAACAGCACGATGCTATTAAGTATTTTCAGGGATATCAACCTAACAATGGAAACAAAACAAATGACCGCTGTTAGAATCCATGGAAATACCACGCCTGCCATCTCCTACTGTTGCTAATAGGAAGGTGGGCCTGGTGAGAAGGGGTGGGCCCATGAGCCAGGACCTAGCAGAGGACACAAGTTCCTCAACCAACGCCCAGAGTCCCCAAAGCTTCTGTCACCAGGGAAAACTTTTGATAAAGTCCTTAGTTCTGTGCCATTAATCATTACCAGTTAGAGGTCTTCCCACTATTAAGTAATTTAACATTTATTCTCTTACTACAAAACAAATACATTTAATACATGCAGATGAATAAGAAAGAAAATTGAAAAATAACGTCAATCCCTGTGGCATCTGGTACCCTGTCCTTCAGTGTTTGCTCTGGGCACACATCCTCTTGTTCTTTCTCACTGTGCAGAAATGGGGCCCTCACAAAGCAGGAGGGGACTGGGAACCCCCAACAGGACCCAGAACACCAACATGGGGTCCTGCATGGATCTGAACTCTAGTTGGTGATTTCTGCACACACAATTCTAACTAACCAAAGGTTTTCAGGTATTTATACATATGCTTCACTTCTAGTTTTGTTTGTGTGGGAAAAAAAAAACCCACTAGAACAATTAACTTGTTAAACAAAGAGGAGAACAATTACAGCAAAACCACTTGATAAACTTGGCACATGCTGACTCTGAGGGGTGAGAATTTGTATGAGAACAGGAGGATCTCTTGTTTTTTAACGTCAAAAATCTGAAAAGAGTTAACTTAATAAAGTAATATTGTCCCCTCCAAGACTCATGCTGAAATGCATTCCCATTATGAGCTATTATGTGGTGGGACCAGGGGATTAGGGCTCTGCTCTCTTGAATGGGTTAATGGGGTACCTCAAGAGGGAGTCTGCTATTAAAGCCACTTTGATTAGGTCTCATACTTGCTCCCAGTCTCTTGCCATGTGATGCCTGCATGGCCTCAGGACTCTGCCAGCAAGAAGGAATCATCAGATATGACCCCCAAAACTTGAACAAGAACTGTGTGACAAAATAAATCTCTTTTCTTTATAACTTACCCAGTCTGTGCTATCAGCAACAAAAAACAAACTAAGTAAAGCAGTTTTGTGTTCATTCAATAGTAAATGGTATGCAACCTGATCAGAATTATGTCTTGCTGTGGGCACCACCGCCACCAGCCATTTAGCCTCAACCCAGATCTGTAGGGTGAGGGCCCAGATGGGCACTGCAGGTGCTGGCACGCATATTTATTGCTCCAGGTGCATGGGGGAGAACTGACTGTTTCCTGGCTGCTTCGACAGAGTGTCTTGTGCTGCACCTGCCACAGACCAGCAGTATGTGGGTAGCAGGCAAATGCAGAAAACACTCAAACATGTAACTGAAACCTAGGGATGTCCCTGGAAAGCAGACTTCATCCTTGATGAGGCCCTTTGGGGATCTATAGCTGAGATGATCTTGCTCTGCTTATTCACCCCCCCACTCCTCTGGAGATGCTCAGATCTGAGCCCCCCAGACTAACACTCCTCAGCACTGGCTCCTATGCACCCTTCATAAGCCAGGGTGGGGACAAGCTGCTCAGTTTTCTTTTTGAGTACTACACCCTGATCCCAGGCTAGGCTACTTGTATCATCGGTTCACTTCTTGAGAAAACCGACAGCGACAAAACTGCCATTTCATATTGTTATTTTCTTCTTACCTTTTACGACTTATCTTAAACAGTGTGAGTTTCACTTTCTGTATATCTTCCCCAACAGAATATGAGCTACCTCAAACCAAGAGATCTGCAGGTAAGGTTCAGCCAGCAGATGAGAAATGCCATTCCTGCTTCACTCCTGAACTGATCTGACATGGCCCTAGAGTGTGCTAATAGTTAAATGTGGCAATACAAAAAGGTCAAAGATGTTTTTAAACATGGAAAAAAGTCAGACTACAAAGGTTGACTTTTTTTCATAAAAGAAAATATGGGGGAAACATACTCTTAAGCAAAAAGGGCTTAGAGTAAGCCTCCACTGAAGAGTAAAATAAAATCTAAAGCACACAGAGAACAAACGCATGATGTAGGCACTACTCACTTCCATTGCATCTTGCATTTATTTACACTTAAAATCATTTTCAGGAATAGGCCATCTTACCCAAAATAGAAGAGTATGACACAGGCATATGACAGGATTCCTTGCACTTTAATTGAGCTTGTTACAACTCTGATGAGCTAGCCAGAAACACAACAAAACACACAGAAAAAACACAGAAGGCTTATTAGTTAATGTTTAAATAGAAGATTTCAGCATGCTGATTTCAACACGGTAGGCACATGCCGGTGACCTTGGTCTAACTCCAAGGACAGCTTTAGATCTGCCAGTCCCTGTCAGGACCTGCCTGCGCATGACAGCTTCTGGTGGACTCAGTTTCTTCAGGCAAGTCTGGGATGTGGACTATCGACTCTCTAAAGGCAGACCTTAACCTCGCGCACATGACTGATGCCTCTGCTTGTACCTGACAGATACGCTGATCAGCTGATTTTTATAACTACTTCTGGAAAGCCTAAATGAATTCATCTTCTCACCCTGGTTGCTACCAGAGCTGGATGGACCCACGTGGTGGGCACTTCCCTGTCTACCATCCTTAACTTCTTCAAGAATTCCCAATAACTTGCAGGGAGCATGGAGAAAAGGGAACCTTCGGAAGTTCATACTGTTTAAAAAATCTAAACACTATTAACAAATAAATTACTTAAAGGTTGGGAAAACTTCTCTTCTGGATAATTACAATTAAATACCTATTTTCTTACTTATCTTGCAGAAACACAGAAATAACAGCATTATCCTTGGAATTCTGATGAATAAATCTGGCTGCACCAGTCAAGGGGGAATGTTTACACATTTTAGATGTGCCCACAGATGAAGGCCCAGTGGGACGACTACATGGAAATTGAGAATCAGGAGAAAAACCGTGCTCATCCAGTAAAGTAGAGCTGTTGAATGGAAGAGTCTAGCAGGGTGTCTTAAATATCATCAACATACATTCTTAAAGATATTTTAAAAAACAGGATTAGTTAGGGGGAATGGATGTGTTCAATAAAGTTTCACTATGAGGAAAAAAATGGAAGCCCTCCCCTGTAACAGCCTCTAACAGGAAAATGACTGTTGCCATTTAGTCCAACACATTCTGCAAAGTCAGGGAATCCACATTTACCCTCGCAACTGCATATATCATGGTCCCAATTGTAGAAAACAAATTAGAAAAAATATTCTATTTTGTCAATCTCTTAAACTTTGACCCAATATTTTTTCTTTAAAATCTTCCATTTTCCCCAAATTCTAAGAGTTCCTTTTCCTAAGCAAAAACCTCCTGCTTTGTAATGGAATAACAAGCTATTTATGTAATTAAAAATATTTAGAACGTGGTTATCTGGAAAGTCATATTGACATTTAAGTAACATAAAATCTATTCTTTAACCATCATCTGAAAAAGGATAGGCAAGCTGGTCTAAGATTCAGCTGGCTGCACCACAATTTGCTGATACATTTCCCAGTTGATTTGCCCAAGACTGTTTCTATAAGGGAACTTCAGATGCCTTTTGGCAAAAAGATGGTCAAGTTTGTTTTGACACAAGAACAGGTAGTCAAGAAGGAACATAATCAAATACAGGTACAGTCAGCAAATCTTAATTAACATTATAGTCCAATGTAGCTAGCAACTATTTATAAGACTGTGCTGAGAAGTTCATTAAAAAGATCAGAGGTGGCAACTTTTTTAGAGTTGATTTGAATTTCAGAACTATTTTTATTTTAAAAATGGTATTTCCTATGCATAACAGCAGGAATTTTCAATGAAATTAAAAAAAAAAAACTTTAGAAGTGGTGATTACAGCTGGGTGTGGTGGTGCATGCCTGCAATCCCAGTGGCTCGGGAGGCAGGGAAAGGAGAATCTTCAGTTCAAAGCCAGCCTCTGCAAAAGCAAGGTGCTAAGCAACTCAGTGAGACTCTATTTAAATAAAATACAAAATGGGGCTCGGGATGTGGCTCAGTGGTCAGGTGCCCTTGAGTTTAATCCCGGTACAAAACAAAAACAAAAAACAAACAAACACAAAGAAGTGGTAATTACAGCAGATACCAAAATATGCCCTCATTGGGAACACTGTAGTTGGCTTCTAATGTTTTAATAACTACAAATACCATTGCAAGTGCTTAGCCTTGCCCATCAATCACTGCATGCCTTTCATAACTATCTCCTTAGGATAAATTCCTAGAACCAGAATAACTGCATCAAAGTTGAACACTGTCAAATTGCCCTCTAGCAATGTTGGATCAATTTATGTTGTAACCACTATGCATTCCAGTGGTCATGTCAATGTCCACCGCTAGAGATATCTGTTGAAAAAGAAAAATCTCTGCCAAAAGAACAAAAAAGAATATCCTCACTTTTAGAAAAGCCACTTACAAAAACAGTTCCTTCTTTACCACTTAATCTGAAAGAATAATGCCATTATTTTAAAAAAACAAACTTCTTTTCTTCCAAGTTATTTAATTTTTAGATCCTATCCCTCTGAAGCAAATTTACTGATAATTTATTAATGTTATATAATGATGACTATCTCATTTAAATACAGACACACATACTGAACTTACTAAAACAGCCAGTGGGAGAGGAATAAAGCCCATCCGTCGTGCTACCGAGTCACTGTAGTCAGTGTACGCCTGCAGAGAAAGGAGAGGAGGGTTCAGATTCTCTGGAATTTAACCAGCATTTAAAAAGTACTGTTCACTCATCCCAGCAAATGTTATAAACAGGTGAGGCTATGGACAGGAAGAGAACCTAGTGCCTGTTCTGTAATTTAATAAGATGATGTGGAAATCTAATTGTTCACAAGAAGTTTTAAATGCAAAATTGTGTGTTACAGTGCTATAAAAATCACCCACTATGTAATATAAGCACTATTGCTGTGTAAATGCTTATGTACAGAACAGAGGTAAGCAGAAATGTGGTTTTCCTTTAACTAATACTTTGTGCTAAATTTAACCATTGTTGTTAAAGGGACTATGCCTTAGATAAAATGCTCACATTTTTCTGTCGGCTACTAACAAGGTCAAAAGCAAGGCTGGCTCTGTATTCACTGTAGACCTAAAGACAAATAAGAGAGAAATATTCAGTAATCTCATGCAAATATACCATGTGGAAAGATTTAGACTTTGTAAATAAAATGTTCAATAATTAACCAGGAACAGATGCTAATAACCAGACCTCTGAACACGGACTATTTGTCTTCCTGAAGTAAAGGTAAAACACAGCCTCGATTTCCCCGATCTACTATATGCATAGGCTTTTTAAAGGGTTCTTTTCAAAAAGGAATAAATATTCAATGATTTATGATCCAGAGAGTTTAGAATTTTGGGAAGTGAATATTTTAAAAGTAATGTATGTGTCAAAAAGAATTTTGAAATTTTAAATGAAATGAAGAATTTAAAATGAAAGTTTAAATGAAATGCTGAGTGTGGTGGAACATGCCTATAATCCCAAAGACTCAGGAGGCTGAGGCAAAAGGACTGCAAGTTTGAGGCCAGCCTCAGAAACTTAGTGAGACCCTGTCTCAAAATAAAAAACAAAAACAACAACAACAAAAAAGGGGGGGGGGGAGGGCTGGGAATGTGGCTTAGTGGTTAAGTGCCCCTGGGTTTAATACCTGGTACAAAAAAAAAAAAGTTATGATAATCACCTTCTTAGAAAAATGGATGCCAACATTAAGATAATATTGATAGGGAACAGAGTAGTGCTACAATTACAAGTGCACTATAAACTCGTTTCCACTAAAAATTGCACAAAATACCTGAAGCTTATTAAATTTGACTTCAGATGCAGAGAAAATGATCCTATGAAAATGGAATTATTCTCTACTGAGGCCAAGAAAGGAAATGGTAAAATCACTTCATCAGTAAAAAATTTCCTAACCATATTTTCTTCTAGTATATCAAATCCTTCAGAAACTCATGATCAAATCTTTGAACTGTAGCAACTGCATTCGATTTTAAGTCGTTAAACAATAAGTGTCAGAGTAAAAACTGTAAATTAAAAGTACAACTCAATAAAATCCAGAAAACTATTAAACTAATACTCATTTAGGACAAAGCCAGGAACGTCTCAGGAACCTCTTCTATGGTTTACTATTTATACAAATAAGCCTACAGCCCCTATTTCCAGAAATTCTACAGAATATGATTGCAATGTAAAACAAATTCTTTGAAGTTTCATCAAGTACTTTCACAAGAAAAATGTATGGTTTGAATTTAGGAACCAACTGATAATCACAGAAAAAAAATCAATTTTGAAATAGAAAATATTTTAAAAGCTACCCTGAGAGAAGTTCTGATGTCTTATTTTTAAAATAGACACAAAATGATTTTAAAACTGAAGTGGACAGATAGTGATAGTGGTAACAGTTTATGAAGATTTTGAGTTGGTGACATCTGAGCTCAATTCCTAGCTGAGCTGCACATTTCCAAGCATGGAATTAGGGCTGTTCAATACTGAAGCAAAGCCTTTCAGTAGTGTAATAATTTTTACAAACTTAAAATTACAATATTAACTTTAAAGTAGTAGTTATATCCTATAATCTCCGTAAACACAATAAACCTAAATTCATTAAGAACTTCATAATATTAAGCAGTAAACTCTGAACACTGAATTGCTTATAGAAATACATACATCTGCAGTAATGTCATTGAACTTGGTGATAAAGGCATGCTTTACAATGTCCACAGCAATTTCTGAGGCAATCACCATACAGACATCTGGAAACAGCACCCAGAGATGATCTATACAGTATAGAGAAAAGACAGATAAGTACATCTCTTAATATGAGCAGAATCCAACCTAAAATCTCTAAAGGGCAAAACTTAGTATTTCAGTTAAACCTTTATCAAAAACAAAACAAAACAAACAAACAAAAAAAAAAACAAAAAAAAACACAACATTTTACCAACTTTAAGGGCAATTCATCCAACAAATAGTCACTCAGTATTTTCTGTGTTCCTAGCACTGCTTTGTCCGCAGGCCATGTTGCCTTTGAGGAGCTGACACCTGAGCATGACCAGGTTAGGCAGGTTCCTTAGCAAAGCCTTTTAATTCTGTAGTTGCCTCAGTTGACAGTAAAGAGCTCACAGAGATATGCTGGAGTCAACTGAGCACATCTTTTCCTTTTTGATTTAAAGATACTTAACGATCATTTATTTCACTGTCATATGGATGCAACTTCTTGTTATCTGCTCACATTTATGATATTTACTAAAATATCAATTCAGTACTAAGTAGCTGATAAAAATAATACCCACAGATAACCTCCTAAGACCTGGAGGAAGGACTTAAGAGTGGGACAGAGCAAGAAAAGGATGGCTGGAAACGCTGGCGAAGACCCATGGAGACCAAGGACCTGGAGGCTGCAGCTGGCCACGCGCTGACGATGGACGCCAGGCACTGTTCTGAGTCTGGCATCATGGTGAGGCTCCAGAAACCAGGGGACCTCTTTCAACAAGAAACTCTGCAAGTTTCTTCTTCTTTATTTTCTGCAGGTCTGGTGACATCTGAACTCAACTCCTAGCTGCGCTGAACACTTCCAAAGCATGGAACTAGGGCTGTTCAATACTGAACAGAGGCCTATACTACTGATACATATCCCCAGTCATTTTTATTTTTGAGACAGGGTTTCTCTAGGTTGCTGGGCAAGCATTGAACTTGTGATCTTCCTGCTTCATCCTGAGTAGCTGAGTTCAAAGGCATGGGCCACAGTACCCAGTTGTTTTTAATTATATTTGTTCCGATTCCCTGATCTACAAAATAAGGATATTAGAAGTTGTCTACATTCCATTATTATGAGAATTAAATAAGATTAGAGTATATAGCAATGTTCCTGGCACACAAAATAGCTTGTTATTTTTTGGTTATTAATTATCCTGGGCACTTAGTAAAAGCTTCTACAAATGGTATTTTGGTTTTAAAAAAAGCTAAAATAAAAGTAAAAGAATGAAGGATCCACCAATAAGCACAGTGTCCCTTTGATCATTTTATCTTCACAGTACTGATGAAGGAAACTTAAGATAACCCGTTGAAAGTCACAGTACAAATGAGAACATTACTTCGCACACGGAGGTGTTAAGAAGCTTGAGTATTTGTCCTTTTGTGTAACAACTCTGTTCTGGGATTAATGACCCCACCTGGGGTCTGTGGGCTATACATATCCACTCTGTTTCATGAATACTGCTGACCTACTGATACTACCATTCATTAAAAGATTCCAGGTACACAAAGAATGTGTGTGTGTGTGTGTGTGTGTGTGTGTGTAGGACATTCCCTGCCACAAATTACGTGGCTTTTGGGTGTATTTAGATTAGAATGCATACCACTTAAGATCTATCATTTGAGGGGCTGGGAATATGGCTCAGTGGTAGAGCGTGCATGTAGCACATATGAGGCCCTGGGTTCAATCCTCAGCACCACATAAAATAAATAAAATTAAGGTATTGTGTCCAACTACAACTAAAAAATAAATATTAGAAAAATATTTTTAAAAATCTATCATTTGATGTTATAGTTTCTTTAAGAATGTAACTTCTGGAAACTTATTTCCAAGATCAAATGTATATTTTATTTTGTATTTCTTTCTGATTTTTCAAAGGTACCTGGAAATAAGCAATGAAATAAAATAAATTAATAAAAGGTACTGGATGCCTAGAACATCCATGATATTGGGAGTGATAAACAGAATGCAAAGCATGGCCAGCATCGTTAAAAACTGTTTTTTTTTTCAGCACTGGGGGAAAAAATTCTCAATTACTTGAGATATCTGATTGTTTCCCACCCAGCCCACTTCAGTATCGTAACAGCCTATTTTTCTCCCCTACCTGAGTCCGGCATTAAATGTCTTAGCACTTCTGATATTTGCCACAGTCCCTTGCCTTGTGCCTGGCCCTCTGCACCTGCTTGGGTAGTGTCTGCTGAAGGAGGGTGAGAATTCATGGACTGTGTTAACTTCCTGTGAGCCTGAATTCAGAGATACATGAGGAACAAAATCTAGTGCTTTACATTATAATTCTTTATCCCTATTTGGCCTAAAAATTAATAGTGAACAGGTAAAACACAAACATTAAGGAAGAGCACAGAATCCTCCAGTCAACTGTGAAAATGTCAGTGTGTAGGTAACCACGGCTGAGTGAGGCCCAGGGCTGACTTCAGAGCAGGGTCTGCTCATCCACCACTATGCAGCTCCAGAGTCAGAGAGGCTTTTGGAAAAGATAGAATCCAACCACACCAGAAATCCCTGTCCATTTTCCTTTCTAATACCCAAACAAACAACGCCAGCCCTCCAAAATTCTCTGTAGTATTCATTTTAGTCCATGTGAAAGAAAGATTTTGGTTTAAGAGTAAAATCCTAAAACACTAAATTTGGTAAGAGCTAGTTACCTGGATTCCAAGAAAACTGCTCCATGTTCCTTAAACATACTATCAGCAAAAGCACATAATTTGTGAATCGTTCCTTGATATCTGAAAAACGAAAACAAACATAAGTACTATAATTCATATAGATAATAATACAGTACATATCTAAAATAGTTCTGTCAAAATCTGATGAAATTATTATGCTACATACAACTGTCTGCAAAACAAACAAAAAAAACAAAAATGAATCACAGAATCTGTGAGGCACTGGTTCCAGGAACCTGTATTTACAAAATCCAAGAGGCTCAAGTCTCTTATATGATAACAGTATAGTATTTGCATATAACCTACTCATATCCTTTCATATACTTATGTAAATGCTCTGTGAATATTTACACTGTATTATTTAGGGAATAACTACAAGAAAAAAACCCTATAATATTCCGACCAGATGTCATTTTTTGTTGCAGAATATTTTTAATCTGTGATTGGCTGAAACCTTGAGTGTAAAACTCAAATATCGAGGGATGACTGCACAATATATACACACACACATAAACACACACACACAATGATGCAAAATTGATAAGCATTTATTTCTTTTGGCAACATAATTCTTGTCTAAAAATTCAAGTTTTCTTTTTTTTTTAACCTTTATTTTATTTATATGTGGTGCTAAAACTCAAACCCAGTGCCTCACACATGCTAGGTAAGCGCTCTACCACTGAGCTACAACCCAAACCCAGAAATTCAAGTTTTCTATAATACTCAAAAAATATTCAAACCATCAAACTGTTCAGACTTGGTCATTATTAAATCTTTCCAATGACCTCTGGGGACTTATGACAACTGTTTTCATTTTACGAAAGGAAAAAAGAAGCAGACAGTAAAACACAAGAATTTGAGTAACATAAAACCCTCATGTCCCAGACTACTAATCTGGCAAACAGTAAGTACATAAGTACTGCCCTGATGAATCCCTTAGCTAGGAGAACGCTGGCATCACAACAGCATTTCTCAGAGTATATGTAGAACTTTGGGAAAAAAAAAAAAAAAAAAACCAATTAGATTTCACAATGATACTTACCACAAATTAGTATACTACCTACTAATACTACATACTAATTTATGATAAATATCATTGGTCAGAATGAATTTAATACAAGCAAATAATTAAATTCCTGTCAAATGCTGGTTTTCACATTTCATCTTTCAGCTGTTATTTTCTAAGATACTATGTAGTTGAGTGATGGACAAACTCGATCTGGCTGCAGTAGGTGTGCATGCCCATGTGGGTTTCTGTTTAATGGTGGGGGCTGTGGCCAGAAACATAAAGCAGCCCACCTGAAAAGCTCTAGTATATCCTTTAGTCATTTCCATCTATTCTGCCACCTTAGCAACATTGTACTCTGTATTTCAATTCCAATTTCATGGCCTATCATTGGTGCCCTTTTCTTCCACAGCAGAACTCTGGGCTCTGGCCATTACTATCTGTGTCTTCCCTAAATCCTCAGAGTCTTCAGGAGGTTGCTGAGGCCTTCCTTTGCAGAGTAGTTCAGTTCTTTGAGATGGGCTGGAGTTGCACCTCTATTGCCTTGAAGCCAGTGGGCACAGACTGCTGTTCTCTTTAGGAATTCTAGTGTTGTTCCTTATGTGAGACCATGTTCTGGGTGTAAGCTCAGAGCAGTGAGTCTCAAGGTGCAGAGCATAGATGTGACTCTCAAAAGGCAGGATACAAATAGAAGGAAGCACATATGAGGTTTTTAAGTATGTGAGTTTTGGCTAGTTCTAGATCAACACATCCAATTTATTTTGTGATTTCAAAGGGGCCATAGGTTTAACTAAAGTTTGCCCTAGAATAATTGCTATCAAAGTGTGACACAAAATATATTCTTTGTTATTTAACTACAGTTAATTTTAGATTTTAATTCATGGGATTAAATTTCTCAAAGGTACATTGGAATTGGAATTCTGTACAATTAACTATTTACAAAGTTGTCTCTACCTATGTGCTATAAGGCCTTTCTAATTTTCATAAACAATATTAACAAAGAAATTTATTTATTTTTGACCTGTAGGATATGGCTTATTACATAATTCTCTGGAAAGAAACTGCCTTGAGAAATTTAGAACATCATTTGAAACAACCCAAAGGAACTTTTATGAACTCTAATAAAATAAAGCAAAAACAAGAACAACATTTAAATTAATTACATCTGATTCTTGAATACATCACACTACTGACATGGAGAAAATGTGCAGTCATTCCAATTCTAAGCATGCTGATGAAAGGACAAAACACATCTTACTAGGGGGATACTTAAGAGAAAAATGATTTTAGAAAAGCATATTTCAAAATGATAGACTTATAAAATTCTGGTAGACAAATGCGATTTTATAAAATGAAGAATATGCACGATGTTAAGTTTAAAGATTAAAAAGGAAAGAACCACCACAAATAAGTATATTTTGATTTCAAGAACTCATTTATTAGTGGATGTGTAACCGATGTGATGCTGCAATCTGTATACGGGGTAAAAATGGGAGTTCATAACCCACTTGAATCAAAGTGTGAAATATGATATGTCAAGAACTATGTAATGTTTTGAACAACCAACAATAAAAATTAAAGAAAAAAAAGAACTCATTTATTGCGCACAGCTCAAATGTTTTTTAAAAAAGTTTTTGTTTGTAATAAAATCTTATATAAACAATGAAATGAAAATATATTTATATACCATCTCATTTCCAGAACAGTAAGGTTTTCAGTAAGATTAAACTTACATAGATTAAAAATCACAGCTTCTATAATGGGAATGTTTTCTCTTGCCTTTACCAAGGAACTTAAAGCAGTGGAAAGCAACCCTTTTAGGACATTCCTGACATTCTAATCAGGCAGCTCCTTTGCCCGCTGGAGTACCACTAACAGATACACATCAACACACTTAGAGCTGCAGTCCAACTGGGAAATGAGTGACTACCCCTCCCCACAACAGCCTTCAAACTGATGGCAGCCTTCCAGGCTTGTTAAGAGGATTAACTCTCCTGAAGGATCATTCTGAATGCAGTTCACATTATTAACAGGCAAAATTTTTCATTTTAGGCTTTCAAATCGAAAAGCCCTAGGTCCCACATTCAGCTGGTGCTTAAAACGAAGTGAGAAAAAGGATTAACTGTTAAAAGTCTGGTTTTATTAATTAAACTCAATTTCACTTGTCCTCAGACAATTCCTATAAAGAAAATGTATGTTCAGCTAATGTTGGAGGAATAAAGTCATTTTAAAACTCCCAAAGTCTTCCACATTAACCCAGGGTAAGAGACAGAACCTTATGCTACATATCTGGTAACTCAACTTCTCAGGGAGAAAAAAAATAAATCACAGGAAAATGCACACACAAAGATACAGTGCTGGGCACACCTCATGGTGTGGCCATGACCTAGTGCAGAGAGGGCAAGAGCTGCAAAGGGAGACTCCTCATCCTCCCCTTTAACACCCAGTACTATTTGCAGTATTAGCATGATTGCCTAGGGCAGATTCTTGGGGTTTTAAAACTACCTTAGTATAAAGTTAATTTCTTATAAGAAATGAAGGAGTACAATGCAGACACTTTGTACTATAACATTAAGTATTTTATTTAACAATAAAAAGCAAAACTTTTTGTCCTAATTACTAACCATTTTAATCTGTAATAAACTCCTGAATTTTTTCTGAGCTGATATGAATACCTGAACAATACGTCATTTTTTTTTCAGAATTTAAAAAAAACTGAAGTATTGAATTTCTAATCTCTCTATGCTAAGAGGTTGTAATTTGGGAGATCTGTTTATGAAAGAGAGAAAAGAGATACTAATGATACAAAATGCTAGTGGCCAGATTTAAAAACCATTCACAATTTCCTTATAATTTTAAAGCCCGGATATATGATGACTGAAAACTTTTAAAACTTAAAATCTATGTAAGGGCACATACTCAAAGCAGGCTATTGATATAAATTAATAAAAACATAATTTCGGCAAAAAATAAACTTCTTACAGTTCAATCGATATGTACTATGGTTAATTATAAGCTACTAATCTTGACAACAAAATGTCTCCCTTGAGCAGCCCCCTTCTCCTTCCCTTTCATTCAGGAACATAGAGACAGCACCTTCTGCGCTCAGAGCTCTGAGGGCTAAGGCTCATTGTGGTCCATGAAATCATCTGGACTTGTTAATTTTCCATTTGCTCTTGTGATCCCTTGCCTAATTTTTTCCTACAATGCTAAACATTTTTTATTTTTTTGCTTTATTATCTTCATCTGCTATTATTTTACTTGTCAAATACAGAGCCAAAATTACATAGTGAAATACAGATCTTAAGTATACAATTTGCTGAGTTTTGAAAATGCTTAATCTGTGTTGCCAATCTTCTAATAAATATGCCAAAGAGTTCTCTTACCCAGAAAGTTCCCTTATACCCCCGCATCAGTGCCTGTTCCCAATCAGAAGCCAGTCTTATTTCTATCATAAACTGTGTCCGATCATAAACCTCAAATAAATGAAACCCAATAGTATGTACTGTGTGTGTGTGTGTGTGTGTGTGTGTGTGTGTGTGTCTGGTTTTATTTTCCTGAACACAATGCTTTTGAGATAGACATAATAGGATGTATAATTAGTTCATATTTTTTCTTTCATTGTTGAGTAGTATTCTATGGTCTATTTTCCTATTAATAGACATTTCGGTTTTTGGCTATTGTGAATAAAGCTGCCATAATAGTTTGCAATGCTGGAATTACAGCATTGCTGTTTAACTATATCAAGAAAGAAACTGCAAAGAAATTTTCCAGAGCAGTTGTAGTATTTTACATCCACACCATACTGCCTGAGTGTGTCAGGTAATCCATATCCTCATTAACTGCAGGCACTGTCTGGACACCAGGGATCCTGGTGGGTGTGCTGTGATCCTTTGCCTTTCCCTGGTGATGTTTTTTCTAATAATGCTAAATACCTTTTTATGGGCTTCTTGGCCATTTATACATCTTTTACAAAATGTCTGATCTAGTCTTTTGCCCATTTTAAAATTATTTTTTCATAACTGATTGGTAGAATTTGTAATATATTCAGAAAATAAAAAATACAGTTTGCTGTATAGATGTCACTCTTTCAATAGTTTTTCATTTTCTTAATTTTTTTTTCCTGGTACTGGAGTTGAACTCAGGCACTTTACCACTGAACCACATCCCCAGCACTGCCCCTACCCCATTTTTTCTGATTTTGAGACAGGGTCTTGCTAAATTGCTGAGGCTGGTCTTAACTTGCAATTCTTCTGCCTTAGCCTCCAAGTCACTGGAATTACAGTTGTGTGCTACAATGCCTGGAATTTTTTCTTAATTTTTTAATTGAGTGTAAGTCTTTAAAGTTCAATTTATTTCTTCATATGGTTAGTGCTTTTTGTGCATCCTCTAAAAATGTTTGTCTACACAAAGATTGAGAATATATTCTCCTAGATTCTGTTTTAGTGTTGATAATGTTCTAATGTTTTATAGCAATAAACCATATTAAATTAACTTTTTTAGGAGGGGGTAGGGTCAAAAATGTTTTTTAACCTTTATCCAAATCAGCTATATTTATGGCAGTCAACCACTTTGAATCAATTTTAATTGGAACTGCAAGTAGAACCTAATTGTACATACCACTATTTGACATTTGAAAGAGATTGTTCTTTTCAAACTTCTTGAAAACACTTCCTTTAATTTCAACAAACTGAAATGGAAAACAGAAATATCTTTATCATTGTAATAGTTTCAAAAATCGATTTGCTATATATAAATACTTCCTGGAGAATAAATATTATACAGAACAAAACACTTCATTTCATCTACAGTATCACCCCACAGTACTTTATAATCCCCAATGTAAAGTAGAACCTCATACTTACGTTATTAGACATCATGATAGTGAGCAGGGACTTGTTGTGTGAGTTAAAAGCTACATTTAGTGTTGTTGCCTGAACCATTATGAGAATCGCATGCAAAACTAATGGAATGTCAAGGAAAAACCCAAAATTTATTTCCATATTATTGATAGATAACACTAGAAAATTCTGAAAGTGAATAATGGAGAAATGACCATGCTTCCTAAACCAAATATATGTATTTTATTTTCTTCATAATTTCCCTGTCTGTTGTAGTTGACAAAAATTTGATAGGAGAAAAGGAATGCAATCCACATGAAAGAAGCCAAAGCAGAAAGGAGCTTCTGTGTATCCGTTTACTTAGACCCCAGTCCTCCTAACCAGTACGGTTCTGCTTTTTCTTCATCCCTGGAACGTGGCACAATGCTTGTGAAACATAACCTCAAAACAGCTGGAAAAATAAATTTATGGAATAAATTATCATAAATACTGAAAGAAGAGACTTAGAATATACATTCTGAATTAAGGTAATTTGAATTTAATAAGAAAAGAACATAAAAGCTGGTCTGGAAGTGATTGTCTTCTCTTTTCTTCAGGTAACATGGATTGTTAAGATAGCAAGAAATGTCTAAAAATTAATATGCTTTTTCATCTGTCATGCAGAATTCTATTCATATTACATATGGAACAGTTAATATGTTATCTAAAATGGTAACTGCTTTACTCCACTAAAGCTGGAACAAGCTTCTGCCCTAACAGGTATCTTTCCAGTTAGCCCTTAACTTCTCAAATATGAACCCAATTTCTTCTAAGTGTCACTCTTTGACACTAAGAAAGACTGTGAGTGAGTCCTAACTTCACATGGAACTCCAGAGTAGGCATGCTTGGTGCGTGAATATGTGTGGGTACATGCACACACACAGACTTTAAACCAGGGATACAAACACACACACATACATTCTTATAAAGAATTCACGCCATAAAGAATATTACTCAGCCATAAAGAAGAATGAAATTATGGCATTTGCTGGTGAATGAATGGAACTGGAGACTATCATGCTAAGTGAAATAAGCCAACCCAAAACCCAAATGTTCTCTCTGATATACAGATGCTGACTCGCAATAAGTGGGGTAGGGAAGAAGGGAGAAGGGGAGGCTCACTGACTGCAGAAGATGGAATGGGGGAAGGAAGAGGGGATGGGAATGTGAAAGATAGTAGAATGAATCAAACATAACTTTCCTATGTTCACATATGAATACATGAACAGTGTAACTCTACATCACGTACAACCACAAAAATGGAACGTCATACTTCATGTATGTATGTCAAAATGCATTCTACTCTCATGTATAACTAAAAAGAACAAATAAAAAATAAAATTAAAAAAAAAAAGAATTCACAGACTTAAAAATAATGCCAACAGCCAGGGCCGGTGGTGCACACCTGCAATCCCTATGACTGCAGGCTGAAGCAGAACGATGGCAAGTTAGAAGTCAGCCTCAGCAATTCAGTGAGATCCTATCTCAAAATAAAAAATAAAAAGAGGTGGGGATGTGGTTCAGTGGCACAGCACCCCTGGATTCAGTTATACCACGAATAGTAATTTTCCAAAAGTTCAAAGGGTCGTTGTAAACATGAGGCTCTTTAAACTCATTTCCAATTTCTATTAAACCAATTTCTCAAAAGGAAGCAGGTATTTTAACTTAATCTTCTGGATACACACATATATCTTTAAATCTATGAAACAACAATCCAAAAAAAAAAGGTAGAATACGTGCTGACTGCTGGAATTTTCAACAAATTTAAAAGGATACAGACATAAAGAACTGCCATGAAAAAATGAGGGATCACCCCGATGTGGGCTCTCTTTCTCTCCTTAGGCTCTGTTGCTGTCCAGTAGAGGGCATCCAGGATATCTTGTCCAAATGATGAAAACAGGCGGTCAGCAACCTACAGAGAAATGGCAAAAGACACTTCTTCACATGCCCTAAAACATGGTACAATTCAGTGTCACGAATCATCTGTGGGCTGTACGTGGGTCACCATGCATAGAAGCTGATGAATAGAGACATCTGGTATCTGGGAATGGTCAGTGGACATTTCCTCTGGTCAATTGCCCAGGGACAATGTGAATCTCTTTCCCACTCTGCCACGGCCCACACAGCACCTGAGATGGGTGTGACCTGCCAAGATGTCAATCAATCTGCTGACTGCAAGAGATCACAATGCAAGACTCCACCCTTGAAACCTTATCCCTGCCTTAAATAAACCACTTATCCCCTTAAATAAACCACTAAAGATATTTTCCTTTTGTCTAGTTCCAGAACCCATGTGGACTAGATCTATCAGGGGCTTTATAGTCTGTAAATATATTTCTGAGTATATGTGTTTTGTTACTTGCTAATTACCTGAGATTGTAGGTGGCTTGGATTCCCCTGGGCAGAAAGAACCCCACAAAGAGACATTGGCCATCATCCTCTGCCCTGAAAATTCAGATGCAACTCGAATACTCGAGACCTGCCTAATGATTTTTTTTTTAAATACTAGTACTAGGTAAAGTAAAGAAAGGGGATCTTTATTTACTTATTCATTCATAATTCTTTATTCTCTGGCACATAGTAAGTACTCAAATATTTTTAGGACTTGAATTAGAATTTGTACAATTTGCTGTTCATAACAAGAAAAGTCTTATATAGTGTCAATAATGAAAGTGGACAGGCACATCAAAATCATGGTGCCTCTGGTTTTACACTTTAAACTCAGCTTCAAACTTAAATTTAAGGACAACTATATCAGCTAAGTCACTCTATGCACACCTAATATTTGTAAACAATGCAGTTGTATTTTGCTTGACATTTACTATATGGAATTTAAAATCTACAGATTTACTTCCTAAAGACATTTCAGGTATTGCTCTTCTTGAACTCAATGTTAACGCAGACACATGAGAAGAGGGAAGAACGGTATCACGCCACCTGGGAGTCAGCCAAGTGCCACCTCCTACGAGAGGCCCTTCCCAGACTGCCCCATCTTCTTGTGGCCCCCACGGCCTCCACGCATTACCTTGGTCTTTCTCATCAGTCTTCATGATTTTCTCACATTTCCTTGTTCACTGGCTCTCTCCCACCATACAGCATAAGCTCCAGAGAACAGGCTCCGCCCACCCCCATCTGAGAGGCCTAAGACTGCACAGCATGCAGGCCCTGCAGCTGAAAGTACTTGCTGACAAACACTCCTGAGGGAGCTCTCACCACATGCCAGACTCTATGCTAAACTCTTTGTATTGTCTCATCCAGTCCCATAACTTCCCTAATATCTCTACTCTACAGATGAAAAGTTGATTATAGATAATCGGCAATCAGTAACCAAGCCCAGAATAACCAGGTAATAAGAGAAAGCATCAGGAATAGATCAGGAGGGAGTTTGTCTCTAGACCTAGAACCTGGACTCTTACCTGCTACACTTAAGCCATATCATCAGGTAAGGTTACAAAGTTAACTATTTAAGCCATTTAAATTGGCAATTTGTGCATCCTTTTCCATGACTCACTTTCTAATAACAGCAACAACACTACCCTGGAAAGGGCTCTGTTGAGTGAGGAGATGCACACATGAAGTTTGGTGGCAGGAGAAGCCCTTATTTATGCCCTGCAGTCCCTATGAGGCTGGGCAGTATGGGAGGTCAGCAGGGCACTGGCAGGAGAGCAGATCAGCAGTAGCAGAAGAAGGGCAAGGCTCAGGCCTATGTTTCCATGAGAGGGTGGGGAGAGGCTGGGCAGCCCTGCTTCACAGACTTCACTCATACCCAGCTTTCAGCAACCTTTGCCCCTAAGGGGGCAAAGCAAGTGCACAGGCAACCAGCCTACAAACAGGAAGCTGGGTGTACACAAGGACAGCTAGGCTTCCATGGCTTCTGGAGAGACATGGGAAGCCCTCACCTGCGTAGTAAGGCATCAGGAAGGCCTGCTGCCCCATGTCACTCCACCTGTCTATTTGTCAGGGGAAATGTCCTCATAGTAAGTTAAAAGACAGACCTTACAATGGTCTAAAAACCCCAGGTGGCTGGGGATGTAGGTAAGTGGCAGAGCATATGAGACCCTGGATCCCCACTGAAGAAAACAAAAGGTATAGGAAAATGTAATTTAAATTTCAAAATTATTATATAACCTAGTATAGCTATTTTTAAAAAGCTGATTAAGAGTCTGACTACAAAACAAAGTAATTTTTTGTAAAGTAAATGTGTAACTTCAATATTTTTGTTATAAATGTAGGTTTTTTTTACTTTAAACTGTATAAAGTGAAATATCTTTTGTATTAAAAATATGAAGTTTTTACAGAAATTGGAAAACTATAAATTTCAAAGCAACTTAAAGTGTAAATCTAGTAGAGCAGAAATACATATAATCACAGAATTTATTTATAGTCTTTAAAAAGTTCTAGTAAAAAAACACAACATGGATATCCAATGAACTTGCAGAACAAATTTCCCTGGCTTTTGACAGTATACATTCTCTAAGTGTGCTGACTCAGAAACATCCACAGTAGGAAAATTCCTGCATGCTGGAGGATACATCACACCCCAGCCTGCTGCCCCAAGTGTGTCACACAGCCAGTAGCCCAGGCATCCCCTCATTAGAAGCACAGATTCTCCAGGCCCACCCCAGATCTACCAAAGCAGAATTCAACTTAACAGAGCCCCAAGTGACTATCACATGTTAAAGGCCAGAAGCACCTTTACTAGACTCTCAGGCACGTTCTACACTGGGAGACTTGAGTCATGTGCAGTGGCCACACCTGTGCAGACAGCAGGCTAGACTGACCCTGCAGGGTCACAAGCACTCTCACCTCAAGCATGTTGTAGATGATGTAGAGCTTGATGACAGACTGCCCCCTTATCAGGTGGTACATCATAGAGTAGTCGACATAGTGCATCATGAAATAACAGATCACCAAAATGACGCCCTTCAAAATGTCACACACCTGGGCTGGCTGAAGCAAACGTCTGTCCCTGAAACATACAAGAAGTAATGAAATATGAGTCTTACTTTATGTGTTCTCAAAATACACAATCTTTACTGGACATATACTAGCAAAGGCAATGAGAATTAGGCTGACCTTTTAAAAACTTCAAGCTCACAAGAAAAGTCATACTAAATGACTACCTGACAGTATAAATTTTTCTGTCTACAGAATACAAAGATGTTAAGCCAGAATTACAACGAGAAGTTAGAAGTCTTCTTCACAAGTGAACAGAGGGCAGGTACCTGCTGACAGAGAGCCTTTAAGCAACCGTTTTCCATGATGACATAAGCCTTCCACCTACTGAAGCACCATCCTGCTGGGCCAGTCCTCTCTACAATGTGAGCATTCTGTGCGCACCAGTCTGCACTTTGTACTTTTTATTCAAAAGCATAACAGGTTTCTCCATTTCAGTTCACAAGGAACTCCTATTTCCACGGCAGCACAGCGTTCCCTAGGCAGATATACTATCACTTATTTAACACACCCTTGACAGATTTCCAATCTTTCCCAAGACAAACTATGGCACAATGCACATGTCATGTCTCATAAATATATCTAAATATATTCTTGAAGTTGGAGTTTTAGGGCTACATTCACTTGATATTTTGATAGAATCAGCTGACGTGCCCTCTGTGGGGTGTGCCCATGTACTCCTCTGCTGGCGATGTGAGGAGGAAGCCTGCAGTCTGTGTGCATCCAACAGTGTGAGACAGGCTTCTGAGTCTGCCAGTCTTGGGGGTGAAAAACAGTATCCAGTGTAGTTTCAAAGTTAATTTCTCCCAGTAGGAGAATGAACATCATATAGAGTTATTTACCTTGCCTGTGAATTCTCTACTATTTTTTTTTGTACTAGTTTATAGGGCAGTTCTTATACTAAGGAAGTTCTCTGTGATGTGAATTGAAATGAATTATGAAACTTTTCATAACTAATGAGAAGAATCACTTCTTAATTCTCGGGTCAGAGTATGAAAATCTAAACCTAATCTAACATGTCCAAGTAAAACATTTAAATAAGAGAGAACAAAACATAAATTAAAAAAGAAGAGATTTAAGGTCTCTTTCATTGGATACAGAATTCCTCTGACGAGGGTGTGAAAGATACTTTCTACATGTCTACTGTAGGCTTATTCCTCAAGATGAAAGATTCCTCAGACTCCCTTATTGGCAGCTTTTATTGTATAGTACACTCAATAAAAAGGCCTGAGTATTTCCCTCAGGAGCTGCAGAGCCTTTTATTTCTAATTTTGGCAACATTCCAAGCAACAATAACAACCAGGGTGAGCTAATTTATTGATCAGTCTCTGGCCTCTGAACCACCTGATTACACCTTGGCATTCCTTGCTACCTGCACTCTGGGGCTCTTTCCTAACCGCTGTCCACCTCCACACCAGGGGCTCTTTCTTAAGTGTTGGCGAGGAATCTTTAAATCTTCCAAACTATCACCTGGAATACTACTTTACAAGACCATGTGATGGGTTCCAATTCTGTGAGCAGTTGTTACAGAACCTGTTTTCTACAATGTGAACTAAAGTTAAGAATGACCTTGGCTGATCTGTTTACATACAAAACATGGGATACTGCAAGTCCTGAAGAGGCGCAAATCCAGGATGGGTTACAAGTGGCTAGGAAGACATTCCAATGAGCCTACATGGGAGAAGGGTCAGAATGTGTCTAAGTCAGTTCATACGTCTTCAAACAGGCATGAGAAACCTAGTGAGATGATTCCTGGTAGTCAAAGTCGGGGCCCTGGGTAAAAGCACATCAAGGACACTGAATCAATCCCTGTCATAGATTGGGATACCTAGGCCATACCCTTTCTTTTCCCCAATGTTGCCCCTTTCTCCCACACAGATTCCAACCCTTGTTGTCTTGTAGACCCCCAAATGAACTCCATCTCCCATATTCTACACACCCAACCCAGAGCACAGATCTCTGCCAAGGGTTACCTGATAGCTCAGGGAATTTCCTGCCCCTACCCACACAAGACTGAGAAAGAAAGAACTACTTCTGTCCAGAGTAAACACATTTTCAGTTCAAACGCTGAGAGAAGGAGAACTGTGAACACTCTTAAGTTCCCTGGCTCATGTGTGCCCATCTCCACTCTGATGGCCAGGAGACGAAGTGAGAGGTGTCAGCGCAGGTGGCACTCAGACCTCCTCAGAAACGCCTGTGCTGCTCCTCCTCCTGTGACTCATGCACGGCTCAGCACATGCTCAGCACATGGCACCAAGCATAAGGCCTTTGGATTTAAGGACTACAGGTCTTATGTTATAATTAAGAAAATGATGGGAACTAAAAGCAGGCTAATATTATTTAAATTTCGCTGATGACCAAAATCATTTTGTTTACTAACGAAAGTAGAAAACTACAGTTAGATAGAAGTCTCTTTTGGTATATGCCCAATTGCATTTTTTTTATAAACATATTTGCAACTAAGAAACAATTTGGTAGCATACCTAAGAAGGAAGATCATTGGTAGAACTGAGATCTACCAAATATTGGAAATATATATCAAAATAATGTAAAACCACACTTTTTGAAACAAGATAAGTTAAAATTAATAGTAAACAACTTTAATTTAGTTTTATCTTACCTAGGATTAAACCAGGCTGTCAAGACAAAAGAAAGTTGTAAAAACGCTTTATGCTACAATTCAGTTACGACAGGGCACGCACCATTGCAGGCACTCCGCAGAGACCCCTGTGAGTGCTCACAATAGTCCACCACTATCCCAGTTATACAGATGGGTCAGAGGCAACTGAGCAGATGCCTGTGGCTCATGGTGAACAGGGTGCTCTGTGGTGGGGCAGGGCCAGAAGCTTGGCAGCCCTGTCCTAGAAGGCATGCTCTTCACAACCATCTATATTCACATCTTTTTACAAAAGAACTTTTAAGTTTATAGGAACCAAGAACTCAGTGCTTTCTCTCTCACTAAAATTTAACACTATGCAACTTACCATCTGGAAAAACTGATATACCTCTCATTTTATTCTTTATTTCTAAAAATACAGGTAAAACCCTAAGATGATGTGTTTCCACTCAAACTCCTTTCCTTGCTCTAAAGAAAATCTTCCACTGCTAACACTGTAACTGGCTGCTATAGAGATGACCATGATTTTCAAAATTAAGGAATAGTATTCAAATAAAGAACAAAAGAAGTAGAACCCTTAGGAAACAAGGGTCTTGTATTCACCCAAATATCCTGGTTTTTGAAATGGAAAAGTTGCAAAAATAAAACACTGTTTCAAGATACCTATATGTATCATAGCCTAATAAGAAACCTGACCTCACAAATAAGTTTACTAAGTTACTACTTAAACCAATCACAGTATTTGTTCCTTCTTTGCCAAGATATTTTTAGATGACTATCTGGAAACATTTCAAACTCTGTAAGAAGCTTATCTACAGCCCTGCCAATCAACTTGGAATTGGTCTTTGAATACTGCAGGCTAACCAACATTTTTTTGTTATAAATGGCTGTTAAATGGTATTTACTGGCAATTCCTTTTGCAAATATAGAAAATCCTAAGTGAAACATGTTAGGCAAAGTAAAACTCACTAATCTAATTTATGGGTTTGGCTGCATGTAATCAAGCAACATTAATAAGTTGTTCACCAGAACCTTAAAACATTTTCAAAATAAAGACATTCAATAGAAGTTTAATTTTCTATGTTCCTAAATTTTACCTTTTATTCCTACAATACTTCCATTGCTCTCTTACTAATTATTACAATTTACCATTTTATATTGCAGAATTTACCATCTTAAACACCTTCAGTTGTTGTGGAGGGCTCACAGGTATATGGGGACACAGCTACAGGTGGAGAAGATGATTTAGGTCAGGCTGTTCCTCCCTCTCTAGAGTCTACTACTAAAGTAACACTGGTAACGGATGGAAAGATCAAGAAGGAAGAGGCAGTGACAAAAATGAGCAAGGAGAATGGGAGAATCCTATTAATTTAAATCATTGTTGAAACAGGCCAGGGTATCAGCATGAGTTATTTCATTATAAAATACACAAACTGGATCTAGCTTTTTTTCAACATTTCAAAACATTTGTGGTATAATTGAAGAAGTGAAGAAATATAAGCACTATTAAAATAAAAAATTGAAAATATTTAAAATGGTTCATATTTTTGAAAGATAAGTCCCTTTATAATTTTAAAGTAAATTGGAATAAAGTACTAGGAACAAGATGTTTCCCTTAACTAGGAAACTCAGTTATTTTCAATATTAAGCATGACTGATATACAGGATTACTTAGCACTTTCACTGAATGATTAAAATCTGTATTTGGACCTTAAAATAATTTCAACCTATATTAGAAAACAATAATGGATTTTATAAAGCTATGTTCAGTAATTTGAAGTAATGTAAAACAAAGTGTTTACATGGAAGCCCTGAAGGTGTGTCACCCACTCTGGTGTTGGGGATGAAGGTATCTGCTGTCCAAACTAGATCAGCATGTGCAATTAAGAGCGTTTCACCACGCAATTTTCACGTTGGGAGAAATTATGGTCAAATTCTTCATTAACAAACATGGTCAAAGCTATGAGACCAAGTAAGGATGCTATTAAATGACAGGGAACCCCTTTCTGCAGCATGTTTCTGCGCCCAGATGGTTATGTGTACCTATGCTGTTACTTCTGCATCACAATTATAATTCATTGTACTGATGTCGAGTTGGCCAAGAGTATAGAAGGAAAAATCAGGGTTTACTCACCACAAGGAGTCCCTGTGCCACCACCTTCCATCCTATAAAGGAAGTGAAAGTGCTCCTCCCTTCGGTCTGATTTACGAAAGAGAAAGAAAGAGAGAAGGTTGTAATGTTGCTACGCTACTTAGAGCGTCATGGTGAGGAAATGGGACAACAAAACCTGAGGTTAGAAAGACTCTAGTATAACACACTGCTCTCCACCGGCAAGCCCTGCAGACCAGCCCTGGTCAGAGGAAGCAGCAGGCGTACTTCCTCCCCAGAGAGACACAATGCTCCCTACATGTGCTCTCCTGGTGGTGCCAATCACTTAGGCCAGAACCAAGGCTTAATTTTGCCTGAAAAGAGAAAACCTATTTATAATGCATATGTGAAGTTAATTTGGGGCAGAACTATCCTGAAAGAGGTAAGGCACATGGATCTCATTAAGAAACTCAAGCATTTGAAGTTCACAGTTTTCTTGGAGAAAAGTGCTTTTCTATGGGGTCAACTCTCAAAAGCAAAGACATTCTTGTCTCTTAAAACAAAGAAAGAAAATTTTTAAAAAAAGAGTCACTGAAGCCTCAAACAAGAGTTTGTGCCTAAAACTGGGGTGAGGGATCAGAAAATTTGCTTGTACATGTTTTATTTGTTCTAAGTAAAAGTTTCCTTTTACTGCAGCACTTGTTACTTAACCCTACCCAACTCACCACTAAGATGCTCTAGTAAAATGTTTTCAACAATAACTACACCTCCTGGCACCAAATTTTGTCATTTCCTTTATAATCTCCATCAACTTTCAACTCAAATGTGACTGATAATTTGATAAACAAAATAACATCACAAATTTTAGAAGGAAATGGGGCCCACAAAAATGCCAGGTAAATTAAAAATACTTACATAGTTGGCTAGTTTTTATTTGCTCTACAAGTAAATTTGGAAAAATGATGGTTGATATCTCATTAGCATAATACAGACCAGTCTGTTTTTCTGAAAAATAAAATCCTACCATTCTCCCTAGAAACAGACACCTCACATAATGAATCACAACTCATCACAAATTATTTGTTTTCCATGTCCTCAACCATTAAAAGATCACCTTAATTCAAAAAGTTTTGAAATATTGCTTTTAAAATGATACTACCCTATCTAGGAAAGGGAAGAAATATGTAAATGAATCTGCTTTTAAAGAATCTAGATGTATTTTTCTTCTCTATTTTTTTTTAAGTCTACTAGAAAACATTTGGGGGCAAAAATTTTCCAAGATCACTAATTCATTAGAAACAGATTCAACTAATTATTTTTGAGATCACCAAGGACAGACGTATACTTTTTATAGAGGCCTTCCTATAAACAAGACACACGGCTACAGACTCAAGATAATTATCCTGTCAACTCAAAATGGACAAAACTGACAGGGTCAGAAGCTGGCAGAAGGCACTGTGGTTGTGCAACTACGATGAAGGCTGTCTTACTAAAGGGGCTGCAGACTTCTCCTGGTCCTCTCCCTGGGTCAAAGTCAGAGGCTTTGCTCACTTGGTTGTCACCTCTGACAAAAAAAACTAAAAGCAAAACCAAAGCCAGAGCCCAAAACCATGGCAATTTTTCAGAAGATGTGGAAACAGATTTAAAGATTAAATTAAAAGATTAAAAAAGCCTTTCCCAAATGCCATACCAGACAGAACTCTAAGCCGAGGCAGCAGGAACCTCAACTAGGCAAAGGCAACACTATATCTCTACTATGGGTGTGCTATGGAAATAGTACTATAGGCTGTAGATAGCTAGTTATCATGTCACCATTTGATGAGTTTGACAAATACACTTTCCCCTCTCTTTTGAAATAATTTAAAAGAACTAAGAGACTAGGAAGATAGTTTTTATGGTAAGAAGATTGGAATATGAGTGAGAAAAAGAAAACATTAGTTAGAAAAAAGTACACAAATAACTCCTTTGCTGGTTTCTTTAATTTCTTCTTTTCCCTTTGAAATAAAAGTCAGACTGAAGGAAAGAGCACTTTTGCTTGCTGAAAAAGATGGAACATAACATAGCTATAGGCAAGACAAGTCAAATAATCTATAACAGAAGTGGAGCACATTGGAAGGAAAGCTATAAGAAGGCAGAATTTGGCTTTCTACATAATCATTTTGTAAAAGTAAAATTTATTTTTATACTCCTAAAATATTTGAAAAGTCTTAGACTTAATATTAACAGTAGCTTTGTTTAATATAACTTTACACATTATCATGTAATTTTTGTGTTTTTAAAAATAATGCTCATTAATTCACATTCTCCTATGCATATGCCATGGAAAACAGATGTATGCTCGTGTTATAAACTGGGCATGTGTAATTCTCACATACTTCAATGCTAAGAAAACTAAGTCCAAATCAGATACTGATCATTATTTATCTCTTAATTTTTACTCTGATCTTTCATACACATATTTAGCTATGCAGTAATACTAATTGTGTAAATAAAATTTATTTTTAGTGCTATGAAAAAACATAATGCTCAGAGAATTGTTTTCTAAATTACTCAAAGGAGATAAAATTGTAACACATATTACTATAAGTACATACTTCTTTTGATATACCTTCCTAAAGGCATTGAGATTTTAAGGTAGTATTTTCATATTCTGTGTCATCTAGCCTACCCTCACACAGATTATTCAAGAGTGCTGAAATTTTGTTACATAATTTTAACCAAATTTCATATTTCATCTGTATCATATAAATATTAATAAGTGATAGCATGAAATGTAATTTTTTAGTTAATCCCAATTGCATAGTGGAATCTTAAGTGAGTAACAGACTGCCCTCTAGCGTCCTTTCAGCTGTTAAACCTTGGAAACAAATGTGATTCAAACTAATTTAGATTGTAAAGTCTTTCAAACTAATATAAAAAAACAATCATTTTTATGTGCTAAAATATTAAAATATAATAAGGTTGGATCTAGGAGGCATTAGTCACTCAACAAATAGGAGCAGAAGAGTTAAGATTCCTATTCCTTGCAATACCTCTTTTAGTATTCAGAACAAACAAGACTTTTCTAGTGCTACTTAAGTGCCCTGCTTCCCTAAGTGACAAGGGACACACAGAAATGAGCCCGAATGTGGCACAGAGTAGATGACTGAACACAATGAGGTTTCAAATTAATGCTCCAAAAGAGACCCTTGGGAATACTGGCAAATCACTGTCACTCCATGTGGTCACCTGTGTGCTAACGGACGCAAGAAAGGAACCCGCTCTAGGAGGAGGAGTTGATTAAGCTCTTCCCATGCTTCATCTCATCATGCTAATAATCATCTAGAACATTCTAAGTCTCTAAATGCCATTCATAAGAAGGTGGCTAGAACACAAACTGGCTGATTTTGTCCACCAGAGGATAGTGAAGAAGTCATCTAGTTCATAACATAGATGTGAAAATCCCCACGTATTATTTTGTCAGGTAGTTTCATCTGATTATATCCAAATTTCCACAGATTTATCCTCTTTATGTAGCCATAGGTGAAGATTTTGCTAGATTTTGTTCTGGCTTTCTGACAAGGTTAGTAAAACATCATGAATTTATTGAGCTCACAACAGTAATAAACAATGAACTGAGGTGAGGTTTCGTTACTATAAAAGCACCATGCCACAACTGTCTTATAAAAGGTGCACTCATAAGAACAAGGCCTTCTCAAAAAATAAATAATCTATTAGAAATATCTTAAAGCTAACAGTTAAATTCCTAAGATGATTCTCACATCTGATTAACTTATGGTTAATAAAATATGTAACATCATTCACTATTTTTCTGGAAGGTGAGACAGATGAATATGTAAAGTATCATACATACCACAAACACAAGCTGAATTCTTATAACTTTTTAGTCCAAGCAATCTTACAAAGAATAAATTTTATTCTTGTCCCAATATGATCACCATGATCATTAAATCATTCCTATTTACAATGCAAGGATTTTCATATTAAAACTCTTAATTTTTGAAGAAACTATATATGTTAAGTTTATGCTTGTTTTCTCCTTTGAAGATTTTAGAGATCATAGTTCAAAAAAAATGTATATATATATGAAATTTTGTACAGACAAATATTTTTATAACTCAATTTCCATGGTTAATCCATTTTATTAATTATATATACAAAGAAAGAGTCACTACAGTAAATTAAGTTTCATAAATTATTGTCCATTTTAGCAATCTTAAAAATTTTTTCAAAATGAAATGCATTTAGTAAAGTGATGCAAGTTGGAAATGTAACTCAGAAACTACACTAAAAACCAAATAATAATGTTAATGAAGAGTAACTAAACAGAGTGGAGGCATGTTGACATAACTACACAAAGAAAAAAACCTGCAAAATCAAAGTTTCCTTCCAGCCTTAAGACCAGTAAGCACTAAGCTTCACACGGGCTCAACACTTTCACCCTACTCTGATTTGGTAGAGAAGAAAGGGAGAGAAGTTGGTATTTGTCTCCTATGAAACAGGCATTATGCTAGGGTCTCTTTACATCTCCCAGTCTTTGTGGTAAAGATACTGAGCTTTCAATATCCCTTTTTAAGCAATGAGAAAACAGGCTTAGAGAAGTCAGGTGTTTGCTATAACTAACCAGCTAACTAATGTTGGGTTGGGCTGTCCGACTCTTCCCATGAAAACAGTATCCTGAATGAATTTTTCTGCTGTCACAAATCAGGGGGGGAGTCTCACCTGTAATCAATAACTAAGACTCCACAGGCCACTAACATAGTGATTCTTAGATCAATAGGAGGAGGAACCCTGCAGTAAGAGCTCCTTAGAAGATTCTGGAATCACCCGCCTCCTACCACCCTAACCTAGAACCCAACCCTCTTTCCAAAAGGATGCCTAGCACGCCCAGGGACTTGGAGAAAAGAAAGGCGGAAGCAAATCTTTAACTCTCATTCTGGGCCTTGATAAAGTCTCTTGTAATAACGTTTTATTGGCTACAGCAAAAGTTTTGTTTCTGGGAAAAAATATGCATATAAAATGTATGATATTATATAAACATATAATACTCATTCAAAAGATAAACAATTAATTTATGCACTAAGGGCTAAGGTGTGAATAAAACCATAAACTATCCTTATTCTAAAAATCCTATAACTAGTAAAAAATAATGAAATAATTTAGACACTTAAGATAGTTAAGGATCTTAAACTTACCTTAAGCCGTAGCAAGGCAGAGTAAGGAGTCGGAACAGTGCCAGGAAAACTCTCAAAGGAAGCAGAGTGAACACATACAGAAATGCATCCAGGCACAGGAAGATGCCAAAAAACATGAGCTGCATTTTAAAAGGAGAAAAGGAAAAATAAGTCAAATATTCTTCAAACAGCTATAGATAAAAATTTCAAATAATCAGAAAATTTCTAAACTTGATAAGAAATTAATTTCTTACAATTTAGCTCAGGATACAGGAAATTAATAATTCCACTTGGGCACATGAACTACATTTTAACGACAGTACCTTTTCAAAGTCAGGTTTGTATTTCTCCAGAGTCATTGGTTTACTACCTATAAGAAGTCACTCACTCAAGACAAGTTGCCCTGGCCATGGCTATGCCGCGTCTGATGGAGCTTTCTGGGTACCTCCTCCCACTTTAAAGACATTACAGAAAACTTTTTAGGTAAAACTTCTTACCTCTTACTTAAATTTGTTATTTTCTATTTACTGGAGTGCTTTATAAAAGACTGAAAGAGTTAAAATACTATTTATGTTAAAAACGTGAACTGATTATTAACTTAAACACAATTTCATATACACTGAAAGCTGCTATATTGGGACGGTCTTATTCTTGTTAACTTAGGAACTAGCAGCTAACTTTTTTTTTTTTTTAACTCTACCACTGCTCTTTTTTTTTTTTTTAATCTTTAATTTGAACTGGCTTAGTTTTTTAACAGGAGCACATGTTAATTTTTTTATTGATTTTATTATTTTTTTTAAATACACGACAACAGTGGAATGCATTACAATCCTTATTACATATATAGAGCACAATTTTTCGTATCTCTGTATATGAAGTATGATCATGTCAATTTATGCCACTATACATGTACTCTTCCAATGTTCTTAGTCACCTGTCAAGTCCTTTCTAATTTTTTGGTAACATTATATATTTTTACCTGTTAAATCTGGGACTATATTTTACAGGAGGATAGAGTCTTGGTGGTTTGCTGAAGAAGACAGCCCAGGCTAGTAAACTCTGTGTTCTAGGTGGTAGCTTTCGTCAGGCCTAACACACGAATGGAGTCTGCTTTACCAACCCTCATCGTCAGACTCTGCATCCCCAGAGTCAATACACAGTCCTACCTACAGATGATAGCTAAACTTCACACTGCAGCAGGCTACACCAGCCCCACTCAATTCATCTGTTAACACTCTAGCCTCCAGGAGATGGTCTTTAAAGAGGTAGCATGAGGTTAAAACTTTGTTAGTATGGGCCCAAAGGGAAGACCATGTGAGGACGCAGGAGAGGTGGCCATCAGTCAGCCAATGAGAGGGGCCTCTGAGGGGACCAAACCCACTGCACCTTGACCTCACCTTTCTATTGTCTAGGCCACTCAATCTGTGGTACTTTATTATGGTAGTCCGGACAAACTAATACACACATCTTTAAATAAAGGCATACGTTTTATTAATTTTTGGTAAGTGTCTCAAAAATATATTACACAAATATGTGTAAACTTCTTAAGCTGAATATGTAGATCCTAATAGTTTTTGTTCTGTTTTCAACAATTCAGACTCATATGAACAACAATGAAAGTACAATGTTAACCCAACAAGTCACATGCCACAGCGCAGGGGAGAGTCCTTGTTTTGCATCTGTATCCCTGATTTACCTACAAAGGAGAGGTGCACAAGACTGAGTAGTGGTTCTTATTTATTTTTCTCCTGTCAATGAGAAGCCTTTCCCTATCTTCAGGTGGACTGCCTGGTGGAGCACCCAAAGCAGAAACTTCTGGAACCTGCATTCCCAGAAGGCCCTGTGGTGTGTGCGCAGGACACAGTGCATGGGAAAGGGAGCAGGTAGCTGTCTCCATGGCTCTTGCTGGGCCAACACCCACTAGCTGCTGTTGTGGGCCTAGTAATGTGCAAGCCCGTGGGTACAGACAGTCAGCTAGCGGTCTGCATGGTGCTAAAGGCCGTGAGGACAAACTGTGTGTGCTGAGCACAGGGTGGTCGACAGCCAAACCAACGTAGGGAGACTGAGAAAAACTCCACAGAAGAGGAGACCCTGAAATGACATCTGAGGAGACAAGAGCATGTGCCCCACAGCTAAGAAGACGAGGCCTGTGGGGAGCGGGCCTCCTAGGGCACAAGGCATGGACACGCACACAAAGGGGACAAAAAAGATTTAAAATGTACTGTCACCTTTTGCTGTCTTAGAGGAACCTGAACTGGAATCATCCATGGTCGGCACAGGGACACAAGTCAGAGGACCACCCTTCCACATTAAAATCTTGTATAAACCCTGGACAGGCAAGTGTGCCCATACTGTGCTGGACCTGAAACTGGACCTCCAAGAGCCCTGAGCACAGTACACCACAACATGAAGTTGGAGGAAACAAGTGGCTCAACCTGAAGAAGTCATTGATGCACACAGGAACACACGACAGGAAGAAGAGCACCAGCCTTTTAGGGTCTGGTGAAATAGAAATGTGCCGCAACTCCAATACCTGCTGTTCTGATGTTACATATTCTCAGAAAACAGCACTTTTTAAAATTTTAGGCAAAACTTTCCTAAAAAAGCAAGCAAGATATAATTCTGAAAATATTCATCTGTGAAGGACATGAAGCCGCACTGTGTACCATGAGCCACTCTATGCAGGGTGGTGTCTGTGCCTGCTTCTCACTTAGCACGCAGAGACCCAGAAAGCCAACAAGTCGTGTGTGGAAGGTGTCGGGTGCCGCAGGTGTTCTGGGGGGTGGCAGGTGCTCACTGCTTAATCCTCTAACACTCCTGAGGTCAACGTCACCCCTGACAACTCACCAGGAGCTCCTAAGGTGGAACACCTGCCCCAGGACATGCAAGGGTGACAGGAACCAGCTCAAGCTTGATGCCTGACCCCAGGCAGGCCCCAGGCCCTCCCTAAAGTAGTCTGAGCAGAGCAAAAGCTCTTACTATTTCCATTGGCTATAGAGGCTAAGGCAGTTTTCTTTCTGCTAACTGGTCTTGCCCATTGCTTGGTATCATACAAAATAAGAAATAATAGAAATTTAATGAGTCAATTTTATACAGGGCTAGTGATTTTACATATTTAGGTTTGCAGCTAGCTTTGTTATTAAGAATTAAAAGCTTTGAGAACATATTAATAATAACAATGTGCACTTCCATACCGTCAGCTAATTTGTATGGCATCTTGATAAAATAGGTAACTACTATTTCCTTTTCATTTGGACAAGGTGTGACTTTAAGTTAATGAAATGAGCACATATGCCTTTGCTTCCCTTTTGAGAAGCACAAAAGTCTCCTGTTCTCCTTTAAATGCCATTTGAAACTTCAAAATAAATACAACATTGATGCTAAAATGCAAGAAGTACAATTACAATGATTTTGGAATACACCTCTTTAAACCCCGGGCCCCCTAAGTGGTGGTCACTCTCCTCCCAGGCCCCGCTTCTTCAGGTGAGCTGCACAGCCTCACCTCAGCTACCTGGTAGAGGGCTGTGCTCACTTGACTTGTTTTTCACCTTTACAGGGAAGGCCTTATAATGAGCGTGTCATCTGTGAATTAGCAAGTGCATGTCTAACAAAAAGCAGAAAACCAAAAATATGGCAAAGAACCAAAGCATAATGAAACACTCCAAGGAGAAATAGCAAGCTGGGCTTTTTGCATTCTGTGGTAGACACACACCCTATCTCAGGGATGGAAGACAAAATGCTACACAAGATCTTTTGTGAAGACCTTCCTAGGGCTGGCTCATTCTTTGATTTGTCCCTTTACCTCTCCCCTCACCATTTATTGTACAGCTCTGACAATGCAGACTGAAAGCTGAATAAATACATATTCACTACTTTAAGAAGGTCAAAGTTCTACAAAGGAACTTATTGCCCAAAGAAGAGGATTCAACTTTTAAAAACAACACACAGTCAGAAATGCATTTATATTGCAATTCACTATGCACCCAAAATATCAAAAGAAAAGCTTCACAAAGATAATACTATTATCCTAAGAAATACAGATTGATGTTTCCTCTCCCTTTTTAAAATTCATGACCCAATAAAGGTGGTAAACCAGTCTGAAAATCGGGTCCCCAAAAAGAAGCAGGTTGAGATTTAGTTCCCTGCCTGAGAAGCTATCACAAGCACTGGAGATGGCTCAAGCTGGCTCCAGGGAGCTTTGCAGAGGGCAGGGAGCTGGAACACTTTGGCATATTCTTTGAACAAAAGTGAATTAAAAGCTCTGAGTTACAAATCACAGGCACACGATTTAAAAATCTCTTAAAATCCACTCTCAGAGTAGAGATTTATCAACTATATATGCATATGAAAAAATAATTATTTCAACATAATTGTCTGCTGATGAATGAGGGTGATTCTTGCTGTTCCTATAAGTGAAAACAATCAAAGGACAGAAACGTTCATGGGCCTCTATCTCTTGGAGGCCTTGTCTGGCAGGACTTCAGGAGCCTCTGCAGCTGCTGGGCTGCAGTCTGCCTGTGCACGTGGCCTCAGTCACACTTCATCTCTGCTCTTAGAGGCAGAAAGCAGCACCCCACTGCCTACAGTGAGACTCTGGAGTCTGCCCAAGTTCTTGAGCAGCGCCGACAGGGCCAGGGCACCAGGCTGCAGAAAACGGAAGCACTACTGTTACTACTGACAATTGTCATTCAAGCCTTCCAGACTCAAACTCACAATGGATTTGCCATTCAATACATATTTTTAAAAGACTTCACATAAGTTTTTAACATCTGATCTTCGATGTTGAGAAAATGACAAAGTGGAAGTGCTTCGGTGATACACAGGTCAACAAAACATTGTGTGCCAGTAAAAATTTCTACATCTTGTTTTTATCACATTTATTTTAAATCAACTACTGTTGCTCTTACCCACTTGAAAAACCCTGCCTCAAAAGAAATAAACAAAAATACCAGTCTGTCCCCATAGAAAATGGATTTTTTTTAAAAAAGTCTTTATTTTCCCTTTTGAAAAATCTGTCTCCTTTAAATAGCATTTGAAATTTCAAAATAAATAAAACATTACGTCTAAAATGAAAGAAGCAAAATGGTTTTGAAATTCACAACCTATCTCTTCAGAGCGCATAGATCATCTTCTGAAAATTCTCAACGCCAACTCTCCCACCATCACTGCCACCACCCTGACTGAGGACCACAGGTCTGTGTGTGGTGAGAGAGGAGAAAAGAGTCTCAGAAAGAGGTCCCCTCTCCTGCCCCTAGTCTCTCTCTTTATAGAGCTCGAGTGTGTGCCACAGGATCCAGACCATATCTTGCTCAATCCTATACTGGGGAACAAAAGGTCTTTAGGAAAGGCCTTCCCCTGGAGCTGACTAGCTGTATAGTAAGTGCCAGTGAAGGAAGCAGTCACGCTGCTCTGGAAACCAGCTGAAGAGATCAGGTCTGTGCAGTCTGTCTGTTGTGTGGGGGGAGTGGGGCTCTGCGCAACAGGTATGAGGAGCAAGAGCTAGGAAAGCTCTCCCACGGAGGAGACAGGATGGGCACTAGATTCTGCCAGGCACAGTAAAGAGGACCAGAATTCCCAGGCAAAGAGAAGAGCATGCAAGGTGCAGTGTATTACAGGCTGTGAGGCTAGAACGTTAATTATTATGTAAGAGGGATGAAATGATCTTCTGTTAATTGCTAAGGAGCTCAAACTTTTATCCTATGCTCCAGAAATCTTCAACACACCCACAGACAGGGATCCATTATTAGAGAATGTCAAGCAGAATGGGCTGTCAACAAGAAAGTTTACAAACCACTGACTTTGAAAGCAATCGCTTCCAGATTTAAGGACATTCCTATCTAGAGTCATTTTCATTCACCTGAATTTAAAATATCCAGGCCTCCGGGAGATCTACACTCTAGGAGACAGCCAACAAAAGGACTAACAGCCAGACTCTTCTATGATAGGCAAGGCTACATAAACCTCTGTAACTATGGGAAACCAAGCAGTCTTGATAAAGGACTTCCTACTAATCACAATCTGCATCTGTACACATTTAACAGGATAGATTTCATAAGAGGAAAATAAAAAAACTTTTTTTTAATTTAGAAAGAACATGCATATAAAATTTTCCTACTTCTCTTATCTCCAATCCATGTTGAAGACTTACTTACTCCTCTGTGACAACCCACCAAGCTGAGCTATTTATTACAGGGGACAGACAGGGTAGTGAAGCTCCTGGGGAGGGCTAGGGTAATGGGGGAGCCTTCATGCCCCATAGCAGGCTGAGTCAATAAGCAGGGTCCTCAGAGCTGCAGAGTAAAAGGAAGCCGCTGCAGGTAGTGATCACACATTTCCCAGATTCACACACCTCCATTCTTGGGCAGTGATCAGTGGCATCACAGAAGGTGAGAGCAAACAGATGGACAGGTAAGAAGGGAAGTATCAGTTGGAATAAAGGATCATAGTGGTCTGGCAGAGCACAAAGCAAAGAAAGACAGAGGTTCAAGATTGTTTCCAAAGCTAACATGACAGAAATAAGTTACTAACAAACACAGCCCCACAGTGCCAAGTTCCCACATGGTCTTTAAATACCTCAGTGAAAGGGGCCCTGGAATTTTTCTTCGCTGGCTTGTCCAACATGCTCAAGAGCAAGCAGGGCTTCCCCATGCTGCAGAGGGCTTCACCCGGGCTGCTCCTCCCTCTCACTGGAGTTTCTGGAAGGGGCTGGGGCACTGTTAAGAGAGCTAAGACAACTGCAGCAGGAGCCTGGAAGCTGCTGCCACCACTGTCACAGCAGGAGGTGACACACCTTGGTGCCAAGGAGAAATCCAGCCATGGCTGCTGAAATTCTGTGACATCTGCACTGATTTTCTTCTGTTTCTAAGCAGCCATGCAGGGGGACATCTAGCAAGGGTAGGTTACAAACAATGGCTGCGTCATGAGAAGAATTTACAGGAATGATACTCCAACAAGTTTTCATGAAATTAGAAACCAAGCAGGTGCCTAAGAAACCACTGCCATAAACATGGGTGTCAGTAAGCAAGCTCTACTCGTTTCACAGTGAGCTCCAGGACTTCTATGCTGAAATAGAGGTAAATACAGACATAAATACAGACATTCCTACGTTTTCTTAAAGGGTACCTCCATCTGACTAACAAGAAGGCAGCTCCATGTGATACTCTGATTAAGTTCATTATTTTGAAAGTCTCTGGGATCATTTTCCCTGGATGTTGACCTCTCTGACCCTCATAAAAAACGGCACTGAGTTCTCCCACTTGAGATTCTCTTCCTGGGAATACTTCCATGTGCAGGCAGCCCTCAATGTGCACAAGGGAAGGACTGCTGCGGACTTCAATCTCCTATAAGGTCCACCATGGAGAAGACACCCACTGAGATCCCCAGGCTCAGAAGGTTTTGTGAGCTGCTCAAGGACTCACAGCTAATCAACTATAAGCCTAGATCCCAAGCCAGGCAACCTGGCTTAGAGGACATTCTCTTAACCACTTCTCCTCCCAGTTCTCCATTAACAGTGTGGGGAAGGGTCATTCCATCTCCTTGGATATAAAGACAGAAAATAAAGTTCACCAAGTGAACCAAGAGGTATTAGCAGCAGATCTGGGATAAGATGCTAAAAATGTGTGTGAGGAAGAGGGATCGGGGAGAAAAAGAAGTGCCCCCCTCAAATAAGAAGTTCAAGCATGAAAACAAAAATATATGAAAAGTTGGAAATACTACTTCAAACTAGTTGCCTTTACTAGATGTCAAAGATGAGTTGTTAGTCCAGAGATGAAAGCACACAAAAATTTTCGGAGTTCTTTTCTTTTACACTAATAAACAGGTTTGGTAGGAGATACTGAGTTGATCTTTCTCTTGACCTTAAAGGACAAACATTAATTAGATGTTTTGTTGTATTTACAACCTTTAAAAAAACAAAGCTCTCTAATTTTCAAGTTTCTCTTCCTGAAAATATCATAGCATTTTCCAAAAAAAGATAGATATATTATATATTAGAATAGACAATGTAAACTAAAAGGAGACCAATAAAATAGAGTTAAAATTAATATTTATAATAAGAATATTAAATGAGAGCTTGCTTATATAAAATAAAAGTCTTAAAGATACCAGAGTAAATTCATGCTATTATGCAAGACATTTTAGCCTAGAATTAAAACCTAACTCTGCTTTGTTCTAAATTTCACTTGGCCTTAGAAGTTAAGGAGACCAATGAATGGATAAAGAAAATGTGGTACATATATACACAATGGCATATTACTCAGCCATAAAGAATAATGACATTATGGTATCTGCTGGTAAATGGATGGAACTGGAGACTATTATGCTAAGCTAAATAAGCCAGTCCCCAAATATCAAAGGACAAATGTTTCTCTGATATGTGGAAGGTAATCCAAAATAAAGTGGTAGTGGGAGAAGGGAGATTAAAAAAAGAAGAAGAAAGAGAAGTTTTTAAAAAAGGGAGAGGGAATTTTATCACAATATAGGAAAGAACAGTAGAGGATGAAGGGGATGGAGGAGGGGGGAAGAAGGGATAGGAAATAGGAAGAACAGTGAAATGATTCTAGCTAAACTTTCCTATGTGTATGCATGGATGTGGTATGATGGGTCCCAGCATTAGGTGTATACACAGGACACTCATTAAAAACCAAACAAACAACAACTTCCCCCCAAAACTGTAAATGGATTTTAGAGAGCTTGGTGGAGTGCAGGGAGGGGAGTGAGGAAGGTGGGAAGTGCTGGAAACTGAATTGGAGCGGGCTACGTTCCATGCTTTTGAGATTATGTCAGGGTGTATCCTGGTGTTGTATATAACTAAAAATAATTTTTAAAAAGTTTAGGAGAAATTGCTCTAAACTGACAAATGTAACAGCCTTTGGTCCATTTAAGCTTTAAATCTTCTTAATTGTTATAAGAAAACAAATTTTCCTAAATATGCCTAAAACAAAACCCTTTTTCAGAAGAAAGAAATGATTTAGAAAATTACTACAATTGAATGTTAAGTGTTAATTCAACTTGTCTGATGCTATATATTTTACATTCATATAAATGAAATAAAAGTTTCCTAGACAATAGTAACCCTTAGAATGTTCTCTAATACTTTTCCTATTTTCTTCTAAATAAAAAAGGAAAAGGAAATCCTGATGGGCACTAATCATACAGATCACATGACCCAATAGGGTCTGGAGATGGACCCTGTTTAAAACACCTGCGGATGCTTAAGTCTCATCAAGACCTGGGGGGCATTTCCTCACAAGGCAGTTGAACTTCACTTGACCCTGGGAGGCCTCAGAATCGTGACTGGATGCTGCCACTGCTCACTAGTTTTGCCACGGGATGGGCAACCAAAGGGGTTGCTCCTTGAGGCAATGCTCTGGCTGTGTTGCTGAAGACTGAGGGCTGCAGGCAAATCCCTCTCTGTCCTCTCCAGAGAAAATGGGAGTTGGCACTGCTCAGATGGGTGGAGAAAACTCCCTGGGCTTTGGGGGTAAGTCCAGCCAGGTAAAGGCTGAGTGTGCTGGCCTTGTCCTACATGAACATAGGCCTGGGCAGACTGTCCCTGCCCCTACCTCTGCTATGCCCTCACACTTTCACCTCATGGCTTATCTCTCACTTCAAAGGATGTAAGAACTGATTTCACCTTTAATTTTCTTACAAGCAGAAGAAACTTTGCTCTCCCCTGACTTCCACCCCCAGACAAAATCTTAGACAAACCCAGTACATAAAATGCAGCTGGAAGGATGTGGCAGAGTCTCATGTGACCCTCCATCTCCTGGCTCACCCTTCAGTCCCTTGGATTCAAGTAGCCTCTACCAGACCCTCTGCCTCCCTAGAAAAGCAGCAGGAACTGGTATAGTGCCCGAGGCTCTCAAAGGCCATCAGACCACTGTGACATCTGTGTTCTCGCCAACCCTCCCTTGCTCACTTCACTAAATCCCGCCACAATATAAAACTTCCTAAAACTGCAGCAAGTGGCACTCCAGCAGGAGCCCATGTAAAGAGATGCTTCTGAAACTCACTCTACCCTTAGTCACCCTCTACCACACTGATGAACTGTCAGAGAGAAAAGAACATCGGCCACACCGAGTGGGTCCTGCTTCCCACTGCCTACCATTCCCATACCTCAGTATTAGCCTGCACTGACAGAGCAGACCAACAAAGCTCCAGATAGCCACTGTTCACAGAAAACATGATTCCAAAAAAAACAACTAAATCATTACAAGCTTTATGTTACTGTAAAAGTATGAAAACAGGTTTCACTATAGCTAAGCTGGATTATTTCTTACTCCTTTCTTCTAGCAAGAAAACATGCAATTAATTATTCAGACTCAGCAATTCTAGCAGCACTTAGAAAAAAAAAAGAGCTCTAGTGTCCTCTCTTATCAGCCCTGAGGGGCTGAGACAGGCTAGGGATAAGGTGTGGGAAGTTTTCTGATGCTCTTACTAAGCTCACCCTCACCGTGACACTTTTTATGATCGTAAAGCAAATCATCTGTCACTTATATCTTACATATGGGGGCTTCTAAGGGAGTGAAACCTTAAAAAGGCTGAAATTAAGTGATTCATCATGTTGAGTGGAAAAAATACTGCTTCTAGTGAAAAAAAAAATGAAGAGATTATAAGAGTATAGAAGTGGAGAAAGTTATTTGGATAAACTACTTACGATAGTTTAGTAGGTAGCAAAGTTAAGATTTTGACAAAATTGATTATTATACTATCACTGGTTCTAACATAACAATTTAACTTTTTAATGTCTCCTCCTATAAGGGAATTCCTACTTCCCCAATATACTTAATTACTTATCATGTCATTTCCAATATCTTAGAAACTCAACTGAAGATCTTCACATTTTTTTCATAATTAATATTTGACATAAGTTTCAAAATGATGTCTGGAAATGAAAAATAAAAATGTACCTTTTCCAATTCTCTTGGTATTCGCATACAAGTGTACACTCTTTCTCTTCTTTCTGTATACTTGGCCTCGTTATGTTCGAGGAAGTACCCTCTTGTTAGTTCAGCACTGAGGAACCTCAACAATGAAAGCTCTACAGAAAAAAAAAAAAAAACAATGACACAAAACAAAAAGAACAGTGTTTATCAAGGAACATACAGGCTAGCTGGGGCCACAGTAATACATACATAAAACAAAAAGAGAACCAATTTATAATTCTGTTCCTAGAACCATCTACACACAGTGAGCAGCAACTGGTGTTGAGAATGCTGTGTGTAGTGTGAACTGGAAACGCCATAGCCCATGGAAAGGACTGCTTCTTGAGAGCCAGGAGACTCTGAAAAGAGTTTCAAGAGCCTGGTCCTGGGTCTTAAGGGGGATACACGACCTGGACTGATGGACAGATGGCAGAGGAAAAGAGCAGCTACCAAGAGTCTATCAGGTGAACATGCAGAGAGTCCACGGGAACCAGGCTTTCTGACAGGCACTGCCAGAGGCCAAGAGCCACAAGGTGTGAACCCCAGGAACACTGCACACGCCATCGCAGTCGCAGATCCGCCTCAGAGATCCTGCACAAGCAGCCAACCATGGCATTTCCTGTGTGAGGGCTTACAACAGGATGGTCACAGCAGCTAAACCAAGCCACTGGCATTCAGACAGGGGACACCTCCCTCTCCCAGAGTCTTCCTATCTACCCAGCTTCCTGTTCCTCAGAAGCAAATCCAGCCAACAGCCCCTAATCTCAGATGAGGAAAGCAAGGCCAAGACAGGTTGAAGTCTCTCCCCCAACTACAACTGGAGGCTCAATATGAGGGTCCTAGGGGTATGCCTGGCCCTGACTCTACCCAGAGTTACCCTTCCCCGACAGCCCACCACCTCAGCAGCACTTCTTCCCACTCCTACTCTGCAGGAGACCAAACTCCTTTCCAGAACTCAGGATACCAAAAGGTTTCAAACTGCTCTCTAGCTATTCTTGTGCTCTCTTGCTACTAAATGGAGTAATGAAGTTTCCTCCCAAAATGACAGAGGAAGGTTGGTTTCATTTATGTGTATTTGCTTAAGGAACTGCATCTTGCACTGAGTACCAGAAGCTAGGCTGCACACGCAGGGAAAGCATTGATAGTCAAAAACACCCTTAGAAGAGGACTGAGCTGTGCCTGAACAGGGGGTCTGAAACAGCTCACTCCTCTGGGACTGGAAGAGATCCCTACTTCTACCAGCAACGTGTTAAGTGGCTTGTTTTATGTCCTCTGTAAGTATTCACACACACACCTTTAAACACTACATTCGTAATCTGTTTGAAGAGTTAGTGGCGCCATATTTAAAGATGATCTTATGAACACAAAAAGTAGAATTAATCAAAATGTCCAACCATTAGAACTGCTTCATAAATAACAATGTTATCAGTTTTTTTAAAAAAAAGAGAATTGGAAATCTAATGGCAAAAGAAGAGAACACCAGATTCTTAGGAGAAGAGACCCCCGACTGGGACAACTGTTCTGAGACTGGGGAGGAGCTTCTGGTGCCCACTCAGCCAGCCCTGGTAGATACCCAGCCTCTACTCTGTTTGTGGGTCACAGTGATGGTAAAGCGTGGCCCAGCAGGTGCCTGAACCGCAGCTCCTGACAGAAGAGGTGCCATGGTGCAGTCACAGCCAGGAGGGCTCTAGGTGCTGCATACAGACGCACATAAGTACAAGGACAGAAGCTGGGCAGCCTCAGGGTCTGAGACAGAGGTATGGGCACTCACACAATAATTTTAAATTTAAAAAAGCAAATTAAGTAAAAAGGCTTAGATAGCTACCTAGTTTATTTGGAAAATGATCTTCCACAATGGTGTCTCCCTTGGTGCATGCAGAGGCCAGCTTTTACCATAATCCATTCTGTTATGACCCACAAGAAAAGCATGGAGTCAGCAACGAGAAGAAGGAGCTCCAGTCCGGCCCCCTCAATTTCACAGAAGAGAAAACTTATGCTCAGGCAGCTCTGTGACACCTGCTTCCTGCTTGCCTTCCACAGAGATCACTGAGGACTGACCATATCTGTATGGATGCATATGAAAACCGCAAAGCCTGCCACAATGTCTTGAACCACTTATTGTTCATTTTACAAGTTCTACAGTGTTCACCACTTCTGGCTTGGCCGTTATCTAATGTTTACTGATGCTATTTCTGCAGTCCTGTTTCTATGGTTGAACAATAAACAGTTTCTGTAAGAAACAAAAGTGTTTCAACAACATTATAAATACCTAACAATAGTTGGAATTCATCTCCAGAAATAAGAATTTTTATTAAAACTAATTTTGCATCACAACAGAGAATGTTAAAACATCAAATGATAAAAACATAGTTTGACCCCCCCATAACTATGAAACAGGTTCTAGAGTTAAGCCCATTTTGCAGATGAAGAAACCAAGGCAGAGAGAAGCTAAGGAGGTCTCTACGAAGTCTATCCCTAAGCACGTGCCCTTCGTCACTATTTTATGCTGCCTATCACTGTCAGGTGCTGTGAACAGGAGCCAGTGTTCTTTCTGGAAAACTAGACACCCCCCCTTTCCCTGGGCTGCCACAGCACCTGGGCTGACTTCTGTGACACTGCACCACTAACCATTCAGCTGCCTTACAAGACCATGAATTTCTTGAGAGCAATAACATGTACCGCTATATTCCTAATGTCCAGCCTTGATCGAGCTCTGACAGAAGGGGTTATCTCTGAGCACAATAAATGCTCGGCTGATGGGATGGAGAACAGTTCTAGAAGATAGGATAACGTAACTCTAAGAAACAAACAAAACAAAACAACCCCAAGCCTCCAGGTATCAAATGTCTCAAGAGCTTTCCCTTATCTCCTCTCACCAACTCTTGGAGAAGAGGCCCTGTTTAAAGGATCCAGACACTTTACGTGGAGGCACAGAACAACTTACAAAGGCCTTGCATCCAGTACTTCAAGTAATTTTCACAATGATTAAGGGGGCTACAGGGAGCAATTAACGGCATTCACATTTTACAAATGAAGAAACAGAGAAAGTTGAGAAACTTGGTCAAAGTCACTGAAAAGTTAAGGGCAAAACTGGACCAGAACCTAGATCTGGACCATGTTCAGCATGCTGTCTCCCCTACATCCTAATCATCATCCATCTATCCAGCAAACATTGAGAGAACATGACCTAGTCCCGACTGGGTTTTGATTCCTGTGCAAGGAAGAGGACAGCACTGCCTGGTGCCAGTTATCAGGCTGACCCATCCCTTTGCTCTCCCTCACCCTTGCAGAGGCTGTATTCTGCAGTATGTTACCACCATTGGCACACCTGCGACTCTGTTTTGCTTTGTTAAACATTGTTCTCTAGCATTCTGCATGCCTGTCTCAATTATCTGCCCTGTGATTTGGGGTATCACTTCCTGATCATTATTAAGGAGAGCTATTATTCTTCGCCTGTGGGTACCACCCTTCAAGAACTCTGCCAGAGGAGTACACCTCAACTTTTCCTGTGCCTGATGGCATTTCATTCTTTCTTAGCAAAGGAGTCGTTCTCATTTGTTATGCCATACATCTACTTTCCATTTTAAGAGCATTCTTTTCCAAAATAAAAGAATCCAAATATTTATTTTCTGAACTTTTTAGATGTCAAAAAAAATTGTCCATTTATCCAGATCTTATGAAGAAAAAACAACATTCAAAAAACTCTATTAAAAATAGGGATAGCTGGGCGCAGTGGTGAGGCTGAGGCAGGAGGATCCTGAGTTCAAAGCCAGTCTCAGCAACAGCGAGACCCTAAGAAATTCAGCGAGACCCTGTCTCTAAATAAAATATAAAACAGGGCTAGGGATGCGGCTCAGTGGTTGAGGGCCTGTGAGTTCAATCCCTGGTACCAAAAAAAAGCGGGGGGGATTTTAGTATTTAATTATAATGTAAGTGCTTCTACATTAGAGCTAAGGCTTGTCAATTGTGAATATTTAACATAAGAAAAGTAATATCAATCATAAATGCCAATCAATTCCTCCAGCATATTTTTAATCAATTCTCAGCTTTCCCTATAGAACTCCTCTATAATTCAGTTAAACTGAAAACAAATATAGTGTAAATTTTTTCTTCCTCACCCTTAAAAGAATTATTATGCTTAATTATTTTCCAAGACAGCTTAGAAATAAAAACCTAGGTAAAATAAATATTAAAAGCAATGAGTAATCATAAATATATTTATATATTCAGTAATATGTCTAAATATATCATTCTTAAAATAGCATTGCACAGTGAAAAAGTAAGTTGGAAAGTAATACTAGTTAACTGTTAAGAAAATATGAACCATGCAAATATCCAGTTTTTTTAGCTGAAATATTTTATAGACTCTATTATGGTTACATTAAATAGTAAATGTAAATTTATTACATAAATGCAGAGGCACACCCTATGAAAGGCAAACTAAAAACTCAGACTTTGGGGAATCAATATAATACCAATTCTGTCCTCTGAATTCAAATATAAGCAAAGGAAACATTTTTCATATTATACTCAAGTTACTATGCTCCTCAAAAAAATGTTTATAGTCTCATTTCAGAAAGTAAAGAAAAGGAAGAATATTCATGAATTTAGAGATGGAAAACAGGTACAAAATTAAAAAATAACTTTTCCAAGGACACAGATTACAAAGTAAAGGATTAAAAAAATGGAAACAGTATACCAATAATATGATTGTTAATGGTTTAAAACATATTTGCCACAATGAACCACAAATGAGCTACTAGGACTGAATTTTGAAGGATAAACTAAGTTAAAGTTAAATAATTTAAAAGAGATAATGAACTGATCAGAGACAAAAGAGAATAACTTTTCACTGTCTGTTTGGCTTATACATACTAATTAGTAAATCGAATGAGGAGTTTAAAAGCAGAACAATAGGTTGTCAGAGAAAAGGAGTTAATTTTACTTATCTGTAGCTGGGTTGTGGTAATTTCTCAGCCATTTTCTAATTATTTTTATTTTCCTTTGTGAGTAAGAAATTATCTGCCTTTAAGTCACAATTTCAGAGTTAGTGGCCTTTAGTCATCCATTAGGATGAGTTGGGACCACAGGGATGATCATATAAATATTCTATGGAGGGTAAAGACTGGTTAAATGAAAACATATTTCAACAGGAAGAACTTACATTTTTCAATTACACAAGTAACAAGACATGAGGAATACCAACAGTTAAAACCTTTTTTCCACTGGAAATCTTCTGTGAGGATTCCTAATAAGGAGGTCCATTGGCTTTTCTGAGTTTCAATCTTTCCTCCTGCCTCTGCCCAACCTCTTACAGAGATAAAGCAAGAGGTCCAATGATGGGTAAAGCAAAGAAGAGAACCAAGGTCAGAAAACAGGTCTGAGCTGCAGAAACAATAGTCACCATGGAAAAAGAAACAGCACGGGCCCCCTGGTACTGTTCTCATTAGAAACAGCACTCACTGTTCACCCAAACCCAATTCAGCCTTTTTGTTTACAAGGCAGACTGATCCCTATGAACCCGACAGTTGCCCAAGGAGGCTACTGCTTCAGCCTCACTGGCAGGTGTCACACTTATCTTACACTGAACCTTCTGTTAGGTCTCCACGGTGACTATGCCAACTTAGATAATTTAGGTACTATTTAGTAGTGACACTATGAAACAGAGCCAAATGGATTAGGCAAGCCATCTAAGCAAGCACTGGCTACAAAGCAATTCAAGGACTGAACCAAGCCAAGAACACAGATTGCCTAACTCTCAGTCCCAAGGTGACTTGTTGGATGCCAATACCCAAAGATGAATATGGCTACCCTTCTCCCTCCCAGAACTTCTGTGGATGAATAAAAGGGGGGACAAGGCCAAATCCATGATGATATGTAGCACTCATTATCTGTTCTTATGTTAAAGAGCAAAATGGAAAAATACAGCATTTTTAAGAATAGGAAAAAAAGAAAACCAAAGAAGTGAGAATACAGTTCTAGATGACCATCATCCCCAGAGTTCAAGGTGTGACCACTTTTAGGAAAGCTCAGTGGGTACCCTGTTGTAAGGTGTAAGTACTAGCATCAGAGACAATCTTTAACCCACTGCCAAGGTATCACAGTCAAAACGGAAGTTTTGAGAACTAAGTGAGAGAAGAGTTTGAAAAGAAACAATAAGAAAACCACACCTTATGTAGATAAATGCAGTTGGTATATACATAAATGTGTATATTTATTTTTCTAAACATATAAATCAAGATGATCAGGAACAAAACCAAAAACAAAACAAAAAAAAAATGAAGCTTAAATTCTACATTTTGATTTATTTTACTCAGCTGGAGAATATGGATAAGCACTTAAATCATACATTCGCTTGGGGAATCCTAGGCTGTTAGGACTGATGGACAAATGTCTTATAATCAAAGCCCCAAATTCCCTGGAAGAAATGATAAAGGGGAGTTTGGAACTAAGTGATATTTAGGCCAACAAGACACTAAGATATGACTTTCGAAAAGGAAAAACGAAGGCTGACCCAACTTGCAGAGGGGCAACGGCACACTCATGGAGGACTTACTAGGAAGAATAGACTAGTGGTAACACCTTCAGTGTGACTGCCAACCTGGGAAGACTCCTTTGACTCAGGGAGAAATGCTTTATGTCCAACACTAGGTGGTGCCACTCAAAGGCCCTCTGGCCAGGAAAACAGTGTTCTAAATTCTGGAAAGGAAGGGAAGATTACAGAGCAGAGAAGGGGCTGTGCTGGCGGAGCAGAGTGAACAAGGAAGAATGGCTAACTGAATTTTAATCTAGGGGGAATCTTCCACCAATGCAGCGTCAGAGTTACATGTAGACATGAGCTGCAACAGGAGCAGACGCCAGGGGACAGAGGAAGGAGATCATGCCAAGGCCCACTACAACACTAGTGGCTGGGGCCTCCAGCTGACATGTTCTTGGGAACATGCTCACCTAACTCCTAATCCATAAGGCTAGTGTGACCTAACAAAAAGGAGTGACCACTGTCATCTCTCCTCATAAAACTGATGGAATTGGGGAAACAAGGAGGACCATCCCAACAGCTAAAGCTCTAGTGAAGACTCTAACCATGGGTTAAGACCCAGTCAAACATCTTCAGTTCATCTTCAGTACACCAAGCTCAGGGAACCATGCTGGTGAAGAATGGGTGGAGTATGGGATGAAGTGTATGGAAATCCAGGTATCCAGACCCATCCCAGGTTTCCAGTTCCATCTCAGAAAGCCAGGGAAGGAGAATTATGTGCAATTCTACCAGCCCAAGGTCTGTGCTCATCAAAGGCTCTTAATAACTTCATTTTATCCTCATGCAAACAACAAACCAGCTTTTAAAATGTTGGCTTTCTTGAACTCAAAAAAATTTAAAGAAACTAAAGTGAAAACTAGTCAGATATATTTCAATTTGAAGAGTGCTTTCAAAAGTCAAGTCTAAGCAAACAGGGAGCTGAAAGATTTAATGCTTTGTTTTATTTATATCCTACCAATTAATAGACTCTAGCAAGCAAGTGTTTAACTGACAACTAAACCAAATGAAAAATTGTTGAGAAATTTCAAATGGTTAACTAAAAAAGACCAAACAAGGCGCAGTCTGTGTTTAAGTTTTCAAAGATATGAACCTATTTAAAAATGTGTCCAGTTCAGAGAATTAGCAAATCAATTAGGATCTCATCTGATCAGCCTCTTGGTCTTTTAAGTACTCCTGTAATTTCAACACCCAAGAACAATCAATGATGCATCAGCTTTATAACTTAAGCACTTATGTGTGTGAACTGCAAGAAATAACAGCTAACACAGCCTCTATTCGGCTGTGTCAGTCTAGAATCAAATTTTTAACTGGAAGAAATTTAATAGAGTTATGGTTCAGCTTGCTGTCCAAGACTTGGAATTATGTAAGAATTAAAACACTCTAATTACTCTATATTCCATGAAACAAATATCTCTAGATCTTTTCTTTTAAGCTTACTATCCAACTGCAATATGAATACAAATGCAATTAAAAAAAAAAAACCTAAAACGCACAGAAATTGTAATATGATAACAGGCTTAAATGCAGTTACTGAAAATCAGGTTCAGAAGTGATGCAGATTTTCTCACGTGGCAAATATATATACATATATATTTTGGTCCAAGTTTTCAGTTCAGGAAAAGTTCACGTGAAACATTTTGAGGAGTGCTAAATATTTCTGTTCTGGGAAAAATAATAAACTACTGAACTTCACGGTCATTGCCACCCTGCTAGCTGCGTGTGTGAAAAATCTATTTGGAGGGCAAGTTAACAGGTTTCTACGGCTCAAGTTCCTTTAAAATACGGAACAAAAAAGTCACCTTGGGTGAGCACGACTAGGAAAGCCCTGTGCTTCCCATTCCGGGCTCCTGGGGCGGCAATGCCCGCCGGCCTCCGGCTGGCCAGGCTGAGGGCTGGCAGCGCTCCCGCGGGGCACACCTGCC
>NW_026000108.1:11272255-11383568 GCF_001458135.2 Marmota marmota marmota
GGGGTTTCTCACGCCGGGAAAAACCCCCGCCCGCCGCCGTGCTCCTCGGAGTGGAGTCGTCTCGGGCTCGGGGACCTTTGCCACCCGCTTACCCTCTTAGGGCTGCGCGCCCCAGTCGTGGGTAGTGGCACCCGATTTCCCGTATGCCACTTAGCAGCTCACCTGTGCTTTTGTAAACTTTGATTAGCAAAAGCAAAACTGATCCCTCCCAGACACCAAGCTGCCAGGAAATTTCTCTAAACCTGACAGTTCTGCGTAAAGCAAAGTCCAGCTCGAGTTGGTTCTCGAGAGCCGGAGGATCCTGCTGTTGCAGGCCAAACACCACGTAGCGAACTCTAGCAAGTGTGAAAAAGGGGGCTGCTCTGGGGAGCGCGGGGCGGGGGGGTGCAGAGCCAGGCGGTCTGACCGCTGGGCTGGAGGCTGGGGTGAGGGATCAAGGCGGACTTTGAAAAGCCCGGCAGGTGAAAGCTGATCCTGGGAAGGAGATCCTCTGAAACCGTTTACAAAATCCACACTTTACTCCTGCTGGCCCATTCCTCCATAAAATTCTGTGCTGGTTGTATTTGATTAAAACTGAACCTTAACTGAATCAATCGAAAACAAATGCCCTGTTCAGATCTTAATAATTGTTTTGAAAATGAAAAGGGACTCACAACTTTGTGGCCTTTAATTCTTTTCTGCTCAAATTTTTCTTTTAATTTTTTATGTGTAAAATCATCCCCCATTCCATTACACCCTGACTGTCAAGAAGGAAATAGATTTTATTGCTGTTTATGTCAGATTCCATTTGGTGTCTCACCACATTTATTGGCTTGCTGCTCCTGACTTTAATTCTGACTGGAAGGGAAGGAATCCCAGTTTTTGTTTCCTAAGGCAGGTCGTTGTATGAATGGACATATCTCATTTTGTAGATCAGGCCCGGGGAAAGACATTGTGTCCCCAAACCTCTGCCTAATTTTTTAAAATAGTTAGCAAAGGGGAAGAGAGCAGCTGTGTCCAGGCTAAGTACTGCAGGTGTTCTGGGCAACAAGAGGAGCAAAATAGAATGTGGGGAAGTTGAGGGATTTGTAGCCTCTTTGCAATTGTGTCTTTTCTCTAGAGTACTGTTTTATCTGACATTTGGAACTGCACAATTTTAAAAACATAAAATGGCCACCATAATATTAAAAATTCTTAATATGCTGGGCACAGTGGCATATGCTTGTAATCTCAGTGGCTTTGGAGGCTGAGACAGGAGGAACACAGGTTCAAAGCCAGCCTTAGCAACTCAGTGAGGCCCTAGGCAACTTAGCAAGACTTTGCCTCAAAATAAAAAACAAAAAGGGCTGAGGATGTGGCACAGTAGTCAAGCACCCTTGAGTTCAACCCCCAAAACCCCCAATACTAAAAAAAATTAAAATGTAAGTAATTTTTCAATCAACACTACTCTTGTGTAGGTATGCAACTTACTCAAAATTCAAGAAAGGATATTTTCAAATATATATTCTGAATCTTTAAGTTACAAATAGCCTTAAGAATTTACACAACACAGAAGGACCAGCAAATCTCTGAGGAAGATAAATAGTTAACATCAGTTATAGAAAGAAAATACAGGCTTAGATTTATAACTCATTTAAAAAAGGAGTGTTTTTAAAACAGTAACCCTCCCCATTAAGGAAGCATCAACAATATTCTGTGGTTAGCTATAAGATAAAACTAGATTTAGATGACAATGAGGTACAAAAATTCAACCTGAACATTCTGCAAGTAATAAGCATAGTATTGTACTATCTGCTAGTGAAAGAAACACTTCATCCATGAGAAATTAATAGAGGAATATTGGATGTGAGTTCATAAATAAGTTGAGATTTGTCTCCTAGTTTCAATTATGTGGCTGTTGTTGTATTTTGAAAATTTCAAAATACAATTTTTAAAAGAATGGAAGCTAATGACTAGTATACACAATTTCCAAAAATAAATTGCATAAGCATAAATTAATTAAAGATTTAATAATTAGGATTTTCTGACTAAACAAAATATATTGAGTCCATTGTTTATGAGCCAGGGAGTCATACTCCAAAACACTATATTCATGGAGCATATAAACTCTTACCACTTACTGTCCAAATCAATATGCTCCACCATTTCGTAAAATAATGTTCAAAGAAAGATATGTTTTTCAGCTTGTATGTGTGCATACTTTCCTCCCAGGAATAGCACTGACAGACCAAGGAACACTGGGTTCATCATATGAGCACTGGAAAATATACCATCTCGTCCACATGTGTAATTACGTGACCCTGGAAAGACCCACTTGGGCCCTTGGTGTATTTCATTGGTAAATAGGGCAATATCTCTTCCATAATGGAAGCAAGAAAAAAAATACGATTTTTCTTTCCTCTTCACAATAACTTTTGAGTATTTCTTTTCATTTAGACTATGAAATTTTCATTTTTCAACTACAAAGGGGTTTTATCTCTTGATATATTGCCCCTAAAATGTGTTTGAAATTAGTTTCCTACACTTTAGCTGAGTAGCAAACCCTCAAATACTTCAATGAAAGACCTCAATCATGAAAAGGCCTGGGTTTTCTCTGACTTTCCAAATGAAGAATCTTGACCAAATGAGCATAGATGACCCCTCTCTGCTTGGGTTTTCCAACTGAGAAGCATTGGACTAGACTCTGATGGCCTCTTCTAGTTCAAAAATTTTGTGTTAACATCTATACAAATCCTTTTTTAGATTCTCAGACACCTGCATTAAAAAATAGCTGGATAGTTTTAAACTATGGAGGATTATAGGAAAGTAGAAGTCATTTTGTATTTGGGTCTAAAATATGAATGCAGGAATTCAAATGCAGTAATTGTATCGATAACACATCAGAGTCATGTAAGTCTTTATGCATCTTCCTTATATTCTATGCATGAGTTTGCTATCCATTCACCTTAAGGGAATAAACTGTTGAATTCTCACTGACCTCTGGTCTCTAAGGCTGTAATTCTCATCCCACACCTCAGGGTTTCTGCATTTTGAAACAAGTTTTCCTGATCATAACAATGCACTCTTAAGAACACTGCTCTCAGGTGAGGTTTAATAGCACATGAAATAGTATTTGAGATGATCACAGTACTATGTAGTTCATTTTGGTAGTATAGATGGAAACAGTAAATTGAGTGGTTTTGGTTTCATCTGTATCAATTGAAACTGCATTTTGGTTGTACATTTTTCTATTTTCTGAACCATAAAACCACATGTCTAATTCACAAGCTGTAGTCCTGAATTTAATTCATTCACCATTTTATCTTCAAAGAGTAAAATAAGAGTTAAGGTTTATAAAAAATCTGAAAAGCTTTGCCACTGACATTCAAAGGAAATAAAATATATTACTGGGCCCAGAGCAAGCAAGCCCTTGCACTAAATTTATGTAAGTTTATTTCATCTCTGGGTTTTAGTAATAATATTTTCTGTCTTTGGCATTTTTTGACTGATATTCATTATGTTTTATCTTTTCTGGGCTTTATTCTATGTATTTCTAAAGTACATCAGCTCAGTTTATTTCTTGAAGATATAGCAAAATAATGTGCCTTTGATTCTAATGTACCTATTACCATTTAAATAAAACACTCATGAGTAAAAAGCATTTATCTGGTGAGAATGCATGGCTGAAACCTTCATAAGTTAGATTTACTGAAAATATACTTTGTTAGAAGGGATGTTTTATAAGAGATTCTGGAGACCTATAAACAGGTTTGTTTTATGTAATAGAAGTATATGAAATAAGTTCATGTTCTTTTGGCTAACAGGACTTTAAATTCATGATGAAATATATGCTTATTTTGTATTGGGTTTTAAATTTCTGGGAAATTCAAAATATTAATGAAAAGGACTCTGGTGATGACAGCAAACTCTTTAATTCCAGGTTCCTCTCTTTGAGGAGATACAACATGGTTCATTTCTCATCATGATAAAAAAAGAAAAAGAAAAAACAGAATGTCATGTTGAGAACTGTCTTAGTTTGCAGAATAAAGTCAGATCTTCCAGTAAATTTGTTAAAAGTCAGCAATCCTCCTTTATTATTCCAGCTACCAAAGACTTCATTTTAAAATTCAGGAGGCAAAGGAGATTTTATTTACCAGCCAGTTCATGTTGCTAGCCCTTTCAGAATATTTTATTATCTTGTTTCCATTATTCCCAGTGGTGAGTGATTTGTTGTTTCTTTTGACCACTCATCAAGTAATAATTGATAATCAGAAATCTTCATGTAATATTTAGGATAAATTTTTATTTTTTCCTAATTGAACACTCATGGATTTTGATAACTGAGTAAAATTTCTCTTTACTTCTCTGCCTTAAAGTTCTTTTGGATTGCAATCCTACTTTTATAATTAGCTTTCTTTCTGCTCATTGATCAGTGTTTCCATTATAATATTTTTCCATTTCTTTTTCCTGTTTCTGAGATAACTGAAAAGTGAATGCACTCTCTGATTCTTATAAAATCTATTTAGGTATCATTTGCTCTTATGAAAACCTAAATATTTGTCTCTCTCCCTTTGTCTTGATTACCAAAATTATTGCAGATGCATAATAAATTTTCAAATTCTCAATCTCCTTGATTTCTCCTTTCCAGCTTTTAGAAATTTGTTTATCTAATTTCAAGGCTTTACATTTTTAAATTACTCATTTTCATTCATCTATGGTTTTTCCTATTCCATTTTAAATTTATGTTTATATGTAAATGCTTCTATTGTTTCTGACACTTTCCAACTTAGTCTCATTTTCAAGTAATGAACAACTTTTACCTGCTTCGCTTCTATCTTCATGTTTAATAAATATTATAATTGTTAAATGTACAGTTTCATAGAGGAAAACAGTTCTGTGGTTTTTCCAACAATAAAATAAAACATATTGTGACTTTTTCAAGCATTATTTTCTTGAGACAGTTTTGTTCTCCTAATTATGTTCTGCCCAAGATGATACCAACATTAATTCACAATCCCCTGAGCAGTATGCCCACCAATGATAGATATATGCTGGTGTTAAAAGTTGAGCATGGGGCTGGGGTTGTGGCTCAGTGGTAGAGCACTTGCCTGGCAAGTGTGGGGCACTGGGTTCGATCCTCAGCACCACATATAAATAAATAAATAAATAGATAGATAAAGATTGTGTCCATCTACAACTAAAATATTTTTTAAAAAGTTGAACATGTATAACTCATGAATATTTGCAAAGAAAACTGAAGCTAACTAAGACACCTATCATTATTTACCATCACAACTTTTTGTCTGACCTTTCATCTATATATTTAGCTGGGTAATGACACTAATTGTATAAATTAAAATTTAATGCTATGAACAGTTTTTAAATATTCACTTTTGGTTTTTGTTTTTGTTCTGGTATTTTACAATCTGATGTAGTTGGTTCGATATTCCCTTATGAACAATACTGTTTTATGCAATTTGATTTTATTTTTACAAACTTGATAAACACATAGTTTCTAAATTATCTTAATGTAGTCAGTAAAATCCGACTCATATTAAGAAACTGAAGGCTCAAAAATACACTTATTCTGTTGACTTTGGGCAACTTAATGTTCTCTCCAAATCTGCCGTTGGTTTCCCTCTAATATTTTAATAATGTCCCATAGAGGAAGCCTACTTGGTATGATTTTGTCTCCAGGCTGGTGTTTGAAGGACAGTGTTTTATGGATTGTGTAACTAGTTCTTTGAATGCATTTTTTTTTTTTTGTATTAGGAATAGTTTTAAAAATAACTAAAAAGATTTTTTTTCTTCCGAATACACATTTATTTAAAATTTAAGATAGGCAGCATTGGTTAATCCTTCAGGGATATATATAAACACACAGGTGGATTCACTCATGCAAGCATTTGTTTTTAGCTAACTGACGGTTTTCTCAAAACAACCTATTATGTTGCTTTTGTGTCAAAGTAAAAATTTTTTTGAGACTGGAACGTAGAGTGTAATTTCCTATGATGGTAATAGGCTAGAAAAGGTCTCCAGAGAGGGAATAGAGAGTAACAGAGAAAGCTATGAACTTGGGGTTGGGTTAGAAGGTCTACCACACAAGTCACAAAAACTAAATGTACTCTTGGCTTTGTCTAATCCATGCAGAAGAGGGCAAGCTAAATTTTGTACTTTCCTTCTATTTTTTTAAATTATGTGATTTTTAGGTACCTTTTGGATTATTTTAGGCTGGCTTGGCATTCACTTGTGCTGTTCTTTCTCTTCTGAAGGACTCAAGTACCCTTTCTCAGTTATAATGTTCATCTTAAATTTCATACCATCAATCTTTAGACTTTCGTATTTCTTTTTTCAGTAAACATTTGTTGACCATATTTTGTGTGCCGGTACTGTACAAAACAAGAGAAGAGCAGAGATAGATGAGATGTGCTTCCTATCCACAAGTAATTACATTGCAACGTGACAAGTGCTCCAATAAAGGAATGAGTGAAGTAGCATGATAGTTCAAATGAGAAACTCACTAATTCTGCTTTGAGGGAGCCAAAAGGATGGCGTAGGAGGAGGTGGCATTTGAATGGGTCTAGGAAGATGCACATGGAAATGGGGCTGAGAAGGGAACTGAGGCACCTGTAGGCCCATGTTGGAGCATGTGCACAGTGAAACAGGTGGGAAGATGCGTGGTGTTTGACAAAATTCAGGAATGAGTTTCATTTTCCAGGACTAAATCTTGGGAAAAACATTGTGGAGCATGGCATTTCCTAGACAGAAGAATAGGCAAGAATTGTCAGGAAGTGGAATGAGAGACTAGGGGATTAGGAGGTAGCCAATACTCCCCTGGTTTTCTTTGCAAGTTGAAGGATAACAGGTTGTTTTTGAACTCAAGTATATTGAAGTTTGCTTGCAGGTCTCCCAATAATAGTTGGGTAGAACAATTAGAACAATAGTCTGTGTTCATTGAGCATTTACTTTGTATTTGTTTATTTTAATGTCCAAGTCCAGTGTTTAGTTAGGAAATTTTACCAATATATATATATATATATATTTTCCTGAGAACCTAGCGAAATCTGTATAGAACAAGCATTTTTCAAAAATTATTTTGTTTGGCTATAACATAGTTAATCAGTACTAAGGATTAAGTTTATGATAGGAACTCAGATATTTTTTAATAATAGGCAATGTACTCTTCACATATAAAATATCACATTTAACCTAGAAATTCCAAATCAAACCATTTTAGACAACTGAAAGAATAAAATGGGATGATGACTTAGGAAACTGCTTTTTGTAAACTTTTAAGTTCCAGGTTATTGTGAATAATTAAGAATACCAGGAAAAATACAGTTAAACTTTATGTCTGACTCTCGGCCTTCTTCCTGAACAATTACAGGGAAGGGGAAGAACTGTGTATCAATTTGGAATCAGATTCTCTGTTTTGTGCCATTTAATTTAGACACTTATTTTAATATAAGCACTTTTGCTTTTATTTTGGCAATCAGCATGCAATTTTAATTAGCACTTGGAACACAGCTGAATACATTGATGAGGCACAAGGCATGAAGAAATACGTTCCTAACGGCCTGCTTGAGGACTCTGGCAGCATTCAAAAAAGACACTCTCAATATAATGTGCGATGCTTCTGAGAAATCATCCTCATTGGCATTTATACTCATACGTTCAATCATCTCAGTGTTTTGAAATGTCAAAATATTGGCATTAGCAGCTTTGTCATCTATGCTACACTCAGAATATTAATTTCTCAAGTTTATTCTGATGCAACAACTGAGGTATAAGAAAACTTATTTCCTACATCTGCCCAGAATTCTTTCCAACTTTGCCAATCAATCTCTTATACCACCTTTAAGCCCTAGCTGCCTCACCCCATCACGGTCTTCCTTCACTTCCCTTTTTCCCAAGGCCATTCTCTTCAGAATATACCCATTGCCATGCAACTACAACTGCAGACTACCCTGTTGTAATTATTTCTTTAATCATTCTGTCTCCTGTTGACTTTCAGTGCTGTACTTGTAGGCACTGTGTCGCCATATTGGTGTTTTGGTTGAAAGGCACAGTGCAGTGGAATAGAAAGAGTATGCACTTATAGTAATGCTGATATAGACTGAATACGAACTGCTGCTTACTTGCTCTGGAGACTGGAGCAAATTACTTAACTTCTTTGAGCTTCTTTAAATAAGGATAATGATACCTATTGTGTAGGATTATTGTGAAGATTAAATAAGCTTCGTGCAAAAACGTATAGAGATGTTCTATTAGTCATTGGTAATTACAAGTAGTACAGCCCTTGTTACTAGGGTTATAAAGGTGAATAAGCCATGACCTCATCCTAAGGACTTCATAATTTAGTAGGAAAGAGGTCAGAAAATGGACAATTGCATTATAATTCTCTCTCTTTTTTTTGCAATATAATTTTTGATGGCGATGACATGGTCCTTAGAGTAATCTTATGAGTGGAGAAAGACAGACTCAGCTGTATGTGCCCAAGAAGAGTGAGAAAGAAGCAAAGAAGTGGAGACAACACACCGACAACACAGGGTTGCTAGCAGGGAAGTTTGCCTGTGTGTTGACGGGCTTTTATTTTCTTTTAACATGGGAGAGGCTTGAGCGTGGCTAGGCACATGGTCCAAGGGGAGAGGATGAACATAGAGGAGAGTGGGAATAGGATCCCCAAGGAGCACAAGACCTCAGCCCCTTCCAACTGGGGGATCTGGCATTAGTCTTGCTGTGGACATTTCCATATCTAGCGAGTCCCCAGGAGCCACATGCCCAACAAGATGAAATTATGGATCAAACTGGCCCATCTAATTGGGATTTTTACCTTGGCTTCCTTATTTGTCCTCTGATTCTTTATAGTAGGCCCAGAACTTTTTCCTGAACTGCAACTACTTGCTTAATACTTAAAACCTTCAGTCAAAGGGGTCTTATCTATTATCCCTAACCCCACAGTATTGTCACCTGCCACAACTCTTGAATATTACTACTTTTGAGAAAGTTATGTGACATCATGCCCTCAACATCAGATGTGCTTTAATATCCTTGCCATCTAACTGGGAGCAGTGAGTTGTGGGCTTACCACATCTACTAAGATTCACCCTCAGGTCAGATGAACCAAAAAACAAAGCCCTCTGCGATGACCCTGCCCACTTACTGCTCTTCTCATTTGTCCTGAGACTGCATAAGTCATGGCAAAATTTGAGTTTCTTCAAAAATAATGGGGCACTTGCCACCACATACATGGTTTGGGTGTCTGTCCAGTGAGGGCTCATCTAGCCATTTCTGCATGTCATCACTGAGTATTTGCTGGGCACTTCCCAGCACTAGTCATAGAGGTTATGACATGAAGAAACACAGTGCCTACCCTTGGGTTGGTCCTGGTCCAGCAGGCAAGATTGTCATCATTGCAATGTGGGCAGGGTAAAGAACCAGTTAGGCTAGGTAAGAAGGAACTGGTAGATTGCCTTTTTATTTATTTATTTGTTTATTTTGGGGGGTAGAATCTAGTGACAGTCTGGTGAAGTCAGTAGAACATAGGAAATGTGCTCTTCTTACCGTAATGTAATTGCTTCCCCTGCCAGATCACACAGCTCCAAAGGTTAGCTTTATTTTATGAGGCTGGAGAGGTTCCAGGACTGCAATAACCTTAAAAGAAGCTTGTCGGCTTGTGCAGTGGCCAAGATCAGCTGCCGAATCTCCGGGGCATGAAGAAAGGACCATCTCTTTCAGTCCCTCTTTGCTCTCAGCTAACGTTCCCCTTCCACCCTGTTCTGACCCTGTTTTTGTTCTTCTTGTTCTGCCTTCAGGATAAAGTGCAAGACAATTTTGTTGGCTGTTCTTAAGTCAAGTGTGTTTGTTTGACCTCTGAGGAAATGATTTCTGGGCACATGAATAAAATAAAGGTGGATTGAGCTGTTCTATCCTGCATCTTTCCCTGAAAGGCTCTCCAAGCCTCTCTCTTCCTTTGCAGTGTCCTAATTGCTCTGATGGACCACCGTCTCTGGATTTAGCCCTGGCACCCTGTGGGTGTGGGCCACTGGGGACAGTGAGGGTCTGGAGAGGCTGAGGAAAACCAGAGATGGCCTGCTTTTGTTTCCTGGCACCACATCTCTAACCTGTTTGAGTTGAAGTTATGTAAACTAGACTGAGGAAGAATCAGACATATTGTGTATAAATGTCATCCCCAAAGTTGAAGTGTACATTAAACACTACAGTAATATGACCCATCAGCCACTTTAAAATGAACTTTAATGTCCCATGGTGGTAGACTTTTGGAAAAAAGGAAAGGAAAAGAAATTCTCAACCCTTCCCCATGCTCTCCTTCTCTCTTTGACACTGTGTCCTTCAGTTCCTTGACCTAGTTCCCTGCCAGAGAATGGGGTGGGAGCCATCTGGTCTTGGTTCATGGTCCTCACAGGTCCTCCCTGCACAGCCCCGTCAGGCTGAGTGATTCTGTTTCCCCCCAAACTCCTGGCTTGGAGCACAGGCTCATGCAGGGATGCTGATGGAGCCCGCTGCCTAGGGGATTATGGCCACCTGGCCATTCCTGGCCTGAGTCTTCCCTGCTCTACTGGAATGGCAGACACCCTAGTGTTTTTTCCCCCTTTTCCTCACATTCCTATAGGGCAAGGCAGGAGGGGAGCAGTGAATGTCAGATGGACAGGCTTTCATTTTCTGTTCTTCTCACCTGTCCCCTGTGTCAGTGAGCCCACATGTGCATACAGGCCCCAGTGGGGGAACCCCTGGAGTGCCTTCAGGCAGCATCTGCCATACAAGCCAAGACACTCATGGAGAAGACAGTCTCCCCTGAAGACCTAGCACTGTGATAAAATATGTATAACTTAAATAAACAGTATTGGCTAATGACAAAGAATCCTGGCAAGACTAGGCCGCTAGAGGTAGAATCTATTGGCAGTCTGGTGAAGTCAGTAGAACATAGGAAATGTGCTCTTCTTACCCTAATGTAATTGCTTCCCCTGCCAGATCACACAGCTTTTGGGGAAGTGGTGTCTTGTTTGTGCTTCCCTTTTCCTATATGCTTATCACTTCCTCCTGGCCACTCCCTTCTTGAACTATATTGTATCCCCTTCTCTAGCCATTCCCTGTCTCTTCCCTGCCATCAATCAGGATTCTTTCCCATCATACCCCAGAACTGGGAAAGCAACTTGGAGGTGGAGCAGACACTGGGAGGTTACTTTGCTTGGGGATTTGTTCCAAGGACCATACGTCATGGTCATTCCTTGCTTTGACTTCCTCCTGTGGCTTTGTCTTTGTAAAACATCGCCTTTGGATTTCTGCCAAGCTGTTTTCATTGCTTTTTAAAATTTAATTTTATTAGGCTTTACTAACATTGATTGTAAACACTCCTTATTAGAAACTATACAAAAAAATAGCATCTATAACTAATCGGGAAGAAGGCTGGATTTGTGCCCATGTAGATGAAGAACCTGATATGACAGTTATATCCACTCAATACGTCAGTTTGGTATCAACCCACAGGAATATGAACACATCCCTAAAGCCTGACAAATCAATTCTTCCCAATTATATTTCTTATCCATCTTCAAAATGAAAGACAAATTCCCTCTCTGTATTTTTAGTAATCAGACTGATAATCTCTCTGTAGGATTTATTGTGCCTCAATGTGTTGAAACTATTTGGATTAGATTTTCCCAAGATAACCACATGAAATCCTCCTTTGCCTATACCCATTATCAATACTGAAATCCAAATAGATTCTCCCAGATCCTGCAGCAAACTCTCTACCTAAATTCTGTAATTAGGAGTGCTGCCTGCTCCCTAGTTTTTAAGGAACCTGAGGGGGCAAGAGGTCTGATACTTGCCCATGCCAAGAACCTCATAATTTAACCTTGTCCTTAAAAGAAACAGGAGTTTATTACCAAAGTGGCATGGCCTTTTTTAGTTGTAGATGGATACAATACCTTGGTTGTACAAGAATTGTCCCCAATCAGAATGGTCACTGTGGATTAGGACTGGTGACTCCTAATATTCACATACAAAACAAACAAAAAATCAAAACCTGCAAAACCACTAATTTGGTTCATTTGTCCATAAAATAATTCCACATCAGAGAAATCTAAGCAGTGTAGTGCTAACCCTCTTACTACATGCATTTCTGGGTTTCTCTCGTCAGAGCATCCATTCTTCCAATGTTAATTCTGAATTAGAAGAGGCTACTAAACATGTCTCTAAGACTTTAGAAAAAAACTCTAATGACTTTTCTCCAAGCTTTGCAAACTGAGTTCTCTAACCCTGCTTCAGTAATTTGCAAAATAACATGTCTTAGATACCCCATTGATTCAACAGAGTGGTTTGTGTGCAGTTATTAGAAAAAAAAAAGTTGCTTCTGTGTTCATAAGTCAGGGATTGTTGTCAAAAATTTAAAAGAGCTTAAAGGACAGATACAAGTTTTTCATTAAATAGGGGATGTCACTTCCACTGATTTGTTGAAATTCGTGGGAATTTCTGCTCCAGGGAGGTTTCCAGTCATTCTCCTCCTAATCACTATACTTCCTTCTAGCGTGCCTGGCATCCTCTCATGGGGTTTTAAATGCTTTCCAGCAGCCATTCCCACACCAGATGGTTACCATCAGGATCAACTACTTGAGGAACTTAGCCACCTGACCAGGGATGGCCATGGAGTTGCCGATGACAGTGACATCAACCTTTGTCCCAGTGCAACTATTGATGGTGATAATGTCAAAATGACTCTCGTCCCAGTATCTACATCCACTCCCTCAATGGTGGTCATTGATGGTAACGCTGTGCCATCTTGTCACACTCTCAGCTGGCTGAGAGAATAACCAAAATTGGGAGATTGTTAAAGCAAATAAAAATGGAGATAGTCCCGAAAAATTCCCCCCAGGCAAGCCCGGTTAGGCCTTCAAAATAACCTTAATCTTGCTTAAATTGTAAACATAGTCAAAACTTAACTTGGGTCATTATTTATAAATGTATTAGAGAAAAGCCAAACTTAAATGCAACCAGTCAGAAGTGGCCACCTAACTTAAATTATATAGCTAGGACTTTCCAGTGGGACAGACCAAATAAGGCAACTATAACTGTAACCAATCAAATATTTGCTTACTTTATGCCTTCACTCTATAGAAGCCTGTCTCTCGTAGTTCTTTGACAGAGCCAGACCTTTTTGGTTTGGGTGCTTCCCGATTTGTGAATTGTTGTTTGCTCACATAAACTCTTTAATATTTTATTGGGCCTCAGTTTTTCTTTTAATGCTTCCCTTTAATAAAAACAAGTAGTAAGCCGGAAGCAGTGGTGCACACCTGTAATCCCAGCAGCTCTGGAGACTGAGGCAGGAGAATGGGGAGTTCAAAGCCAGCCTCAGCAAAGACAACTCAGTGAGACCCTGTCTCTAAATAAAATACAAAATAGGGGTGGGGAAGTGGCTCAGTAGTTGAGGGCCCTGAGTTCAATCCCCAGTACCAACTCCACTTCACAAATAAAAATATGTAGTAGCTGTGATATAGCTCTATAGCAGAACACATGCTTAGCAAAAACAACTAGGACTGAGGGAAGAAGGATAGAAGAGAAAAAAAGAGAAAGCAGGAGAGGGGGGGCATGCTTGAAAAAGAAGATAATCCCTTAAACAAAAACATTTTCCAAAGAAAGCCTGGATGCTCTAGGGAATTAGCTGGCACTCCCAATTATCTCTATTCCCTATGGCTTTTGTGTCCAGTGAGAGGACTTTGAGAACCACCCAAGTCCAGTCCATAGCTATTGAGTTAATGGGAAACCCTCATCTGTTTCAGTCTGGTTTTGTCTCAGGAGAGAAAATTTTGGCAGGTAGGATCCTCTAGAGCCCCAGAAGCTTCCTTTCTATCATATTCTCTTTGATTTTTATGGATTCCTTCAATAAGGGCAAAACCTCTCTTTTAATATCAAAGCCATCCAGTGAGAAAGAACTCCTAGACATTACTGTGTGAACAGCATCTACACCAGACTTGGGGAATCGACTTCAACCAAGCAAACATGTTGGCACTGAGTTGTAGAAGATGGGAGAGGGTACCCCGCCACTGAGGGAGGACGGAAGGTGAGGATGGGAGGAAGACCAACGTCAGAGATTTTACAGGGTATCTCCCAAACTCTGAAAATTTAACATGCCTCAAATAAGGGTATTATTTTCACCACCAAAGCTGCTGCCCACCTCTTGTCATTAATTCTAATCCCCTTTCCCTGGTTCACTGAAACTGGAAACCTCAGCTATTTTTACTTATCTCTTTGCCTCACCTATAATCACTCTGAAAGTGCTGTTGGTTTTGTTCCCTTTTCACTACTCCAACTTTACTGCTCTCGAATAGCCTCGGAGTGTTTCTGCCAGGTGATTTCAGAACAGGCGAGCAGGAAACCCTGCAGACTCTGGAGCCAGTCTCCCTGGCTTTAACTTAGCAGCTTTGGCTCCCTGGGATGTTTAATCCCCTGTGCCTCAGTTTCCTCCAGTCATTTGAGATGATTAAGAACATTTGACACAGAGAGAGGATTAAGTGAAACAAAATGTGTGTACCAAGTGCCTGGCATGCTCTGGGTTCATGATAAACAGCAGGAATCCTTCCCAAAGCCCCGTCACTGGTTTCACTGCCTTGTCTCTAATCTGCTCCTCACGTGGTGGGCGGATTGGGCATTACAAGCGCTTCCTGATGGAACAAATTCCATGGTCCTCTGGACCCTGGAGAGTTGGTCCAGGCTGTTTACCTACCCAGCTCCTGCCACACTCCTGCAGGCCACGTGTATTTTCCAGGCCCTAGCTCTGCTATCTGGGTCCACACCTCTGTGCTGTGGGGCTCTCTGCCTGAGGTTTTCCTTGTCTTCTTTTCTCCTTTATGATCTACTTCTCGTCCTTCCAGCTGCGTTCAGGGAAACCTTTGCTGGTCTTCCCCTTCTCACCAGGTTATGTTGATTGCTTCCTTTTCTGTAGTCCCACGGTCACTTGTCTATCATTCAAACTTAGCCCTATTGGCCACGTACCCTATGTCTCCCATATGCCACAGATGGGGAAGCTGTGCCCTTCTGGTACATCTTGGCTCCCCCAGGACTTCCTTGTTGACATGTCCCTTTATGCCCTTCCTCATGGCATCTTATTACAGTCCCTAAAATAATACAGCAAAATGTCCTGTAGCTTGGGCATGACAGTGGTCAAGTTTGGAGAACAGTAAATCTATAAGGATTTAATTATCTAGTTCCTATGCTGCGTTTCTCTTTTAAAAGTTTTCAGAAACTTCTTAAGGCAAGTGACAAACTCTAGGAGGTTCCCACACCAAGGATTTTCTTTTCTTTTTGGGGATGGGAGGGTCTTCCTTCCCTCTCTGGGAGGCAGTTAAGAAAGAACAGAATAAAAGTCCCAACATGTGATAATTGGTTAGATGTTTTCCTCTTGGGCTACAAACCCTGACATGGACAAGGGGGCCGTATAGCCTGCAGGCTGTCACTCTGATACTCCTTCATCTAGCAATGTAACACTGATAGTCAACTCCAAAGTGTTATCTTGGAGATATTGATGTGGAGATGGGAGAGTGGGTGCGAATGGCTTCTGTGGGGGTGAATCTATGTTGGGGGAAGACAGTCAGATTATTCACTAAGGTAATCTTACTAGGATATTTTAGGGATGATGGCTTGGGTATTGGATATTTAAGGGATGAAGACCCCAGGAGTTGGTGAGAGCAGGACTGAAGACATTTGTTTTTGGATAACTGAGTCTGTTTTCAGGCCCTAGCCATAGTATGTCTACCTAAGATCTAGTGACAGTTGATATGGTGATATGTATGATTTCTGCTTAATTTATTCATTTGGAATTTCTACCCTAGTTTTATGAAGTTTAGCCTTTATAAGTAAGATGCTCCCAAAAAGGACGTCCGATGGTGCCATGTCTTTAGTTGGGAGATACCTCAGGGAGCATTGACTTGAGGACAGTGTAAAGCTAACCAGAAGGAGGCTGAGCATTGGGTTGTTGGATTCTTTTCTTTGGGGGGGGGGAAGAAGAAAGAAACCACAACATGAAGAGGACCCTAAACCTTTCTTAATGTCTCTCGACCATCTTGAACCAAATGGGCAGGATTCCTCACATAATGTGAGGAGTACCTGGTTAGATATCTTCCAAACATGACTCCTTGGCCCTACCAGGGGTCCTAGTGTCACCAAATTTCCTTAAGTTCTTTGTCTGCTTCAGCTTGGATTTTTAAGAACGGATGACCTCAGAAAGTTGGAGGACTTGTAGGCAAAAACGTGGCTGATTTTGTATGTTTACACTTTTAAGTATCTTTAGAAGGCCACACCTTACTAGTTGACTGGATGTCCGTGGGACCTGATGATATTTTTACTGCTACCAGAGGGTCCAACATTATAATCCAAAAGTGTTTTGCCATCTGTTCTTCAGTGGAAATTTCTATTTCTGTAGTCAATGTTTGCTGGCTGCCTGGGTAGAATTCTTCCAGAGATTAGGTTACATGTGGTAAAAGGGCTTGAATGAGCCAAATTTGAAAACCTTACCTTCTGAAGTATTCATAGGTCCTAAGAACTACAGGTATTCCTGTGTGTGTGTCTATCAATGCAGAAGAAAATAGTTTCTGACACATGGGCAATTATTAGCTTCTTCTTGCTTTTAGAAGTCTGGCACAAAAGAAACAATAATCAGTTAATTGAAGGGGTAATTCATTTGGGTTTTGTTTAAAGTCAGGTAAGACTCTGATCTTAGTGCCATTGATCACAGGCAGTGATATATTAAGCCACATATAAAATACCATAACATTTTAAAAGGATGACAGAAAAGATATAAAGTAAAGATATGAACCTTTAAGACAAACATGTGTGTTTACTGAATTTTATACAAATCCAATTCCATGTGTGTGGTAGTGTGCCTGATGAGGTAGAAGTTTTTTATGTCGAAAGACATATTGGAGCAACATCCTTTATATATAAAATTGAAGCAAGTCTTGATTTTGGAAAATGTTGTACAATTGATCTTCTTGTTTTTTAATCTTGCAGTTTAGCAAAGACTTCTCTTCAGTTTGTAAAGGCTTGTGGGTATATTTGCATAAAGATCCCAAAATCCTTCTGAAAGGGGTTGAAAAGAGATACTAACCCCTTCCGCCAAATGTTAAAAAATAGGAGAACTTGCCACAGTGGACTCTGGTGGTGCAATAACAGAAGATGACACCAAGGTCCCCACAGGGAAACTCACCACAGGGGAAAGTGGAGTCTGGCAGTGATCTGAACCCCATACAACAACATAACTCCTGGGGAAAGGGCTCCACCCAGTGCCCTAAGTTTGAGTTGGGATGGTTCACAGGTAGGATCCAGGAAACCAACCATCCTGCATGCCACAGTAAAGAGTTGGGATATTCCAAGATGCTCTGAGCAAGGCAGTGACTTGGTGTTTGTAAGAGAACTCATTTTGGTGACTGGTGTCACTGGAGGATACACTTAAAGGGAACAAGAATAGAGGCTGGGAAGCTGTTGTCATGGTCCAGGAATAAAGACAGGAGGGCTTGGATGAGTTAGTGATGAAGGAAAAGACTCAAGAAATAGGAAGCCAAGTTGTCATAACTTGGTAATTGATTGGCTCAGGGGGAGCAGTGGTTAATTTGTTTGCTATTTGTGCCGTTTGTTACTATTATAAATCACGAGGATTAGACTATGTGGCCAATTATTCCCTTTCTGATTCCATTTGTTTCAGCTACTCATCTCTAAAAAGAAAATTATGAAGATGGCGCTTTGATTAGCTTCACTTGCTCTCATAACGACAGTGGTTATCATTCTCTGTTTATTGAGTGGAGTCATTGTTTTAATTTGCATAAGTGGCTTTTGGATATGCAAAGATCCAATTACATTAAAAGCTAGATACCAATTGGTACAGGAGAACAATTCTCTAGATACGGCCAAGACATTAAAGAGAACAAACGTATGACTCGAGAGTTTGCCAAGATTTCCATTGAGTTAATTCTCACTGGCAAAGAACTATGGGAGGAGAAAATAAAGGAAAAAAAGGAGAAATACAGAGAGTCTTAGCCAAATAGTACTTCTGCAGATTAGAAGATTGGAGGGCATTTGTTATTTAACCAAAATTCTTAAAATTAGAAAAATCAATATTTCTTTCGTTATAAAAACAACAACCACAGCTACCACTATTACCACATAAAGCAGCCAAATGGTGTGTACAGCAAAAATGGAAAAGCATCCCACCCATGACCTCTTCCTGACCAAGATGCTGATGGGGGCAGTGACCACTGTTAAAAGACTGGCAGAGATTCCTCCATTCAAAAATGGTCTTAAAGAGACCCTGTTCCTTGCACAGAATCTAAGGTGGTACACATTTCATCAGGGTGACCCTTGGCCTATTTCCTTATCTGACAGTCTATTCAGTGACTCAGCTCCTATCTTGCTAGTTGGCTGAGTGCTGGAATTGATGCTGGTGAGAGAAGTGGTCTTACGGAATGGAAGCCCACCTCCTCTGCTTTCTCCCTTGCTGTAACCCTGATCACTGTTGAATTCACCCCCTGCCCTTTCCTACGTTATTCTCCCAGAGGTCACCAAGGGACCATTTGGTCATGACGCTTAATGAATTTTCTTTAACCTCTCTCTGTGTCTGACATTGCCAACTACAGTCTCCTTTATGTGTTCTTTTCTGTCCGAGGCTTTGGTGACAGTGTGCTCTAGTTCTTAAATGACCCTGGTTCTTCCCTTCCTGTGTTCTCCACAGCTCCTCCTCCCCCCAGTCCACTGTGGGCACTGCTTATGACTCTGTCCTTTTCTGCTTCTTTTTTGTCTACATTTTCCAATATTTGAATATTTAATTCATTTCTAGGACTTCAATCATGATATTTATGAGGGAGACTTTGAAATACCATATATAAATAAAAATATAAATCCGGCCCTGAATTCTCTTATAGTTCTGACCTCTCATTTTCTTTACCTTCTAGACATGTTCCATTTGTCTTTCAAACTCAGCATTTCTAAAGCTCAATTTGTCCTCTTCCTCCAAAATCCTTGGTGTGGACTAAAGAGAACTTTCCCATTCTCCTCCCTTCCTACCTTTCCAGTCTCATCTCTTGGTCCTCTCCCGCAGGCTCCATCATCTCCAACCACATCTAAATAACAACAATTGCATGACTGTCTCATGTAGCTGTGTGTTTCGTGCTTTTGAACACCATGATCTCTTCCCCCGAAACGCCCTTCTCCTTGGGATTGGATTCCACCCTAACCCAGGCAGCCCTTCTTCAACATTCAAAGCTTTTCTTGAGTATCATTTTTCTTAGAAGAGATTCATTGAATTCCTAGATCTGGTGCCCTTCTGCTGCTATCTCCTATAGTACCCCCTGGAAACCTCTGATATAGAACTGATAACCTTGTAGTTTAACTGGTTGTTTACTTGCTTGTATTCCCAATTTGACTGTGAACCTTTTGAAGAGAGGGACTGTCTTTGATTCTCCCATTAGTAAATTGCTTAACACAAAGTAAGTACTTAATACTGAAAAAGTATGTAAACTGCTTCTCTTTCCTGCCGTCTTGGTTTTTGTTGTTTGCTTGTTTTTCTTTTTCCCTTCCTTCCTTCCTTCCTTCCTTCCTTCCTTCCTTCCTTCCTTCCTNTCTTTCTTTCTTTCTTTCTTTCTTTCTTTCTTTCTTTCTTTCTTTCTTTCTTTCTTTCTTTCTTTCTTTCTTTCTTTCTTTCTTTCTTTCTTTCTTTCTTTCTTTCTTTCTTTCGATGTGGTCTCACAGTGTTATTAACCAAGCTGGCTTCAGACTCCTGGGCTCAACAGATTCTTCTCCTGAGTAGCTGGGGCTACAGGTCTGCACCATTGTACCCTCATTTTTTTGATGATGGTGTGGGCATCTCAAATTATACCTCTTACTCTGACTTTTTCCCCTAACTCCAGGTTCACCTCCTTCCTTTATAACTCCTAACTTGAATGTTCTTCAGGCTTATCATATACAACAGGTCCCAAGCAAAGCTCTTGATTCTTAGCCCACTATTCCCCATCTCAGTAAGGGCTCTGCCATTGACCCATTTGCACAGAATACAAACCTTAATTTCTCTTTTTTTCTTTCACTGCACATCTAATACAATTAAACAGCCTGTGAACTACCTTATCATATATCTGGAATCTGGCCATTTTCCATCTTCTCTTGCAATCCACATTTGCCCAAGCCACCATCTTGCCTTGCTGGACTCCAGGGGTGCTTCTCACTGATCTCTGTAGGTATATTCTTGCCCCTCCACAAGTGATTCCACAGAAGGCTTATGAGGCGCTCCAGGACTTGGACTTTGACATTTTTTCTGGACTTTCCACCATCTCCCCTTCATTGGTTCTACAAAGACCTGCTTACTATTTCCTGAATGCACCAGACAAGCATCAGAGCAGGGTTTACCTCTTGCTGTTCTCTCTGCTCTGAATACTCTTGCTCCAGAAATTTCTGTGGCCTGCTCTCACTTCCTTCCAGCATCTGCTTAGGAGTCACTTATGGAAAGAGGGTTTCTTCAATCATACTATCTAAAAAGCAACTCTATGATCCTCTGATCTGCCCCCGATTTGTCTCTCCTTGACCACATACTGCTTGATATTTTCCTGTATCTATGTGTCCTTGCTTCTCCTTGGAATACGAGCTCCCTGAGGGGCAGGCCCATGTCTATTGTGTTCTTTGCTATAACCCCAGCATCTGGAACAGTTCCTAGAAGATCATAAGAGCCTGATAAGTGCTTGATGTATGAATGAATTATTCCAGCTACTGCAGGTGGTAAGTCCTCCTTGACTCCCCACTCGGTCCCTTGTTATGTACAGTCACAGAGCCCTTTCGAGTCTTCCTTGTGTTTATTCAATTAGCGTTTGCTGAGTGCAAACTGTCTTACAGTGTGTTTATCATGGAGCTACTTACTTCCCATGAGTGCTGTATCACATGAGGTGATTAATACCACATGAACTTTGTAAACTCTACAGCACCACAGTAATGTCATTTGCCTTCCAGTCCCACTGCGATGACACTAATTAATAATGTTCCTTCCACTTCCAGCTTGTGCAGGAGCCTCTAACTAATCTTCCTGCTTCCAAACTCTCCCCAGATAATATATTCTGCACCCTGCTGCCCACTTAATCTTCTTAAAGCATTGCCGTAATTATGTTCCCTTCCTACTCAAAAACTTTGATTGCCTTCCAATTCCTGGCAAAATAATATACAAACTCCTTGGCTTGTTTCCAAGACCCTCCCCAACCTCGTCACTGTCTCCCACTGTTGCCCATCAAAGCCCTTGGTTTTCAAGTGAATGTAGCCACTTGCCTTTCTGCTCCTGTCTTTCCCTTATTTTCTTTCTCTAATAGATGCTTCCTGTATACTTTCTTTAAAAAATTCACTTTATAGGCTCAGTGCAAATGATGACCATAAAACTGCCTTCCCTGGGCTGTTCTACTTCTGTGTGATCTTTCTCTGCACTCTTTATTTATTTATTTATTATTAGTTGCACATGACAATACAATGATCTTGACATATCATACATTTGAATCAAATGGGGTATAATTTCTCATTTTTCTGAGTGTACAGGTTGCAGAATCACATTGGCTATACAGACACGTATATACATACAGCGATACTAGTGTCTATTTTATTCTGCTGCCCTTCCTATCCCCCCTTCCCCTCCCCTCCCCTCCCATCACCTTTCTCTACCCAATCTAATGTGACACATTTCTTCCCTCCATCTCACATCATCATACATGTATTCTGTAAAATGATGAGGGTCTCCTTCCATCTTCCGTGCAATTCCCCTTCTCCCTCCCATTCCCTCTCACCTCTCTTCCCTATCTAGAGGTAATTTTCTTCTCATGCTCTTCCTCCCTACCCCATTTTGAGTCACCCCCCTTATATCAGAGAAGACATTCGCCCTTTGTTTTTTAGGCATTGGCTAACTTCACTTAGCATCATCTGCTCTAATGCCATCCATTTCCCTGCAAATGCCATGCCTCTGCACTATTTTTATAGCATTTTGTTCTTCCCATGGAGGGAGTACACTTATCCTTCGTTCTTCCTTTCCTTAGAAGAAGAAGGAAGAAAAAGGTGCAAGTAACTCGTTTAGCATCTGTCTCCTGTTTGCTATTCTGATTTGGAAGGCAGAGAAGGCTTGGCATCTGTTTGTTCAAGCTTCTCTGACTACTGGACCCTCTGTTTGGGTCAGGCCATGCGAGTCTCACCCCAGGATCTGCCTGCCGACACACATGCGTTCCCACCTCCGCTTGCTGGGGGCAAGGACAGGCTTTAATCTCACTGGATATGTGCCTGCCTTTCTGGGTGGGTGGTGGTGGGAAGCCTAGGTTTAGCACAGGATAAGCTGTGCTCTCCAGTCCGGCCCTTCTAAATTATAGGGCTGATGTCTTGACCCCTATGTATCTAACATAATTTCTTAATTAGTTTTGAACTCTGAAGAGAAGGAACAGTTAATTATCACCTTCCCCTAAACTCAAACACCACCCCGAAGACCCTTTTCATGAATGTCTCTGTAATACAGATTTTTGGAATGTCTTATTTGTATGTACTCAGCATCATGAACACATGGACAGAAGAGGCATAATTATACACCACCATTCACTCTAAATCTCTTTAGAATTCAGATTCACAGGCAGCGCTTTTCCTTTGCTGTTCTTCCAGAACTTTCTGTGGCTCACTGCCTCACTCCCTTCCAGTCTCTGCTCAGTGTAAGTTCTGGAAAGTTCTATTTATTTGCATGGAGTTAAGATGGGCTGATAAAGTTGATACTAAATATACACATATGTATAATGGGAAATGGAACATTTCCTGTTTCTTGGAATTTTGGTTCCAAAGCACAACAAATTCCCTACTGCTCTGGGTTGAATATGGGTAGTATCCTCCTAAAGTCATATGGGAAAGGCTTGGTGCCCAAGTGGCATTATTGAGAGGTGGTAGGACTTTTTAGAGGCTTCTGGGAGGTCCTCAGGCTATTAGGGTCATGACATTGAAGGGGATTGGGGGACCCCTGACCTCTTCCTCTTCTTTTTGATCCCTGGCTCATGAGGTGAGTTACTCTGCCATGTGCTCTCTGTCATCAGCATCTTGTATCCTCACCAGAGGCGCAGGACAACGGGAGAGAACCGAGTGCCAGATGCTGTACACTGGATACAGCCAAAGCATTCAGTTATCTGACTTAGGACAATTCTATCTTTTGGGGGCCTCTAAATAGCACCACTTGTTAGTAGGTACGGTTTCTTCAGGGTTTGATAAAAATGTTCTAACGTCGACTATCGTGCTGATTGCATAACTCTGAGAAAATACTGAAAAACCAATGTTTGTACATTTCAAATGTGTAAACTATATGGTAGGTGAATATCATAATAAAATTGTGATTAAAAATAGTAAAGAGCAGTTTGGAATGAATTTTCATAAAACAGAAAAAATAACCAGCACCATTTCTTGCCCATAGAAAGTTCTGTATTCAAACAATATTTTTTATTTTCTCACTTTCTAGGCACTAGGTTAGTGGATATGAACACAGTAAGATAGACCTGGTCCATGTCCTCAAAGCTTGGGCTCTAGCCTTCTCCACCAGACAACACTATGGTGGTGGGTAGAGAAGTGAGAATCAGGTCAAGTCTCCCTTCTGTTCTACAATGACCCTAGGAAGTTGAAGTGTCAATATTTAAATCATTTAAAAAATTGTTTTGTAGTTATAGATGGACAGAATGCCTTTATTTTATGTTTATTTTTATGCAGTGCTAAGGATCAAACCCAGTGCCTCACGCATGCTAGGCAAGCACTCTGCCACTGAGCTACAGCCCCAGCTCCCAATATTTAAATTTTAAACACAATCTACAAGAAAAACACAGAAAACATTCCTGTAGGATAGCCAAATGCCCATCATTAAAGATGAAATTTACGAAAGACAAATTGGAGCAGAGATTCTTCTAGAAATCATGTAGTTTTCAGTGTGAAGTGGACACTTTTCTGATGTGAAAGACATGGGATGCTAACACTAAAGTTGGAAGTCAGAGCTTGGGGTACTTCTATGCGTGTAGAGATTGCAGTAGTGCTCTTAGTCAATACTTCTGCCCAAATCAACTTCTAGTTCAAGAGAACATGAAACACTGAAGAAAGTGGTGGAAACCTGGAATTAGAAAACTGATGAAAATCCTTGCTCTGTTCTCACCAGCTCTTCAGCCTTAAGGATGCAACTTTTCTAGTTCCAGTTGCTCATCTATATCTATCAGGGGTGATACAGATATTGTGGTGGACTAAATTAGCACAGTGCTTTGCAGAAGAACTGTCATCTGGCATACAGAATAATGTTAGCTAAGATCCATGTGGTTTTCAGTAAACATTACTACAGTGCCATGTAAGTCTCTGTCCTGAGGAATGGATGATGTGTATGCCTATGTGAGTCTGGGCTATGGTTTGAATGTTTGTGTCCTCTCCCAGACATATGCTGACATGTTTCCAGTGTAACAGAACTAAGAGGTGTGGCCTTCGGGAGGTAGTTAGCTCCTATATAAAAGGGCTCCTGGGTGAAGGAAGCACTTTCTTGTCCTCTGTCCTTACAAGCATGCGAGGGCACAGCATTTGTCCCCTCTGAAGGATGCAACACCAGGAACCATCTTGGAGGCCAACATGCAGCCTTCACCAGAGACCAATCCTTTTGTAACCTTGATTTTGAACTTCCCAACCTCTAGAGCCATGGGAAATAAATGTCTTGTTTATATATTACCTAGTCTGTGGGTTTTTTTTTTTTTTTTTTGCAGATCAAAGAAAGAGAATGAATACATAGAACAGTGCTTAAAGCATGGTAGGGCTCCAACTTTCCATCATTGTCAGCTTAAGAATTGAATTCCTCAACAGGACTCCTAAAGCACAAGAAGTAAAATCAAGAATCAATAAATGGGATGGTTTCAAACTAAAAAGCTTCTTCACAGCAAAGAAAACAAGAGCATGAAGAGAGAGCTTATGGAATGGGAGAAAACTTTGCCACTTCACACAAGAAGAAATATGATCAGTCAACAAATATATAAAAAAATGTTCAATATCTCTAGCAATTAGAGAAATGCAAATTAAAACTACACTGAGATTTCATCTCACTCCAGTCAGAATGGCAATTATCAAGACTACAAGTAACAATAAATGTTGGCGAGGATGTAAGGGAAAAGGTATACTCATACATTGCTGGTAGAACTGCAAATTGGTGCAACCACTCTGGAAAGCAGTATGGAGATTCCTCATAAAACTTGGAATGGAACCACTATTTGACCCAATTATCCTACTCCTGGGTTTATAATCAAAGGACTTAAAATTAGCATACTATAGTGACTCAGCCTCATCAATGTTTACAGCAGCTCAATTCACAATAGTTAAGCTTTGGAACCAACCTGGGTGCCCTTCAGCAGATGAATGGATAGAGAAACTGTGGTATATATACGCAATGGAATATTACTCAGCATTAAAAGAGAATGAAATTATGGCATTTGCAGGTAAATGGTTGGAACTGGAGACTCATGCTAAGTGAAATAAGCCAATCCCCCCAAAACAAAGGCCAAATGTTTTCTCTGATATGTCGATGCTGACTCACAATAGGGGAGTGGTGGGAAGGGGGAGATGGAGAAGGGGAGGTTCACTAGATTGGACAGGGTGGAGTGAGGGGAAAGGAGGGGGTGTGGGAATGGGAAAGACAGAATGAATTGGATATAAATTTCTTTTGTTTATATATGAATACACGAACAGTAACTCTATATCATGAACAAATATAAGAATGGGAAGTTATACTTTATATATATATATATATATATATATATATATATATATATATATATGTCAAAATACATTCTTCTCTCATGGATAACTAAAAAGAACAAATTAAAAGAGAAAGGGGCTGGAATGTAGCTCAGTGGCAAAGGATTTGTCTTGCATTAGCAAAACCCTAGGTTCAACCTGCAGTTTCAAGAAGAAAAAAAAATTATTGACACTTAAAAATAAATAAAACATGATAGGTCTCAATAAATAATTGTTCAATAGTTCAATGTATTGGAAAAACTTAAAGTATAGATTGCTATGAAATGCTCTTTTTTATTATTAATATTTTCAACAAAATACATTGATTAAAAGATTGTGTGTTTTAAAAAATAAAAAGTATCTTACCTGTTGATCAGAAAGATGATATATAGAATATTTAGCAACTGTGGGGCCTGGTGCTAACCAAATGGGATAAATGCTTGAGGGTAGTTTCTGGGGTCCCTGAATCTGCCATGCATTATCTCTTTGGTTAGAAATTATAGATAGATCTTGGGGGAGTCCCCAGGAAGGACCAGGGAAAATGAAGAGGATGTAGAGGGTTTAGCATAGTGGAACAGTCATTTTCTAAAAAGTACAAGACAATTTCACTCTTAATAATTGAACTTCTGTGCAAGCGTTTTCTATTTGAGGAGGCCTGCCCTCAACATGAAATCCTACAGAACTAGAGTAGCAAGGAGACAGAATATATCCTATGTGTACTGTTTCTCAATTCACTTCCAATCCTAAATAATAATGAGGACTAGTTGGCTTGAAAGTAATGACCTTCAGTGAGCTGGGTCATCAAAAAGACCCTAAAAGCTCAGTGGGAGAAGAAGGTGGCTAGCATTACATCACAATCTATAAAAGGCAGGCTGTTTTTGGAAATACGTGGGTGAGTTGCCAATTGCATCAGCCTAGCTGTTATTGCTCTTGATAATACATTATTAGTCATCTTTGTTCCAGAAAAGTCCTGTTCATTTGCAATAGATTGGATGCTGAATTTCCAATCCACTTTTAAAATAATCTTTATTATTGGTGTGTTAGAAACCCTGCGGTATTTTAATAAAGGCAACTTATTTGAAGATCAGTGGAAAAGTTGGGGGATAATAAACTTCTGGTCACTAATTATCTTTAAAACTTCTATCATGAATTGAGGTTTAACATAGCTCCATGCAAATCATTTAAGACCTTTATCAACATACTAGATATCACAAAAATTCAATGGCCTTTGTAGGGAAAGGAATTTAGAAATTATAGCTATTGAGAAGAAACAGGATTATATATAGGTAATGACTAGTTTTGCCACTTTTCAAGTGAAAGAAGTTTGAAAGCCTATAGAAACTGACTAGCACAAATAGCTTTTATGATCTATTTACTGGAGAGCTTATGTGAAACATTTTTTAATAAATGTATGTATTAGTTGATTTTGTGCTGCTGTAATAGCATAATCCGAACTGGGTAATTTATTATGAACAGAAATGTACTGACTCACAATTCTGGAGCCTGGAAAGTCCAAAATCAAGGTACTAGCCTCTGGCAAGGGCCTTCATGCATGTGATCACATAACAGAAGGAGAAGGGCAAGTGTGCAAGAAAGCAAGCCTCCCCCCTTAAGGCCTGTTTATAAGGGCATTAATTTACTCAATAGAACAGAGTCCCAAAGACCTAACACCTCCCATTAGGCTCCATCTCTCAACATAGTCATATTGGGGATTAAATTTCCAATATTTGAATTCTGCATGGTGGAGGCTTCTGCGTAGGCTCGGAAATCAAAGACCCAAGGAAGAATTGCAGTTTGAGTCCAGAGGCCTTCTGCAGGTTCCTTCTTGCTTGGTGAAGTTCAATTTTTGTTCTATTAAGACCTTCAGCTGATTGTGTGAGGCCTACTCACATTATGGAGGACAGCAGCTTTACCTCAAGTCCACCAACTTAAATGTTATCTCATTGGAGAACACCTTCACAGAAACACCCAGGATAACATTTGATGAACTGTCTGGGCACTGTGGCCCAACCAGGTTGCTATATAGGCTAACCTTCAGAAGGTAATATGAAGCATTATGGTTTTTCATTTTTGTTGTTGTTGTTATTTATATTCATCCAAGAGAAAGCCGCCAAGGTGGCCAAATGACCACTCTTTGAGGGATAGTTGTAGATTAAGATGCTAAGCCTCAAAGGAGAAGAATATCTATAGTAAAAGAAAGATAGTAAAGCCTGTACATTCTCAGAATCCAGAGACCTACAATGTCACACACACGCACACACACACACACACACACAACGTTCTGCAATTTCAAAATGTTCAAATCCCTACATGTGAAGGGCAAACAGCCAAAGCAAGACTCTCAGAGGAGACGTGTTTTGATGGTGCAGATGACACTACCCTAACCAGATGACTTCTGGTCATCATCAGTCCTGAGCAGACCCAGTGTGGTCTTCTGTTGTGAGTTTGTGTTCAGTTCCTCACAGTGATTGTTGCAGACTTTTCTCATTTCCTTGAAGCCCTGACCCTGACCAGTCCATGTTATTTCCAGATTCATAGCAAACCCCTCAAAACCCCTCCAGTTGTAGTCCTTCTTCCTTCCTATCACAATGAGCAGGGGTTCTTGAGTTTTACCCAGGGATAGTTTCCCTGTTTTTGTGCTTGCTCCTGTTCTTTCCACCTTCTCTTGGACCTTGCTCATTTGGTGAAAATATGACTCTTTAGGCATAAATATGTCATGGATTCTACATTAAATATTTTATGATAATTAAATTTTATAGCTTCAGTGTCTGCTATCCCAGGCTCATGGATGATGAGATTCTTCTGTAAACCCAATGAAGTTCTAAAAATAATGAAACAACTATATACAGACACACACACACACACACACACACACACTTATGAAACCTCACAGTGGTATCTTGTACTAGTGCAGTAGTCATGTTGATAGAAAGAAAAGCAGATGCGAAAACCAGAACATTTTTAGATTAAAAGTGACTAAAGTGTGAAGTATTTGTAGGTGGAGAGACTAAGAATTCTTTGCTATTTGTACTGAATCCTTCATGCGTCTTATGCAGAAATCATGGAACATGGCAAACAGAATCATGTACCATGAATAAAAGCAAATTGCAGACAACGTGTACATGGGTGCTATGACTAGGTCATCTCTTTTGTATATTGTCCCTGTCCCACTGATGGGCCCAATAACTTAACTAAGTTAGTTATTTTTTGTTGTGGTACAGTTGTCTGTGTTTAAAACAATGCATTCATCTATGCAATCACCAGCACAGACAACACATAATTTTGATTATATTGCCTAAAAAATTCTCTCCTGTCCCTTTGCATATAATGTCCCCTATCCCCAATTTCAGGAATCCATTTTTAATGTTGACAAAGTCAAATTTGTCAATTTTTCTTTTATAGCATGTTCTTTCAAATTCTAATCTAAGAAATCTTTGCCTATTTCCAAGTTTATAAGAATTGTTCTTTTGTGCATTCTTATAGAAACTATTCTCTATTTTCTAGAAGTTTTACAGTTTATAGTTTAGTTCTCATTAATTTTGAGCTAATTATATAGTATAGTGTGAGTTAAGAATTGAGGTTATTTTATTTATTTATTTATTTTTGCAGATGAATAGTCAGTTTTTCAGTACCATTTACTAAAAAGACAATTATCATTGATTTATCTTGCCATTTTCAGCAAGTCATTGGACAATATATGCTTGAATCTATGTTTAAAATTTTTTTATTTGTTATTTTTTAGTTATACATGACAGTAGAATGTATTTTGACATATTTTACATACATGGAGTATAACCTCTCATTCTCATGGTTGTACACAACGTGGAATTACACTGGTTGTGTATTCACATATGAACATAGTAAAGTTATGTCCAAGTTTCATTCACTGTCTTTCCCATTACTCTGCCCTGTCGAATCTGGTGAAGCTCTCCACTCCCATCCAGGGCCTATTGTGGGTCAGTATCGTAATATTAGAGAGAACATTTGGCTTTGTTTTTTTTGTTTTTTTTTTTTTGATTGGCTTATTTCACTTAGTATGATAGTATCCAGTTCCATCCATTTACCTGAAAATGCCATATATGTACCACAGTTTCTCTATCTATTCATCTGCTGAAGGGCACTCATGTTGGTTCCATAGCTTAGCTATTGTGAATTGAGCTGCTATAAACATTGATGTGGCTGAGTTACTATAGTATGCTAATTTTAAGTCCTTTGGTTATAAACCCAGGAGTGGGATAGCTGGGTCAAATGGGTCAAACATTCCAAGTTTTCTAAGGAATCTCCATACTGCTTTCCAGAGTGGTTGCACCAATTTGCATTCCCACCAAGAATGTATGAGTGTAACTTTTCCCCTACATCCTCGCCAACATTTATTGTTACTTGAATTCTTGGTAATTGCCATTCTGACTGGAGTGAGATGAAATCTCAGTGTAGTTTTAATTTGCATTTCTCTAATTGCTAGAGATATTGAACATTTTTTCATATACTTGTTGACTGAATATATTTCTTCTTCTGTGAAGTGTCTGTTCAGTTTTTTTGCCCATTTATTGATTGGGTTATTCGTTTTTTTGGTGTTAAGTTTTTTTGAGTTGTTTGTATATCCTGGAGATTAATGCTATATCTGAGGTTCAGTAGGTCAAGATTTCCTCCCATTCTTTAGGCTTGATTGTTTTCTTTGCTGTGAAAAAGCTTTTTAGTTTATTGATTCTTGATTTTACTTCTTGTGCTTTAGGAGTCTTGTTGAGGAGTTTGGTTCCTAAGCCAACATGATGAAGAGTTGGACTTATTTTTCTTCAAGTAGGTGCAAGGTCTCTATCTAATGCCTAGTTCCTTGATTCACTTTGAGTTGAGTTTTGTGTAGTGTGAGAGATAGGGGGCTAGTTTCATTTGTTACACATGGATTTTCAGTTTTTCCAGCGCCATTTGTTGAAGAGGGTGTCTTTTCTCCAATGTATGTTTATGGTGCCTTTGTCTAGTATGAGATAATTGTATTTATGTGGGTTTGTCTCTGTGTCATCTCTTCTGTACTGCTTACGTCTATTTCTAAACTCTTTATTCTTTTCAATTGATTTATATGTCTGCCTTTGTACCAGTACCACACTATCTTAGTTATTTGCAGCTTTAGAATAATTTGAAATTAGATATTTTAAGTTCTCCAACTTTGTTTCTTTTCTTTTTTTTTTTCCAAAATAGTTTTGGTAATTCTATGTCATTTAGATTTACTAGTAAATTGTAGAATCAACATGTCAATCTTTACAAAACTGCCTGCTGGGATTTTGATTAGACTGAATTGACAGCTTAAAAATGTTGAGTCTCCTGATTCATGAATGAGACTCTCTGTCATTAAGCTCATCGTCTTATTTTTGTATAAATCAGTTTGAATTTGAATATGGCAATTCTTTTAAAAATATTTTTATGGGTGAATTATAGCTATACATAATAAGTAGGGTTCATTTTGACACAATAACACTTATGTAGAATATAATTTGCTTCACTTCAGTCCCAAATACCTCTCCCCCTTTCCCCTTCTCCCCACTGATTTCCCTTCCTCTACTTCACTGGACTTCACCCCGTTTCACTGTTCCTCCCCTTTATCATCCCTTCCCCCAACTCCCAATCCCCCTTCTCCATTCCACTGATTCTTTCCCATTTTCATGGTGTCCCTCCCCCCTCCCTATTTTGCTCTAGCTTCTGCATATGAGAAAAAACATTCCACCCTTGACTTTCTGAGTCTGGCTTATTTCACTTAGCATGATGTTCTCCTGGTCCATCCATTTACCAGCAAAAGCCATAATTCCATTCTTCTTTATAGTTTAGGAAAAAATACATTGTGTATATATACCACATTTATTTTAGTCATTCATTTATTGATGGCCATCTGGGCTAGTTCCGTAACTTGGCTATTGTGGATTGCACTGCTATAAAGTTAATGTGACTATATCACTACAGTATGATGATTTTAGGTTTGTTTTTTTTTTTATAAATATGAAGGAATGGGATAGCTGGGTCATATAGTAGTTCAATTGCTAGTTTTTTTTTTTTTGAATCTTTATATTGTTTTTCAGAGTGATTCTACTAATTTCAAGTCCCACCAATGATGTTAAGTGGTACCTTTCCCCACAGTTCCTTGCCTGTATTTATTATTATTTATATGTGAATAATTACTATTTTAACTGGAGTGAGATGAAATCTTATATAGTTTTGATTGCATTTCCTTGATTGTTAGGGATTTGAACATTATTTAATATATTTATTGGCCATTTGGGCTTCTTCTTTTGAGAAACCATCTATTTACATTTACTAGTAAATTGTAGAATCTGTGTGTCAAATAACCTGATTGAGTTGTTTCTGTAGTGTTATTTTAGTTCTTTATTGATTCTGCATATTAATCCCCTGTCGGAGGAATAGCTGGCAAAGATTTTCTCCTATCCTGTGGGTTCTCTCTTCATGTTCTTTTTTCCTTTGTTTTACAGAAGCTTTTTAATTTGATGGCATACTACTTATTAATTCTTGAATTTATTTCTTGGGCTTTTGGGGCCTTGCTAGGGAAGGGGGTGCCTGTATGTTGAAGTATTGACCGTATGTTTTTTCTCTAGCAGCTGAAAAGTTTCTAGTGTAATTCTTAAGTCTTTGATCTACTTTGAGTTGACTTTGGTGGAGGGCAAGAGACAGGGATCTAGTTTCATTCTTCTACATATGGATATCCTCTTTTCCCAGTACCACTTGTTAAAAAAGATGTTTTTTTTTTTTTGTCCAACATGCATACATGTTTGTCACCTTTGTCAAGTATCAAATGACTGTACATTTTTGTGTTTATCTATGTCATCTATTCGATTTCATTGGTCTTCATGTCTATTTTGATGCCAAAATCATGATTATTGGTTTTATTTCTTGAGCTTTAGTGTCTTGTTAAGGAAGTTGGTCTTTGGATCAGTCTGTTGGTGTGTTGACCTTATGTTTTCTTTTAGCAGTTGCAGTTTATGGTCAATAGCTTTACTATATTCCAAAAATGAACTTGCTAAGAAAGAAATTAGGAAAATTATCCCATTCACAATGACCCACAAACAAACAAACAAACAAACAACAACAGCAGCAGAAGCAAACTTGGAAATAAATCTAGCCAAGGAGATAAAAGACCTCTATAATGAAAACTACAGAACACTGCAGACATTGAAGATCTTAGGTGATGGAAAGACCTCCCATGTTCTTGGATAGGCAGAATAAATACTATCAAAATGGCCATACTCCCAAAAGCAGATACAGATTCAGTACAATCTCCATCAAATACCAATGGCATTTTTTTTACAGAACTATATATAAAAAAGAATCCTAAGACTCATTTGGTAAAATAAAAGCCCCAGAAGAGCCAAAACAATTCTGAGGATAAAGAGCAATGCTGGAGGTATCACAATACCTGATCTCAAATTATACCACAGAGCTATAGTTAAAAAAATCAGCAAAACAGATACGAAGACCAATGAAATAGAATAGAAGATACAGAGATAAACCTGCATGAATACAGTCATGTGATACTTGACAAAGGGGCCAAAAGCGTACCTTGGAGAAAAAAATAGTCTTTTTAAAAATGGTGCTAGGAAAACTGGATATCCATATGTAGACGAATGAAACTAGATCACCATTTCTCACTCTGCACAAAAGTCAACTCAAATAGATCAAAGACCTAGGAATAAACCAGAACATGGGCAATTCTTAACACACACACACACACACACACACACTCACATACACATTCAGGCCAAGCAAAATATGTCCATTTCCTAGATTTGTAGAATGCCAGTTTGCTATCTATGACCTTAAATGTCTCAGTTGCATTTGGTAATTTCTCCTAGGATTTAGTTTACTTTTTTAAGGTCATTAACTGCCAAATAAAATCCTAACCTTGCTACATAAGATCTGACCTTGATAAAGGCTTAATTATAACTGGTTTTGGTATCTATTAAATAAAACCTCTCTTTGCATAGAGATGAGTTCTCATGTACTTTATATAAATATAAAAGAAGAAAAGATGTTTTAGAGACTCCAATACTCCTATCCATTATGTTTTAGTCTCAAGAACTTTTACTTAGAAGAGAATGTGTGAATGTGTAGATACCAAAAAACAAAACAAAACAAAACAAAAAAACCAAAAAACAAGCACCTCTGAGAGCCCCACCATCCTCTTAAGTGAAGCTGGAACAGGACTGAAAATCTTTCTGTTGTTTCAGGATCTTTCAAAGGCTGAGGTTGGTCTCAAAGTAGCCTTTCACAGTTATTATCCGTAAGCTTGCAATGTCATTATTTGTTATTACATGCTGCCATCTAGTGATTTCATGACTCGATGATAAGGAAGCAGAAGCACTGTGCTGGTGATTTCAGATTTATGTGTTTTGTATCAGAATTTTGGTAAAATTTACAATTCTCCTAAATTATGTAACATTTTAGGGTGAAAACACTCACATGTATTTTCTTAGAAAATAGGAGGTCTATGTAATAGATACTTAAAACATTTTCTTTAACCAATAGAAAGCTGTTTTGTGTTAGACTTTTTTTTTTAGTTTAAAGGAATGTTATATTTGAAAAATGTTTTTTATACATAGTGTGTTCTTTATACATAGTATGCCTTGTTTGGAAAACTGTCATGCTTCTTTTCTCAGAGATGTGGAAGTTCAAAATAAAGAAAAGAACTTTCTGGAAAAAAAATAGTCACCATTAGTCTGAGAGTTCCTTTGAAGAAATTTTCTCCTGCTCCTCCAAGCTGCACCCCTGTCAGTATCTTCTGTCACCCTGACATCTCTCGCCATTCCCCATCCCTGAGTCCTTTTATGACTAATTCTGGGAATTTGTTCAATTTCTTAGTAAAGGACTTAGGATTTGAAATTTCCAATAATGAAAAGTAGGCTCCCAGACTGCAAGCAGATCCATGGTCTCTTGACATTCTCTTCAGCTAGAAATGACCTCAAACTTCTTTAAAAATGTGCATTACTCACTTTATAGAGGAAACACACACCTAAACAGGCCCAGTAGGCTTTTGTTACTCCACAGCTTCTTTATACCAAGATTGAGAGTAGGCCCAGGTATCTCGATGGCCACTGAGTGTCCGAGGCACTAGGATGGGCTCCCTGTGCTGGGGAAGAGAGCTCAAGAAGGCTGAGCTGGGATGGAGAGGGGCTATAGTTCAATGGAAGGGGCAGGATGACCCTGACCAGAACAGGAGACTCCAGCACTGGAGCCTCTAGGATGGTCTGTATCCAGTGAAGAAGTGTCCATTGACAGAGCCTTATCTGCCCAGCCTGTGGAGTCCCCCTTGTCCCTACAGGGCAAGGAGAGACATGATGGAAATTACATGGCTTGTTTCTGCTCTTTTACCAGAGAGGCTGGCTTAAGCAGAGGGATGCTGAGCTCACCGCCAGGAAGCCCAAGCCATTCCCCCCCACCCCCCAACTATAGAAACAAAGATTTTCCTATACAAGCCCTCCGTCCAACGCTGTGACAGCAATATTAATATCAGCTTAATTATTGCTATTAATGATTAATTATTAATATTAGCCTAATATTAGCATTTTCATAGCAGTAAAAGCAGTGCTATGATTAAGAAGAGTCATTATATAAATAAGAAACTAATCAAGTTCTGACCCCAGCTGCACATAATAACATTGCCTTTCAAAATACTTAATCAAAACAAAACAAAACAAAACAAAACAAAAACCCAAAATACTTACTCCAACAAGAAAATCATTTCGAAGAGAAATAAATATATTCTTATTACCAATGGGAGGATTTAACATATATTTTCCAAAACCTGAAAAAACAGATGATTAAAAAAAATAGTTTAGAAAAATTAAATAGTAGAATAAAATAGTCATATTAGTAGTCATATTAGAACCCTGATCCCATCCATTCGAGGATGCCTATATACTAAGTCACTTAAATATCTTAGCAACTGCCTAAAATTTAATTCATTATGGATCAAAATGCAAGTAAGCTATCAATAGGTACTAAAACAATTTTCATAGCATAAGAAATAAAAATTGTGGTTTTCAACTAGTGATAGACATCTCAAGAAGAGATTATAATAAAAATTGTAAACTATTTAGAGTTTAATAATGATTAAATAACTAAAAATAAACAATAATGGAATTTAATTGTTGCAATACTTGAAATTTATGAACTTAATAAATTTGTTAGACAAAAGAAGATCTAAAATTTCCAAACAAAATACGTATTTAGTTCAGGAAGTTTAAAAAGAATAGCAGAAAACTCAAAGAAAGAATAGAAAGTGGTAATAAAAAGCAGAAATTAATTAAATAAGAACCAAAAATTAGACTATAAAATATTAAAACTAATTCTTTAAAAAGACTAACAAAATACACAAACTTCCATTGATGCTAATTAATACTAATATCAATGATAAATGATAATTATTATTAGGAATAAAAAAATTGCAATAGAGGAGTTTACAGATATTAACAAGTGGATATCATGAATAATTTTGTGCTGAAAGTTTTGGAAATACTTCATTAAATTTGTAGAAAAAAAATGTAAAGTACCAACTTAGAAGAATATAGAAAATCTCAAAAATTGTAATAACATTAAAGAACTGAATTAATGTTCAAAAATACCCACTCACACACCTGCTCACTTGCTCACCTGGCACATAAAGTGCACTGTAATTGGTGCCCACGAAACCTTCTGGCTTTAGAGACAACCAGTCTCTGAGGATGTAGAAAACAAAGGAGCTTTCAGCAAAGATCCTGACCAGTTGTGCTCTGAGCCATTTTAGAGACTAGGTCACAGTGAGTCAGAAGCCTCCACCTAGAATGCAGTTTCTGGAGGAGGACACCACCACTTGTGTCCACTAAAGGGCTAGGTGATCTGGGTCTCCTTTTGGAATCAGAACCTGAAGGACCAGATTCTACTCAATCACCACTGTTCCTCTGATTTCTGTGGGCTGGAAATGTGCCAGGGCCTTGGTTATGTCCACCACTATCACACCTGCACTGAGGTCTGTGTAGATAGTAGGGATTCTAACACAGTGTACGTGGGAGCGTGGGACTGAGACCCATAGGCTTTTTGATTTTCTGCTCTAATTGGCAACAAGGAGCTAGAACATCCCATTCCAAGTAACTGACTGACTGTGGCACCTTTTAAAAATTCTGAGCAGTACCTCTCTACAGACAGGTAAATCTTAGACAAGTGCTGAGTGTGCCCCCAAGTCTCCATGGGTTCCTGGGAATTGGTTCACATGAATCTCCCTCAGAAGCTATTTTTGAAAGAGAGAGACTAGGCTACCTATGGAGAGGTTAACAAAGTACATAGACAGGCTGGGGACAAGCCCACCCCATCCTTGGAGAAGGATCAAGAGGCAGCCATAGTAGGAGCTGGCTGAGCCCTTCTAAAAGAATTGAGATGAAGGGGAGGGATAGGAAAGTCTTGTGAGACAGAGTCTTCCTTGGAAGCTCTCTGAGAGCCTGTTGGGTGAGGAGTCTTAGTGTCCTGGGCTCTACATATCCTTCCCAGTGAGCACTGGAGATGTTCCCCCAGCTAGAGAGGCCCATCTATGTATACAAATTTCCAGTTCCTCACCTCTGCAGTTACCCACAGTGCCACATTTTTGTGCAAGGCTTGGGGGAGCAAGTGGAAGAATGGTGATACACAGTTGGCATGTTCCAATAGTTACTTTCTTTTGGTGTTTCATAATTAAATCTTTTTTAAGGTGGAACAAGGGCAATAAAACATACCTATGTCAGAATCTAAATAAAGTTCCAAAGGAGACTTTCTGACAAAATCTTTAATGTTGACAATATCATGCATATTCTGTGTTATATAGTAACTACTTGTATTCAGGCATCAAGTAAATTTATTAAAGCATAGTTTAAAAAGTCTTCTTTGCTTGCTCACACGGACTCTTTTTCAGAAGTTTTAATCATCCAATTTTACATGCTTATCAATGCTTGCCGGTGTCAGGCTTTCTCTATGAATTCCACATGTATGATTCATTCATTCTCACAGAAATCGCCAGAGGAATGTATTCTTACTTTTTCCATTTGACTTTCAAGCAATTTTCCAAAGGTCATACAGCTATGCAGAGCAGGAGGTGAGGTTCAGACCCACAAGAGCTAGATCTGGAGCTTGTTTCTTTACCACAACCTCCACTGCCTCTGATCAGGTCATTTAATCACAGGATATTTTCAAATTTAAAATGACTACAGCAATCTTTAGAAATAGCTCCCATTTACCAGATAACTAGGAACCTTCCCATTTCTTAGGAGGTCTTCATGGGTTAGGCTTCCTCTTTGGAAATCAAGAAAAATAAACTCTAAGATCATATACAAAAAGGAATTTATTAGAGGGATTTTTGTGAATCAGGAAATTGAAGGAAACTGCAGAATCTGGCTTAATAGAATGGGAGGAGCCACAATCAGAAATGGTGCTATTGTGAATGTGTGTTATAGTTTAGATTTGATGTGTCCCCCCCAAAAAAAGTTTATGTGTGAGACAATGCAAGGATTTTCAGAGGTGAAATGATTGGGTTATGAGAGATGTAACCTAACCAGTGAATTAATCCACCCTACCTACTTACAGTGGCAACTGTAGGTAGGTAGGGTGAGCTGGAGGTCATGGGGTGTGCTTTTAGGATTTGTATTTTGTCTCTGGTGAGTGGAGCTCTCTCTCTGCTTCCTGGCTGTCATGTCCTGAGCTGCCATCTTCCCCTATACCCTTTTGCCATGGAATGTCACCTTACCTTAGGCCCAGAGCGGTGGAGTCAGCTGACCGTGAGCCAAAATAAACTTTCCTTCTCTATATTGTCCTTGTCAGGTCTTTTGGTTACATCGATAAAGAAAGCTGAGCAACACAGTGAGCCACAATAACTCAAAAAGCACTCCCAGGGTGTACACACTGGAGCAATATACTCCATTGTGTACATTCTGGGAGTCTTGGGAGAATCAGTCAAATGGCCAAGGTGAGGTCGTATGCACTCCCCATGTGTGGGCAGAAGAGTGAGAGGCAGGTTCTGGTGGAAGGGCCTCAGGCATTCCACCTGAGGAGGGAAGTGGAGGGGCTTTAGCAGTGGCAGAGAAGGACCTGATTTTTTTTTTCTTAAGGATATGCTATAGAATGGAGAGAGAAGAGAACATGGATATGGAAGAGGAGGGAGTGAGAAGGAAACTGACCTGAAGCCATTCTAAAAAGCCAAGAAGGTGGCGGAAGAAGATTAAAAGTGGGGTGAGAGACTAGGTATAGAGGCTCTTACCTCAAAATAATGAACGCTATATAAAACAAACCCACTGCCAGCATCATACTGAAAGGGAAAAATGAGAAAACATTCCTTCTAAAATTAGGAATGAGACAAGGATGTCCACTCTCACCATTCTTACTTAATATAATACTTGAAATTTTAGCCAGAACAATTAGGCAAGAGAAAGAAATAAGAGGGATACAAGTAGAAAAGGGAGAAGCTAAATTATCCCTATTTGCAGATTAGATCCTAACTTAGAAGACCCTAAAGACTCTACCAGAATAATTTTAAGTGTGCTAAACAAATTCAGCAAAGTAGCAGGATACAAAATTAACACACAAAAATCAACAGATTTTCTATACACGAATAACCAAACCCATTGAGAAAGAAATCAGGAAGACAATTCCATTCAATAGCCACCCCCCCCCCAAAAAAAACCTGTAAAATAAATCTAAACGAGCAGGTGAAAGACCTTTACAATGAACAGTATAAATACTTAAGAAAGAAATTGAAGAAGCCATTAGGAGATAGAAAGACCTCCCATGTTCATGGATTGGCAGAATTAATGTTGTTAAGATACTCATATTAATGAGAGCAATTTATAGATTCAACATAATTCCCATCAAAATACTAAAGACACTCTTCACAAAACTAAAGAAAATCATCCTAAAATTCATATGGAAGCACAGAAGACCCAGAATGACTAAAGACTAAAGACCCAGAATGACTAATCATGAGCAAAAAAAGCAATGCTGGCGGATCACAATACCCAATTTCAAAAGAGCCATAGTAACCAAAACAGCACAGTACCGAAGTAAAAAGAGACACACAGACCAATGGAACAGAGGACACAGAAGTAAACCCATGCAGCTGCGTCATCTGATTCTTAACAAAGGTGCCAGAAACATAAATTGGAGAAAAGACAGCCTCTGTAGCATATGGTTAACAGGAAGACAGGATGGCCATATGTAGAAGATTGAAAATGGATATCCCATCTCTCATTCTGTACAAAATCAATTCAAAATGAATCAAAGACCAAAGTATAAGACCTGAAACTTTGTCACTGCTATAAAGGGAAACACTTTGGGACATTAATACAGGTAATGGATTCCTGAATAGAACTCTAATAGCTAATGAAATAATAGCAAGAATCAACCAAGGAGGTTGCATCTAAATAAAAGGTTTCTGCACAGCAAAGGAAACAACAGGATGAAGAGACGGCTTACAGAGTGGAATAAAATATGTGTCGGCTACTTTTCTGACAGAGGATTAACATCCAGAATATATAAAGAACTCAAAAACTTAACACCAAATAACAAACAGCACCATCAATAACTGGGCAAATGAACTGAACAGACTTTTCTCAAAAGAAGTACAAATGATGACTAAAAAGTGTTCAGTATTTTAGCCATTAGGGAAATGCAAATCAAAACTCCACTGAGATTCTGTCTCACCCTTGTCAGATGGCTGTCATCAAGAATATGAGAAAACAATAAATGTTGGCCAGAATGCAGGGGAAAAGGAACTTGGTGGGAATTGGTGGGAATGCAAATTTGTACAGCCACTATGGAAACCATTGTGGAGGTTTCTCAAAAAACTAAACAGAACCACCATGTGATCCAGCTATAGCATTCTTCTGTATATACCTGTGGGAACTCAAATCTGCATACCTGTGCTTATTGCAGCCCAATTCACAACAGCCAAGGTGCCCATCAATCGAGGAAGTGATGCGTGTGTGTGTGTGTGTGTGTGTGTGTGTGTATAAAATTAGGCCATAAATAAGCACAAAATTTTGCCATTTGCAGGAAAATGGATGGAACTGGAGATTATTATGCTAAGTGAAATAAGCCAAATAAGTAAAAAAGGACAAAGATAACGTTTCCTCTCATAGGTAGAACCCATTGGGGGAAGAAAAGATAATATGAAGTGGAAGGGAGAGTGTTAGAGAAAAGGAAGAGGATCAAAGGGACGGGGAAGGGAGGCTAAAAGAAGATAGCATGGGGGTGGATATGGTCAAGGTTTGTTAGTGTATGTACACATGGGCCACAATAAATCCCATTATTCTGTACGATGAATATGCATTTAAAAAGAATGAGGGTAGAGTAACAACTCATGTGTCCCTGAATAGCTTTGGCTTCCCTGTCTCTGTCTACTGGTGGCCTTGACGTCCCATTTGTCCACAAGAGAGTAGAGGCTTTATGCAAAAACATCTGACTGGTGGCCCTGGCCATCTCAGGTCTGACCTTCCCATTTCATGCTTTAAAGTGGAGTCCTCTTGTCTTTGTTGCTTGGTTCTTATTTTCTTCTTCATTTACCCAAAATGTCCTTAGAGGTCAAGGCAGAAATAATTGAATTAGGGACTTGACTTTAAATGACAACAACAATAATAGCCACAACAACAATGGGTGTAAGGAAATAAAGAATGGGAGGAAAATGGGATTTAAGACAGTGACTTACCCGCCGTTTTTTTTTCTCTCCCCTATTCTTTGAGTTCTTGACCATCACTTCCTGCCCCAAGTGTATCTGGGCAACTCTGGGAATGAAACGTTGTCTATTTCCCTGTCCAACTTCTGTCTGAAGACCTTCACTTGCTGACCTCTTCTCTCGTATCCTAAATCTCATCCCAGTTTTGTTTTGTTCTCCAGGACTTTCATTCCAAATAATTTTCCTTGTGCTAGAGATTGAAGCCAGAGTTGTTTGTCTCTGTAGTGTAAATGTAATTTCTGAAGGAGACCATTCCCCTTGATTATGAGCAAAGTCAAACCTAATATTAGTTTGGATTTATTTTACTGTTAATATTATTTACTCTCTGAAAACAGACTCACCCCAATTAACATTGTGAATTGTCTGCCCTGTAATGACCAGATATTCCATTCTGTTACATTATTGAAATCATTTGCATGGTAATTATGGTTTAGCTCTATTGGTAATTGGAGCTGTTTGCATTCTAGTAATGCTGTGCAGTGGTTGCTCATTAATCACGAGGAAAACCTTGCCAGATGGCAGTGTTAAGGAGGCAGGGTGGGACACCCCCCACTAAGCTCACGGTGTCTTAGGTTATAAATCAACATTCCTGTGTGTTCCATCTTCCTTCATCTGATGTTGTTTTAGTTTCTAAACCACTCATGCATCAGAAAAATAGTCTAAGGCCAAGTGATCATTCTAAGGAAATTTTATTTAAAAATCCCCAAGTGCCAATTACCCATCTTGTCCTCTTCCCTTCTCCTACGTTTCTCCTTCCTCCATTCTGACAAATGAAGCCTGAAAACAAATATTATAGGTTCTCAAGGTAATTGAGATATATATTTGTGTGTGTGTATGATCTACTTTAAGTAAAACAAATATAGCACAGAAAAATCCATTTGCATTAAAAAGGAACCAAAACAAACAACCAGGGGCTTAGCCTTCATTTTACCAAAAGATTGTTTTTTAAAATGTCGCAAACCTCAGGTGCCTCTTGTGCAATTAAAATAGTATACAATCAGTAAATTTTTTTTTTCAATAAAGTTAAGTCAATAACATGGCCAAAGTCCATGGATGCACCTGTGCATACTGTAGGAATGCGGTAGTCTTGGCCTTTCCGGTACTGGACTAACACTGGCGTGCCGAGGACTCTAGAAACAATTCCCCCGCCCGTGGTGGTGGCACCTTGGGACGTGATCACCTCTCAGGCCTTAAACATAAGTGAGCCCAGCACTTGCTCCCCTTGGCGCCCCCTAATTCCTGGAAGCAACTTCCTGTCTCCAGCCACAGCCCAGAGAGAGGAAATGAGGACACCTCTGTCTCTGGCGGCTTGCCTACCCTCACGTCTCCATGAGTTCCCTGGGGACCAGAATGGGGCTGATTTCTTATCTTTCCTCTGCTGAGTCCAGTCTAGGGGAGGCAGGCACTGGGCTTGAAACTTCCCTGAACATCACATTCTTTTTTTTTAACTTTTTCTCTCTCTTTTTTCTTTTATCTTTTTTTGAGATAGGGTCATGCTATGTTGCCTAGGTTGATCTGTGATTCCTGGGCTCAAATGATCCTTCCACCTCAGCCTCCTGGGTAGCTGGGACTACTAGTGTGAACCATGGTGCCTGGCTCTCTTTTCTTTTCTTTCTTTTTTTAAAATTTTAATTTAATTTTTTTTAGTCATACATGACAGCAGAATGTATTTTGACATATAATACATGGAATGTACATACATCAATCATATTGTCTGTTCTATTCTGCTGCCCTTCCTATCCCTCCTACTGCTCCCCTCCTCTCCCATCCTTTCTCTCTATCCAATCTAATGTGACACACTTTTTTTTTCTTTTTCTCATTACAACATCATATATGTATTCTGTATAACAATGGGCCGGGGATGTGGCTCAAGCGGTAGCACACTTGCCTGGCATGCGTGTGTCCCGAGTTCGATCCTCATGCACCACATACAAACAAAGATGTCCTGTCTGCCGAAAACTAACTAACTAACTAAATAAATAAATATTAAAAAATTCTTTTTTCTTAATTCAGGTCCATATCTAAGTTTTAATCATGGGAAGAATTGATTATGAGTGGTTAGGCATATGAAATTTGGGCTAATTACTTGAAACCATGTTTTATTTTTTTTTTTGACATTGAAATTCATTTATTTTTACTGGTACATAATAATTATACAGAAAAGTGGATTTCATCATGGAATTTCCATACATGCACATGACATAATTTTATCAATGTGTTTCTTCTGCCTCCTTCTGCTCTGGTTGGGTGATATTCTCAAAATAAGTATATTTTAATTTTGCATTCCTTCCATTATTGTTTCAGTTTCTTTTCAAAGAGAAGTGTTACCTTCTGGCATTGTTTTAAATATTGCTTTTAATTATTTGTTGTTTTTTTTTTTTTAAGTCTTTACATCACAGTATAAACCTCCACATGTAAAATTGCTCCTACTATCTTTTTTTTTTTTTTTTATTTTTTATTGTGGGTTGTTCAAAACGTTACAAATTTCTTGACATATCATATTTGACACTTTGATTCAAGTGGGTTATGAACTCCCACCTTCACCCCATACACAGATTGCAGAATCACATCAGTTACACATCCATTGATTTACAAATTGCCATCCTAGTGTCTGTTGTNGCATTAAAAAATGACAAAATCATAGAATTTACAGGGAAATGGATGGCATTAGAGCAGATTATGCTAAGTGAAGCTAGCCAATCCCTAAAAAACAAATGCCAAATGTCTTCTTTGATATAAGGAGAGTAACTAAGAACAGAGTAGGGACGAAGAGCAGGAGAAGAAGATCAACATTTAACAGGGATGAAACCATGTTTTAAACTGAACTTAGTTTAGTTTAAAAAAATTCTATTAGAATTTTTTTCCTACTTTATATTGAGTGTAGTTTGATATTGAGGATAGGGATTATACATAATAAAGTTTTTTTTTTTTCCCTTGTATATCTGAACCTAATGAGCAGATTTGTAGCCCTCATTACCCTTGTCTAAGGGGTCATCTCCGGCATCTGAAGAAAGACTGGTGAGTGTTTCAAACTGGGATCAGGGATGCCTATGAACTTGGGGCCCCTTTGAGTGAGCCCAGACTCTCAGGAACACTTTAGGGTCATGCTGTGCCCATTTATTTATCTATTTGGTATGGGGGATTGAACTCAGGGACACCCAACCACTGAGCTACATCCCCAGCCCTATTTTGTATTTTATTTAGAGACAGGGTCTCACTGAGTTGCTTAGCACCTCACCATTGCCTGAGACTGGCTTTGAACTTGTGATCCTCCTGTCTCAGCCTCCCAAGCTGCTGGAATTACAGGCATGGGCCACTTCACCTGGCATGCAGATTTTAGAATCAAATAGCTTTGTTTCCTTTTGTGTTAAGTAGGAAGAATGGTTGCTGTCATAGTAATTAAATGATAATTCAGATGGAATTGTGTCCCTCTCTCCTTCACAGTTGTATGTTGAAGTCCTAACCTCCACTGTGGCTGTATTTGGAGATAGGGCCTATAGGATGTAATCAAGGCTAAATGAGGTCAGAAGGTGGGACCTAACCACTAAGACTGTGTCCTGATGAGGAAAGAGACACCAGAGACTCCCCCACCCACCCATTGTGAGAACAGTGACGCAGAGCACACTATGGGATGCTGGGACGTAGTGAGCTCTCATTATACACTAGCTGCTGTCTGTAATGTTATTATTCACGGGTCTCTGGGGTTTTCACCACTTTGTCCAAATGAGAATCACCATCACGTCATCCTCAGTTTATGCATCTTTGGCCCTAAGGATCCTTTAGTTAAGTGCCTCTTTTGGAAAGGTGTATCAGTCAGCTCAAAATACTGCACACTGGGTGACTTAGACAAAAGACATTTCTTTTGGAGGCTTCAAGTCCAAGATCAAGGTGCCAGCAGGGCTGGTGTCTGGTGAGGGTTCTTCTTGGCTGTTTCCTCTCACTGCGATCCCACACTTCTGACCTCATTTAACCTTAATTGATTCCTATAGGACCTGTCTCCAAATATAGTCACAATAAGGGCCAGGGCTTCAACATATAAGTCCAAGGGACAGAGACACAATTCCATGCATAGCAGAAGGATTAACTGAACTTTTAGGAATGTTTCCTTCTTGTTCAAGCCAGTTTAAGTTGGGCTTTATAGTGGCCGGTAGCCCAGACTTCCCTAAATGATGCAGCTATCACATCAAACAGCCTTCACCAAGGGTTCAGGAAACTCCCTAAAATTGGATGCAAATTTTTGTGTTTATGCACATTTTCAGAGCAATACTCAAATTAAAGTGGACCTCTGACCCCCCCAAAGGATAAAAGCCACTACTAGACTGTCACAAACTCACTGAGCAACCACATGGTCATCCAGTTCACTTTGATTTTTCTATACCCCAGCCCATGTAGATGGATTGGGGCCAGGTGAGGAACCTTATCGAGCTGACAGGCCAGCTGGCTCACTCTCCATCTAGGGGTGGCACCGCACCTTAGGACACAGCCAATGTTCCAGTCCAGACCTGTGTTCCATGTGGAAGGCCAAAATTTGGATTTTGACATAAAATTCTCTAATTATTTAAAATATTGGGCAAATAAAATGATCACCATGGCTAACTTTAACCTTTGAGCTTCCATATGGCAGCCACTGGCAGAGACATTCTTAGAGGAACTTTGGAACGAGATAAGAACTCCTCAAACAAAAGCCATCAAAAATGGCCTCATTCAGGAAACTTTGTAGAACTTCCTTGCCTTCATCTTCTTGTTTCCCAGTATTTAGTACTTAAATTGTACTTAAATATTGGGCTTAGACTATATGCTCAAAAATGTTTTCTTAATGAATGAGTGAATGAAAGTCTCAAGTACTCCCGAGCCAAGGCATTGTATTTATTCTTTATTTCCAACGATTTTTTTATTTGTTTGTTCTTTAGGAAGCTTGCAAAATACCATACATAGCAACAACCCTGTAATTCCTTGTAACCCATATGGCATTTCATACTTCATGAAGCCCTCCCGGATAAAGAAGGAAAATGGGAAAATCAGCAGCCTTATACCAGAATCCAAAAAGCATCAGGATAAAGACTTGGATGAAATCTGCCGAGTGGAGATGTGTCAAAAATCTCTGGTCCTTCAGGACATCGTGAGCCCCAGAGTGTCCTTCTGCATGGAACTTTGCTGGCCACAAGCTTCCATGTATATTTTCTTCTTATTTAAAGCAATTTGAGTTTGGCTTCTCAGTTTGATTCTGAAGCTAAACAAATGAAGTGATGCAGCTCTTAAGTGATACAGCTGAGGCATCACAGACTTTCCTAGGGAATCTGTGCCGGGGCTGACTTACAACAAGGAGCAAGAAATGGATGCTGGACAGAGGGAAAGTTAGACTTTATCTAGGGAACAGTAATAAAAAGTAAAATGAATCTCTTTTAATCAAGGGTTCCTTCCACCGGAATGGGCAGACTTTTACTTAAAGGTAAATATTTTAGATTTTGCAAGACATAGATTTGTTTCAACTACCCGACTCTGATGTTATAGTAAAAGCATCTGTGGCAATGTGTAAGTGGACAGGTATGCTGTAATCCTACATGTCCAAAAATGAAATAAGAATTCCACTCCCAAATCTCCCTGTGCTCTTTGGTCCAATAATAAACATTAGTATTAATATTAAATAGTAGACAACAATAATTTGGAAAATGATATTTATAAGAATATATTGAAGCACTGGAATTTAGAAATCTTGGATTCTTGCCCTAGATTTTTAACAATCTGCCCATGTGACCCGGGACATGTCTTTTTACTTCTCAGACCCTCAGTTTTTTTACCTGCAAATTGAATGAATTGCAGAAGACTTCAAAGTGTTCTTCTAATTCCCAATTCTGCTTCTAGGAGAGTAAAGGTTAGTTTAGTTTACAAAATTATGGGGAGTCACTGAGTAGATCTGATGAATGGGTAATTGTTTGGTTCTCAGGGTGGATAATGAGTTACAAGTTTTAATCTCCGGATTGAACAAATGATTAACAAGATTACAAAAAAGTCAATCATTTAAGGACCACTGATGCTAGTGTGTTGTCAACCAAAGGTTATGATTAACCAATTCAGGACACATGAGCTCCAAAAGAAAAGAAAAATAAAGCAATGTTAAAATGGAAGTCAGTGAAAAGTCTGAGCTCTAGGAAGCAGGGTCTAAAATCCTAAGAAAATAACTAAATAATGATGCTTCCAATGCATCTGAGGTATGTTATATAACTGTTAACACATCCTTGACTCAAAGGACTACTACTCTTTAAAGCTCCAGACCACCAAACTGTCATCAAATGTGGGCAAATGCTGAAAGAGTCCACATTCTGCAAATGGCAAATACAATGTTCTGTGGCTCCCTCTCTCTTAGGTAATCCAGGTAAGGCCAGCAGAAGTTTGTGATAAGCATGGGTAGTTGGCTTTATTACCACCCAGCTCCATTCCCCTTGTCCATCATTGTCAGCAAGCTAAATTGTGGAAGCACCTTTTTGGGGGAGACCCTGGTGGCAAAATGATAGTTAACTTGGAAGGAAGTGTGGTGGGTTGAATTGTGTCCCCTGAAAAAATATGTCTAACTCCTAACTAACTAAATATGTCTAAACTCCTAACTCAATACCATGGATTCAGAAATAGTCTTTGTAGGTATAATCCAGTTAAGATGAGGGCATATTCAATGAAGATGGGCCCTAAGACAATATGACTAGTGTCCTTAAAAAAAGAAAAAAACAGAGACATGTACATGAGAACACTGTGTGAAGACAGGAACCCGCAGAAGCAAAGGGGAGAGGTCATGTGAAGAAGGAGGCGGAGTTAGAGTGTTGCAGCCACAAGGCAAGGAGAACCCAAGGCTACTAGAAGCTGTAAGAGGCAGGACTCATCCTCCCCAGATGCTTTTGAGGGAACATGGTCCTTCCAATACCTTGATTCTAGATTTCTAAGTTGCAGAACAGTAAGGCCAGAATTTCTATGGCTGGAAGTTGCTCAGTTTGTGTAATGTGCAAGGCATCCCTAGGAAATTAATGCAGAAAGGATAGCAGAAGTTAGGAAACCAGGTAGGAAACTGTAGCCACAGTGCAGGTGAGAGGTGAGGGTGGTGTGCACTAGCGTGGCAGCAGGGTGAGGGGAAGTGAGGAGGTGCAGTCAGCTGGATTGATAACTGTGGGGAGAGGGAGGAGGATGAGGAAGCAAAGATGAATCGCATATTTCTGGCCTGAAGAGCTAGATAGAGCTAGGTCATTTACCGAAATAAGAAACACTGAAGGAGGAGCAGGTTTTGGAAGAAGATGGTTCTTTGAGTTTGGGAACTTGCCTAGATGAAGATGCCCATTGTGTGGTTGGGTACGTGAGTTTAAAGGTCAGGGGAGCAGTGTGGGCTAAAACCCGCGGTTGTCACTCTTACTGTGGGAAGCAGAGATGCCATCAGCCTAGGCTTTGGGTAGAAGAGTTGTCATGAAGGATGAGAGATTGAGTGGAATGATGAACACAGCAAGACAGGTGGACAAGGTTGAGGGGTCTGCGGAGTTTGATGATTGCGAACTCCTAAAAACTTGTTTATGAGGTTTTAATATTTTCCTGAGTGTCTCTTAAAAGCCTAGAAAGAGGCAGAGATGTGAGATAGGAAAAGCCGGAATGCATAGAGAGAAATCCTAGAAGTCAAGGAACTAGAGATGTGGAAGGAATTTAATAAGATCAAAGAACAGGTGTGGGGAATAAGTTCACGGGCTGTGTCTGAATGATGCAGAACTGTGGAGGGAGAAAGCAAGAAACAGAGAAATCCTAGGAGATACTATAAGTTAGAATACCAAGCCTTTAGGGAGGGGTCATTTATGAGATGGGCAGAGACTGTGTCCTGGTTCATTGTTTCTGGTGCTAAGCACCAGGAGATGCCCCAGGAGTCCTGGTTCAGTGGTGTGGGCTCTGGAGATGCTCAGGCTGCTGGGGCACCGCGACTACTAAGAACCATGGTGATTGGAGGGTTTCGTTGCTGAGGTCAATGAGTCCATCTGAGAAGTGGGGGGTGAAGGAGCACCACTGTCTCCTCTTCACAGACTGATGCAGAAGGCCTCAAGGATGGAAAAGCAGCCTAATACCAGAAGCTGATTAAGGAGGCAGCAGGGAACGCAGCTGGGGCAACCAAAGACCTAAATCCCTAAACTGGGGATCGTTTGATTGATCTGATACCCAGAGGCCTGGGGAGCAAGGCTCTGAGTCAACATGGCAGGGTGGTCTGACTCTTTACTGGTGGGAACTGGGTGATGCTAATGTTTCCCAAACACTTCTTGTCCTAGTTTGGAATCTCCCCAAATCTGACCTGTAGCTTATTTGAGAAGTAATTCTAGGAGCAAAAAGGTCAGACTGAGGAAATCAAAACTGTCAAAGGAAGAAATGACAGAGGGTGAGTGCATCTGTAGGTCACCGCTGTGGGCAACTGGGGTCCGTTCTGCTGGGGACTTTTAAGGAACCATGAAGAGCCCATGGCATTTTGTCCCACTAAGAAATAGGGAAGCGAGATGATTAGCTGGCCGACTTCCACCCCTTTGTGTTTGAGGTTGTTCTGAGGCTGTTGAATTCTGGCTCTTCTGGTCTCCCCTGTACTTGGAGTGCTAGGAATTCTCTGCCTCCGCTGCAGGAGTGAGCAGAGGGGATGTGTATCAGCATCGTCGGTGTCTGCTGCGCCGTCTATAGATGGAAGCCAGGCCACAGCACACTCAGTGTTCATTGGCTTGAAGCCAAAATAAGAAAAAATAGAGGAAATGAATTTAGGAATGTGTGTGTACATGTGACAAATTACCTCCATCTCTATGTTTGTCTCTCTTCCAAAGTAAAGTTGACAGCTCCCTTTTTCTTGCTTTGATGTTAACTTTTTGTGTCACCTGTATTGGGTCAGGGGGTGTCAGGTCCATCATTCTGGGTGTTTCTGTGAGGGTGTTTTCTGGATGAAGTTGACACCTGAATCAGTGGACTGGGTAAAGCCTGTTGCCCTCTCCGTTGTGGGTGGTGCTTCCCATTAGTAAGAGGGGACTCCTCCCGCATGACTGCCCTGATCTGGGACTTTGCTTTCTCTTAGTTTGTTTGTTTTCCTACCTGTAAGGCCTTTAACTGGAACTACGCCATTGGCTCCCCTGGGTCCCCAGCTTGCCCACCCCAGATCTGGGGACTTCTCAGTCTCTATCATCATATGAGACAATTCTTTATTTTTTAAAAAATTATTTTTTGCAGAACTGAGGATAGAACCCAGGGTACTTTAATGTTGGGCTACAACCACAGTTTTTTTTATTTTTAATTTTGAGACAGGATCTTGCTGAATTGCCCAGGCCATTCTTGAACTTCCTATATTCCTGCCTCAGCCTGGTATTATGGCTTGTAAGCAATTCTTTATTATCTATCTATCTATCTATCTATCTATCTATATCTTATTGGTTTTGATTCTCTGAAGAAGACTGACCAATGTACTTATAAGGGAAATTTTCTGTTCTAAGAATCATGTCTTTTGTTTTTGATGTTATAAATGAGAAGGCTGAAAAGAGAAGAGACTTTGAGGTAGAAGTTGTAAGTAAAACTAATGTTTATTAAGCACCTGCCTCCTGTTGGGCTCAGTGGTGTTGTATCTTTGTCTCAGGTAGACCTGTCGGGCTGGAATCGCACAGTGAGTGTTGGAAGTCCTTTCCTGGTCCCCTGCTGTCTCAGGATAAGGCCCCTGACTCCTCAGTGGGCAAGTGTTGTCCTTCGTGGTGTGCTCCCTCCAATCCTCATCTGACCCAGCTATTGTCACCTCTTTGACTGTGATGCCCCGGCCACTCAAAAGTCTGTGCCCTTCCAGAGACAATTCACTCCGGCATCGCCTCCTTCCCACGGGCTTCCCAGAGCAGCCTGGACTTCCTTCCGCACAGCATCCTGTACTATGGAAAGCTTGTTTCCCCACCTCTCTTCACTGCAGAGCAAGCTCAGAGGCCACCTCTGCCTTGTTCATCATCGTATCCCAACACTGACACAAGGGCATGGGACCTAGTAGGCGTGCAATCAGTTCTTGTGGAGGGGATTCGTGGACTTCAATGTGAGGTCTGTTTGCTTCAGTGATCATTTGGGCCACCACCAACTTGCTTCTAAATTCCCTCTAAATTTTTGGCTTCCAGGAGGTGGCAGGACAATAATAACGGACCAAGTTCTGGAGTCGGTGTCAGAGCTGGCTTGACTCTTTTCTGCTTGTATTTTGCAAGACCAGTCTGGGCCTCAGTCCCCTCAGTTCCTAGTGGGTAAAAACAGTCCCTACTTCACAGAATTGATTGAACTTGACAATAAATGTGAAAACACTTTTGTAAACTCAAAAACATTATGCAAATATGAGTTTTGATGATAATATTGAATATTGGGAACTTCTGGCATAAGCAGAGAGTTTCAGGTTGAATTTGAATTTTATGGCTATTAATAATAGTCATCTTGAATTATTACTTGGAGCTGATGGTGGCAACAGCATGCCTTAAAAAATGGCTACTTCTTTGGGTAAAATGTGAAATCCAAGGCTCTCCATATATTATACCTTTATAATCTCATAGAATATTGAGGAAAATAACTAACATTATTTTAAATTCAGAGCAATTGAAAGGCAATGAAAAGTTCTAGCTCAGTTCTGGAAATTTGAAGAGAAAGAAAGTCAGTTATGTTACAAGATGATGCATAATAGTAAAAAATTGAACATTATAAAAGACAGTATATTTAAGAGCTGAAAGATTCTACAATCCACTAAATTCATGGAGGCAGAAATAAGAATAAAGGAGAAGGATTAGCCTTTGGGGGTCTAACATTTATTAAATATCTATTGGCTTCAAAGTGATTTATCTACTGGGTCTTGTTGAAGTCTTTCAATATCCCTATTAATTAGGTACTCTCATTTTATAAATAAGAAATTGATTCTTTCACTTATAGATGCTTTTAACTCTAAAACCCTGAAAAAAATTACTATAATGGATGAAACTAATAGGGATTTATTTTTCTAACAGACTCCATTTGGTATTGATTTAGGAGCTCAATAATGCTAGGGTTGACATCTTTACAAGTCTTTTGACCTTTTCCTCATGGTTGTGAGATGGCTGCCACAACTTTAGCCATCGTATGTGCATTCAAGGCAGGAGGAAGGAGAAGTGGGTGGAAGAAGGCTTGTTTGTCTTTTTTTCTTTTTTTAATTGGGTAAGTTAAACATTCCATAGAGGCCTCTCTAACTCTAGAAAAGTTTTGGGCACATGCCAGAATATCGTGGTATGGCTACACGACAATGCATGGGACAGGATCTTGCTGAATTGCAAGAAAAGTGGATATCCAGCTTCCCCAAAATTGCAACAGAAGGTGGCAAAGGAGATAAGAAATGAAAAGATCCCTAGGGATTAGAGGTGTCTGTATGAAGGACAAATTGCCACTTGTCCCCCTGCTGTTGGCTTGCTCAGGTGTTGCAGAACCCGAGGGCCTTCCTGGTGCTGCCATCAAGGGAGTGGACAGTAGTGAGGGGCCCTTGGGAGAGTCTGAATACGTCACCTGGGGGCACACAAGATCAGAAAGTCCATCAGCTGCCTTTTGCTTCTGCATCCCTGCTGCACCAACAGGGCAGGCAGCACCTGCAGTGTTCTTCCCTGGGAGAAATGCCTCCCCTCCAGCCTCCAGAGGATTCAGAAGAGGGACCCATGGCCTGAAGTCTCCCGTCGGAAAGCAGAAGGCAAAGGCAGGAGGAGCGGGGCCTCAGGAGGTCTCTGGTGGTCAGAAGACACCGATCTCAGAAAGGGGGATGGGGAGGACCACTGGCAGGGTCAAGGGAAGTCAGGAGGGGGCCCTCACTGATAGCCGATGTTAGGGTAAAAACCCTAGAAAATGAGCTTGAGTATGATTTGATCCAAACAGGGGCTTGTTCCCACCACCACGACACAGTGTGTTGTCAGAGACGTAAGAAAACACCCCAATAGACCCCCTCTCCAGTAAGTACCTTCTCCCACTTCCATGAACCTTGGAAAGCTAGACCAAAAACAAACAGGGGGAAGAGATTTGTGTTTCAGGGCTGACCTCACTTTCCACCACAATCAAAGGATTCCAGGGGATGAGCAGAGTAGCTTATGCCATAAGCCTCTATCCTGATCCTTTGCCACCAGTACAGCCTGAACTGCTCTGTGGAGAGGGCGCAGTAAGGAGATGTGACATAGATGGTGTCTAGGCCTAAAGCTTTGAACTGACAGGGACTTTAAAAAAATGCCTGGAAAGTTGTGACCTCTGCCCAAGGTGTCTCTTAGAGACCTCAAATGACATTATAAAGTGTCCAACTAAAGCCAATGATTGGAGAAAAGTAAATGTTTCAGGCCTATGTGTTTAAATCCTATTGAAACCACGCTCCTGGTGTCGGCTGTGGTTGAGTTGTAGAGGGAATTTTGTTGCTGCAAGACCAATATCACCTGTAGGTGGCGATGTAACCCTTTCCTGAATGTTCTCATTTTGAGTTGGTGGAACATTTGGAGCAGCTCATGCCAAATCTGGGTGCCCTGCAGGGCACACGATGGGGCTCCTGGGCAAGGGAATCTTAGAAATTCCAATTCAGAAGATTTTCAGTGGGTTCCATTGACAGGGTGCAACCACAGGCTGTGTTTGAGGGCTTCTCAGTCATGCTGGGGCCACCATCTCTAACAGATGCCAGCTCTGCGTCATGATTTTTCAGAGTTGTGTGTCTTATTCTCCCGGAGAAGCATTTGTTACTTGTTTCTTTTCTTTTTTTTTTCCTCACCAACCACTATTCCCCAAAACTTTATGTGTTCAATTTTAAGGTCCTGGGGTCAACTCTTCCCTTTTGATAAAACCATTATATTGGTGTTTTAGATTATAATAACAATAAAATCCAGAAAGTGGGGATGGTTAAGAAGTTTTCTTCATTTAATTATAGTTAAATTCATCATCAAATTGTTAATCTGCACAGTTCCTGTCTTTACCTAGAAGACATTGTAGGACAGTAGAGAAAATATTTTTGTTTTTGCATATTTTGACTTTCAGAGCAAAAGTATACGGGACTTGGTGGAGAACAAGCATGGAAGATAAAGGGTGATTTAAAGCCAAGAGATCTCAGCAGGGTATTTCTGTGTGTTTGTTTACCTTTCAAAGGCATGACAAAACCCTTGGTTTAAAACTCCAGTTTGCCTTATACACCCTAAGGAATAAGACATTGAGACCATAATCAGAAGAGTAAGAATCCAGGAACCTTCTCCTTCTCATTTCAAAGGGATTAGAGATACACTAAAGGCATTGGATTTCACCTCTGTCTTTGGAATAGAGGAGTGGAGGGGGCAATGCATACATAAACTCCCTGACTCATATATTTTGGGTTCCCACCAGTGGTAGGATAAACTCTCTCTGTATATGTAGGGGAGGCCCCCATTGACAACCTTAGAAGGAGGAAAAATTGGAACATGCAGAAAGGTTGTGGTTGTTGCTATAAGTAATAATTACTGCTTTGATCTAGAGACCTCATGCCTGCATTCAGGATAATATAAATGTAGGTATTAAAAATACCTCAGTTGGAAGTGTGAAGAGGAAAGGCTCCAGATGTGGTATGTTTAACTAACTAGGGGGACAAATAGCAGAGGGGTTACATAGACTTACAGCTGAACCTCTTCTTTATTGATAGTGTGGAGTCCAATGTAGGAGTGAGGTGGCAGAGCAGGGAGATGTTCTGTTTCGTTTTTCTATTTCAATCAGAAAAGAAATAAAAAGCTCATAGAGATATCTGATCACTATCTTCCTTTGCCTTTTTTAGTATTTCATGCTTGCTGCTGTTTATTACCAGCTGTAGGGGAGGCTGGTGTTTGCCAATATCTGTGGTGTAAATGCTCCTGCCATGGCTGATTGCAGGCTGCTACATGATGACTCAACAGTAAGTCTAGGCAACCCCTCTGCTTGAAAAATTCCTGAAAATTAATCATAGGCTCTTTCCAAGCTGGTATGAGCCAACTGTACCACACCACTGGCATATGGCTAAAGTAAACACAAGGAAACAAAATAAAGTAGAACAAGAGCAAGCCATAAAGGAGAATTCCAAATAATATATACAGATGTTCCCCCACTTCAAAGAATTGGAGCTGAATTTCTACTCTTAGCCCTATCCCCTCATGGGAATGGGTTACAGTTAGTGTTACTTTCCAAAGAATAACATAGGGAAAGGGAAAAATAGTACCTTTTCAATGAAGAAACCTGGAAAGTTATACCTTAGCCAGGTGATGAGAGTTAGTATCACCAGGCAAAGATCATGCACCCAGTAATTTGATGTGAGGGGTAATTCACATGTGTAGTGCCCTTTCAAAAAGGTATCTTGAGAAAAGCATTAGACCAAGCCAGATCATAGGACATTTTACAGGATGTCTAGATAGTATCCCTTAATGTCAAGGACATCACCATGAGGGATAGACTGAGAAACTGTCACATTCTAAGAGAAGGTAGGGCAATGGCAAATAAATGAAGTGTGGCATCCTGGGTTGGATCTTGAAATAAAAAAAGGAAATTTATGGAAAATCAGATAAAATAAAAATAAAGTCTGGAGTTCGGTTAATAGAAAAGTCCCATTGTCAATTTCTTGGTTTTAATAGAAGAATTGCAAGGGAAAAAGAATAACCTCATAGGTTTTCAGTTGAAATGGATCTGCTATATTTTGGATAAATATCCCCCCAAAGTCCATGGACTAAAGGCTTGGTCCCCAGCCTGTGGCACCGTTGGCAGGTAGTGGAACCCTTTAGAGGTAGGGCTTAGTGAAAGATCTGTAGTTCATAGGGAATACGTCCTTGATGGGAAATAGGATATCCCTGCCTCTAACCCTTTCCTCTTCCTCTCTTTTACTTCTTGGCTATGGGGTGAGAAGTTCTGTCCCACTGTGTATGTCCCACCATGATGCACTGCCTCACCCACAGCCCAAAGCAATGGGGTCAACCAATCATAGACTGGAACTTCTAAAACTGAGAGCCAAAAATAAACCTTTTTTCTTTATTAGTTGATTATCTCAGAAACTTGTTATAGTAATGGAAAGTTAACACAGTGCCCCTGTTTCAAAAGACGGATTAATAAGAGCAAAGTAAATAAAGGTTTATTCAGTGTATATTTCTTATATATCTGGGAGACATGCAGAGAATGAATAATTTTTAGAGGTGGCATTGAATTCCAGCTTATACAACATGTTCAACAAAGAACAGTGAATATTTAGGTAAGCGATAAGACTCAGGAAAAGGACTTTGAGTTTCTATGGCCGTAATATGGGATGATCTCAAGATTTCATGTAATTGGCTGATAAAGTTATTCAGTAATCATAGACCACTCTGGTGTCATCTCCAGACAATAAAAGCTCAGAATTATCCTCAGTGGCTAACCTTTGCTCTTCCTGATGGGAAAGCAGTGGGATAACCCTTCATCCTTGTAAATCTATATCCTGCTTTTAAGCAAATAGAGGAGAGCAGAGAGCTTTCCTGCATCTGCTTCTTCTTTTGTCTCCAGTTGAGCAGTCCTTCCTGTTTGGGGGAGGCATGGTCTCCTCTCTCACAGTACTGTGGGAGGGATATAAGATGTTCACAGTGGGGGAAGCTGGCGGTGGGGTATACAGGACTTCTGTGTATTATCTTTGTAACTTTCTTGAAAATACAAAAAAGAAAAAAGTGTTACTAAGAATTATTAAAAAGCAAGTGTTAGTGGGGAGAGAGGGATGAATAGGTGGAGCACAGAGGAATTTTAGGGGGACAAAACTATTCTGTATGCTACTGCAATGGTGGATCCATGGTACTGTATATTTGTTCAAACTCACAGAGTAGACAACACCAAGAGTGGACCCCAAAGTGAAGAAGTTGACAGTGGAGGAGGTTCAAGGTGCCTTAGGAGGAAGAACCGTAGAGAAGTATTAATTAAAAGTGCTGAAAAGAAAAATGCATGTATCTACGATTCTTTAACAAGCATCCTCTTATTTTGAACAACAACTTCTGTCTGGAAAACTATCATTTATCAGCATCCTAACTATCTATAGCCACTTAGTCTTTTTAGAGCAAAAATCTTTAAAATGTATTTTTAAGCTTTGCTTTTATCTGTAATTGCCTATCCAGGTCATCATTGTGGGAATTGCGAACTCTCTTCTCTAAATCAGAGATAGCTGATGAACTCAGTATGGCACACAGACGGAACAAAACAATTTGGGGCAAAGGATGATTCCAAGTAGGTATCAAATGAACAAGGACTATGTCTCCTGCCTGTGAAAGCATCCTTTGAAAGTTACAGAAGGGAGAAGGTGGCAAACCTGAGATTGTGAATAAAGGTGTATTAAGAATTGTAATGCAACAAAAATAATAATAATAAAATAGAGCTCATGTATAATGGCAAAAAAATTTATAAAACCCCAGGGAGGAAAAGGGGGTTGGGTGCTAGCGTAGAAGAGTAATGGTGGCTCAGAGTAGAGGCAGCACTGTGGACAGAAGAAGCACCTTCACTATGTGTGTGTATGTGGACGTTTTTTTTTTTTTTTCCTCTATCTTTCGTATTTTCTTCCAGTATGAATCAAAAAAAAAACAGTAGCAGAAGCTCAGCCCACGATGGAGACCAAAGAGAAATGATGTTGATGTGCATCTGGGGTGGGAGGCCAATGATAAGCGAGGGCAAACCTTCTCTCCATTTCCCTCTACAGGACAGGGATATACGCTTACGCTATAAAGCCAAAGTCCCCAGGGCCAAGATTAGGGAGGTACTTCAAAGGCTGTTATGGGTTTGAATTGTGTCTCTGAAAATTCACAAGTTGAAGTCTTAACCCTTAGTACATCAGAATGTGACCTGATTTGGAAATAGGGCCGTTGAAAATGGAATTCTTTAAGATGTGGTGATACTGGAGAAGGCTGGGTCCCTCACCCTGTAGGTGTTATATAAAATGGTAAATTCGGATACAAGGGGACAATGCCACATGAGCCTGAGGCAGAGATTGGGGCAATACTTCTACAAGCCATGGAACGCCAAGGATGGCTAGCGAAGCACAGAAACCAGGAGAGAGTGGTGGAAGAGTTGTACATCACAGAGCTCAGGAAGAACCGGCTCTGCTGACACCTTAGTCTTGGACTTCCAGCCTCAAGAACTGTCGGGTGATAAATTATTTAACTTAACTTTGGTACCTTCTTAAGGCCGCTTTAGCAAAAACCAACTTTGCCTCACAGGAATGGCAAATGTGAGAGGCTGAGAAAAACGTGTACTGCCAGGGACCTGACACACAGTCCATTCTCCCCCTCAAACTCATAAGAGGGCTATCAGGGGCGGGCTCTTACCTCTCTCGGTACAGATGAACAGGGGAAGCAATTCATTTTCCCAGGAGAAGATGAGCTTATAGGAAGAATAATGAGCCATCTGACAACTCAATCAATATTAAACAAATGACAACAAAAACAAATAGAAATAATTCATACCAGATGAAGCAGAATGAATGAAGCAAATAAAAAGATTTTTAAAATTGATATGATAGAGATCTCAAAGGGAGGGCCAACAAAACATGCAATACAAGGCCAGAATAAGCATTAGTAAAGAATAAATGACTCAAGAATTAGGATATGAGAAGTAGCATAGTTGAAATAAGACAACCTAATAGATGAATAGGTTAGTAGAATCTATGGACCACAAAATTAAAAAAAATATATATATATATAAAAGGAGAGAATAGTAAAGCCCCTTTCCTGTTGGGGGCAAAAATAGAGTCAATGCTGAGCTGTAGAAATCCATAGACAAAAATAAACACAAATACAGGACTTAATAATTAAGGATAAGTACTTTAAAGTAGAATGAATGACTTTCAAACAGTTGAGAACAACTTGATAGCAGATAAATAAGCAAATAAGAATTCCAATGGAATAACGGTTTCCTGGAGCATGCAAAAAATATTCACAAAATAAACTAGGTATTATCCAAATAATGATCTGAAAACAATAGTCATATAATTAACAGATTAATAATCTGACAAAATCTAGCATATATTTATTCTAAAAGCTCTCAGAAAATTAGGGCTAACAGGAATCTTCTTAGCCTGGGGAAAGGACACACACTTTACACACCTAAGTCTTATAGCAAATGATCTGTACTGGGCACTCTTTGATCATCCTTCTTAAGGTCAGGAAGACAAGGTGCAACCCTTTGTCACTGCTGCTGTGAATGTGGTTTTGAAGGTCATGAAACAAGAAACAGAAATAAAAATCTTAAAGATTGAAAGGGAAGGGAATAGCAACATTAATTGAAGATAACATCTTATCTTCGTATTTATGCATATTTAAGAATTTTGCTTAACAAAGTTTGTTTTGTGCTGGGATGGAATCCAGGCCTTGTACATGCTAGACATACACTATACCACTGAACTACAGCCCTTCCCACATAAGAGCTTTACAGAAGAGTAGTTTACAGTTTCATGCAAGGAAAGAGACAAAGATGGTATGTGTGACAATTCCACTATGTGTGTGAGTGGAATGACAAAATTGTCATGGAGTCAATCCTCCCAAAGTTAATTAAACAATTAAATGGGATTTTTGAAATTCAGCATTTTTGATAGTTACATCCACAAATTTGTGGTTAAGATTAAAAGTCCATGAGTAGCTAAGTTCATTTTTATTAAGAAGAGCAAAGAAGGGGGCATTCCCCAGCAGATATGAGGACACGCCTGGAAGCCATTGGTTCTGAAAGATCAGGTGGCAGGAATATTTGAACGACAGTGGAAGGCCATAGAGTTCAGATGCAGACCTGTATGTAGATGAAGGAGGGATGGTTAAGAAGTTGGTGCTAGAAATGGACTCCTAGGAAGGACAAGAGAGAAGTCAGATCTTACCTCACACCACAAAGGGAGGGACTGCCACATCATGAGAAACTTCACTATGAAATATGAACTTAAAAGATAATGGGGGTTGGGCTGGAGATGTGGCTCAAGCCCTAGCGCGCTCGCCTGGCATGCTTGCGGCCCGGGTTCGATCCTCAGCCCCACATACAAACAAAGATGTGTCTGCCGAAAACAAACTAAAAAATAAATATTAAAATATTCTCTCTCTCTCTCTCTCTCTCTCTTAAAAAAAAGATAATGGGGGGAAAAAGTTCTTCTGCAAACCAATGAGTGAAGAGGAGAAAGCCAGCCAGATGATCAAAGACCAGGAGGAGGGAACTCTGAATGGGAAACTCAGATGATTGACGTGTACAGGAGAGAGCCCTACTTCACTGGTGGTCACAGGGATGCCAGCTTCAACAGCAACAAGACACCACGCCACACCTGCTAGAGGGACAAGGTCAGACTGTTGGACAATAGTAGCCAGCAGGGATGGCAGAGATGCCTGGAAAAGGGACCCTTCACCTCTCAGCTGCGGGAGCGGTCTCTTCCATCGGCACTCTGGGAAGCCACCTGGCAGAACTTGAAATTTTTTTTTTTTTAAGTTTTAACAATCCCACTTTCAATTAAAAATATGAACTTCTGAGTAGGATTTGTTTGCACAAAATCTCATGCTGGAGGATGTAAAGGAATTTATCAGGAGCACCTCAGATGGCAGAAGTCTGTGTTCATCCTCTGGGCAGCGTGTCTGGGGGAAAGAGCATGTCCTGTGGATCAGACCCTCTGACCGCAACTCTAGTTCTCTTGTGGCACCACTGATACCCTGCAGAGGCTGTGAAAGCATTCAGACCTTGACACCAAGCCCAGCTGCAGCAGATTACACCTGCTAACTGTCAGCTCACACTGAAGAGCCAGCCACATATGCCTAGATAAAGAATTTCTTTACAAAATCACTTCCATAAAATATGATTAATGCAATAATGCCTTCTGGGGGTTGCCCATCCCAGTTCTGATGTGGAGGTTTCAGGGATTGAGCCAATTAGAGCAAACTGCTGATTCCTCTTTGTCTCCTTAGTATTTAGCTGACTTCCATTTAATGTTCAGGTGCTTTAATCAAGTTCATTGAAAGAAAGAGAAAACCACTTCTTTCCAAAATCATAGGAAGGTTTTTTTTTTTTTAATATTTATTTATTTTTTTAGTTATCGGCAGACACAACAACTTTGTTGGTATGTGGTGCTGAGGATCGAACCCCGGCCGCACGCGTGCCAGGCGAGCACGCTACCGCTTGAGCCACATCCCCAACCCGGAAGGTATTTTTTGGACACGGTGATCTTGGTGCTTTTACTCCTCTGCATGTCCTTTTATTGAAAAACCATACTATCACCCCTGGCTGTGTACATGCCTGCCTCCCTGAATCTGCCCAAGGACCCCCCACACAGGAGCTCTCCATCCCAGTGCATAGATGAGCAACTGAAGCACGAAAGTCCTCAAGAGCAAGGAGTCCAGTGGGAATGTAAACCAGGTCTTCCAATTTCAAAGACATTAAACCCAAAGCTAGAAGGTAAAGCCTTCCCTTTACTGAAGAATCTGCTAAGTTAAACGGGGCTTGCTTCTTCTCCTTGAGAATTTATATGCTTAGGCAATTACAAGCAGTAGAAAGTATGAAATATTTTATGCAAAGAATTTAAGAAATGGTCTAAAAGATCATGAAAGGAAAGTTTAATCTCTCTGAGATGGCAGCACATGACCCAGGCCCTGAATGTTGGGGAGAATTGGAATGTGCCAAGAGGAATTCTTTGTGAGGGGATCAACATGATTACAGGCTTATCTTTGAGAAAGAGCAGAATGTTTAACCAGAAATACTAAGGTTGGTTGGAAATGAAAGGCTGAATATAGAAAAGGGCACAGGAATCTGAGCTGTAGCTTCAGGGATGCGATAGTTACAAGTCTTGGATTCCATAACATTTCAGAAGGAAATACTGTTGAGGAAGCAAAGCTTCTAAACAAGGAGCCAGGAGCTTCATAAGCCCCTGAAATTGTTGACCAAAATGTGTGAGTGTGTAAAAGTATGCGTATGTGCTGTGTGAGAGAGAGCATGTGTGTGTGAGGGGAGGTGGTCATGCACACCATTTTCTTGGGAGAAGGTGGTGATCCGTGGCTGAACTACAAAGCCTATGGAAAGGCACAGAGAATGAGCAGGGAAAGAACACAGAATTACACAGATAAAGTGGATTTGGTAAAAGAGGTTAGAAAGAAACAGCCGGAAAGAACAACAGTTACTTACTATTACAGACAGCAGGGTTATTTGAAGCACGGGGTGACTGGTCAACCATGCCCGATGAACTCGAGAGATCAAGAACACGGTTCCACCAGGTGTGATCACCAGTGCTTTTTGGGTTGTCAGGAAATTGTTTTTAGGCACTAATGGATGCTTTCTTTCCATGAAGACGAAGAAGAGTCAAACTAAATCACTAGTACAAGCTATGCCCTATGTAAGAATGGCCCACAAGATGGCACTGTAGGCCAATAGGAATACTCATCTGCTCTTGGGGAGTGAGCTGTTTACCCTCCCCTTCCTTTATCCTTTGCTAATGCTCTGTAGCCTGAGCCCATGCATTATTTTTCTATTAAAAATGCTGGCATTTGGAAATAACATTCCTAATTTTCATGATTCCTGCCTGCTCTTTATGTAATCCTTGGTAGACTTTGGAAAACCTTCATTTAAATCCCAGTTCTAACTCAGGAAGTTGGATCTGATTCCTAATTTACTAAAAGCCCTCATAAGGCTGTGTGTAGTCACTGCTGGCATTTATTGGTCCTTGGGGACTTTGAGGAGGAAATGATAGGAGAGAAATAAAGGGAAGGACAGAGAAGTGTTCTAAGGTTGAGCAGAAAAGCAAAGAGCCCAAGCCTTAGCTGTGACTGGTGTGGGGAGGAAATAAAGCATCTGCGAGTTCCACGAAGGGTATGTGTCATGTATCCCGTCATCCTGTAGTGTGTGTTACTTGGGGTTTTCACAGAACCCTACCTTATTCATTATTACTATGCAGAAAGAACAAATGTCTTAAATTAGGCACCAAGAAGAAGAGTTAAAACCCTTTCTTTGGTCAAAGGAGATCTTAGTACAATTTACATTTACAGGGCACTTAATCAGTTTACAAAATACTTTTGTATTTCTACCACTTTAGTTCATTCTCAAAAACATCCTGTGGGAGAGCAGTGTAGCCAGTCCCATTCCACAAATCGGAACACATAGACTAAGAGAGGTTCAGAGACTTGCTCAAGGATACAGAGCCACTGACTGGGTGAGCTGACCCCAGAGTTTGAGGTCTTATCTGTAAAATGCGGTTAATGAACCTACTGTGGCAGGGGTATGTTACACATTACTATAAAGCAAAAGTCTAGACAGAGTCAATAAACGTTAGCTAGCTTCATATATATATATATACATATATACATTTTTTTTTTTTAGAAAATGCAAGTTACAATGCCCATTTCTAATTCTCTCTCTCTCTCCACACACACACACACCTCTGCCACAGTAGGTTCAAAGATATATATCTTTCGTTACAATAAGAATCCACTTATCTACTAGCTTGATAATAGACTGCTAAAGTATCTTCCACATTCCCATCTGCCTATTGCCCGTAGAAAGGAATTTATTGAAAAGACATGTTGGCTGTAGAGTCAGAGGAAAAGCAGAAGAGTATAAGTTGGAAAGTTCTGGATGAAGAAGCAAGTCTTGCTGACCTCACTTAGGGCACAGGCGCACACTGTAGCTGGAGGAGGCAAGGATTCTGGGCTTCCAGTCCCTGCTAGGGGAGGAGGAGTTATCTGCAGTCAAAGTCGGGGTGCTATTTCAGAAGAGGAAATGAGTATCTGGTGGTAAAAAGCTTCAAAAGCCCATGCCCAAGACATGTCCGGGATGAAAGTGATCCCTTTTTGTGGGGCTAGTGACGATGACCTGTATTTATGGAGCACCACGTGCCGGGTACCATAGCATTTCTTCACTTGGTCCTCCTGTGAAGCAAACAGTAATATTAATTCCACTTTATAGAGCAGGAGACTTTGGCACGTTCGACCAGAGTGACAGAGCTCAGCTGAGCTGAGCTGAGCTGAAAACACGTCTAGGTTTGTAATATGAGAACACAACAGGATTTAGAGGATTGTTGTAAAAATCAAGAATTAATCTCAGATGGAAACATGGAATTGCCTGCATTTAGCCATTTTAGGCCTAGAAAAATGGCCCTGCAGATGACTCAGTGAATGCATGTACAGCACTCAGAGCAGTGCCTGGGACTTGATCAAGTGCCAAGTGGTATTATCAGAGGATCCCACCTCTCATGGGCTTTAAGATCTATGGAAGTGTCAAGGTCCAAAGCCCGGGACAGTAACTTTGGCTAGTGCCACACTGCAGTGTTCTAGGACCAAGCCAGGCACTTTCCAATTAATGATATCTATATGTCTGCACCGTTTCCTTCTGATGGTTCTTCTCAGACTTGTCTTGAGAACAATATGTTCTCAGGGACTGGAAGCAAAGCAAGATTTTTTTTTTTTTTAACCAGGAATGGAACTCAGGGGCACTTAGCCACTGCTCCACATCCCCAGCCCTATTTTGTATTTTATTTAGAGACAGGGTCTCACTGAGTTGCTTAATGCCTTGTGACTGAGACTGGCTTTGAACTCTCAATCCTCCTGCCTCAGCCTCCCTAGCTGCTGGGTGTTAGAGTCTGTAAACAAGTCTGGATGGTGCCTGGCATTTTGCCAGAGGGAGTGGTTAATGTTAAGGTCTGTAAAACAAGTCTGGATGGCGCCTGGCAAAATGCCAGAGGGAGTGGTTTGTGAAGTAGCTCCAGTGAGCCATTAAGTGTGGAGATTCCTTATTGGTTGACTGATGTATCTAGTTTATGCTAATTAAGATAAGCTGTGTGAAATGTATAAATACCTCTGTTGTCCTACAATAAACGGCTTCCACTCCTGCTATATCAATCTACACAAGTTGTTCGTCACCCCCTGGTAATTTTGCTGCAGCCGGACTCCGGTAGATGGTGGCCCGTATGGGGAGCCCCGGGACACTCGGGGGTAAGTGACGAAAAAAAAAGCTGCCCGTCCATAGATAGGACAGGAGCAAATCTGCTCGTCCCTAGGCAGATAGGGCGAGAGGATACAGTATGTTTGTGTCTTGTTTTTGTCTTGAAATGTTGTATTGTCTTTGTGACAAAAATATGGAAGGGGTGAGAAGTAAATTGATAAGGGAAAGAGGCACCCCAGTGAAACCAAAAATAGTTAGGGCATGTGTTGATGAAAGCCCAGGAACTCTAGTCAGAAAGAAAAAGAAAGTTCAGAGGAGGAAGGATTATCAGGAAAAAAGTTACAGCAAAAGGCTATTACTTAATACTTTTCATTACCGGAGGGTGCGTGAATCTGTGCAGCGGCTACCACGTGAGCTAGCGGATCATGGCGCAGCAAGGAATTCCCCGCCCCCCCCCCACCTGGGGAGCGGGATGCCACTACCCCGAGAGCCCAAACCCAAACCTGACCCGGAAGCACAGTCTCCCAGGCTCTTGCTCCCTGTGCCCAGTGGCAGTTTGAGTCCAGAACACTCCCTGAACTCTCCCCGGGGCCATCTGGGGCTGCCCTGGACGCTGCAGGCAGAAGACGGCCCCAAGTCCCTGAAGTCTGATCGTTTCTAAGGCCAGTAACTACAATGGTTCTCCCACACCTGGAAGCTAATGAGTAATGAGCACCATTAAGGCTTATTTCAAATGTAAAAAACCTTGAGATAATGTACTAAATTGTTCAGAAGGTTGTTTTCTTAGCGCCTGCTGGAATACTACAGGATTTTCTTTAGCATCATTGCTGGAGTTCCTGCCTTCGTCCCAGTGCCGCTAAAGACAAGGTGGAAGAATTTCCAGTGTTGCTGAGAACCAGAGGAGACTTCGGATCAAGCTAGCTGCCTGCAGAACTTACCTGGACTGTGATTTACCTGGACTGTGAGTTAATCTATTGAGACACTGCTTTACCTGGACTGAGACAACAAACTGTAATCTACAACAAATTGTAACTCAGTATTTTTGTTAATGGTGTCATTGCTGGTATAATTTTTCCAAGGGCTTCTTGCATGGAGCCATCAATTGGCTTGGTATTGTGGCATTTTGTATCCTCCCCTTCTGCTTGTAGCAGATTATTTATGGTGTTTGTGTAAAAACCACTATGGTCATTATTTAAATTAAACAAAAGGGGGAAATGTTAGAGTCTGTAAACAAGTCTGGATGGCACCTGGCAAAATGCCAGAGGGAGTGGTTTGTGAAGTAACTCCAGTGAGCCATTAAGTGTGGAGATTCCTTATCGGTTGACTGCTGTATCTAGTTTATGCTAATTAGATAAGCTGTGTGAAATGTGTAAATACCTCTGTTGTCTTACAATAAATGGCTCCTACTCCTGCTGTATCAGTCTACAGAAGTTGCTCGTCACCCCCCGGTTAGTTTGCTGCAGCTGGACTGCGGCAGCTGGGATTACAGGTGTGAGCCACTGCTCCTGTCAAGAAGATTGTTTTAAGGCAATGCAGCAGCAGATGAAGAATCCGTTTCTTTATCATTTGGGGCTGGATCATATCTCCCTTCTCTGTATACCTGGCAAGAATGTCCTGGTAGCTCTATCTCTGAAACCACCTTGAAGAAACTGACTGTAGAATCCAGGTGTCCCTGGGAGCCACTTAGCTCAATGTTTGAGCTGTTTATCCACAGGTGAGGCCAGATAATCCAACAGCTGCAAAAAAGATGGAGGTCCCCCTGTGCCTAGGCAGGGTCCCGGAATACCAGTCTCAGCCCAGGAGCCCTGTGAACCTTACATTAGGTGCAACAATTGATTCAATGCCCCAAAGGTCTCAGCACACAGCAATGCACACCACCCCAGAAAGAGAAAAATAACTCCTCAAGGAATAATCCCTTGCTTCGCTGCAAACACGAGCCACTCTCCAATCTGCCCAAAGCAGCAAGGTCTTCCAAGAGCCACAGGTCACTTATTTTCTGGAAGAATAAATAAGAACCTGTTTTTGGTGAACTGATTTCCAAGAAGCAAGAGCCTTCCTGAGTGCTGATGCACTTCTAGATGCATCCTGACTCTGGCAGTTTCCAGAATACCATCAGGGTACCCCTCCCGCTGTGAAGTCCATGTTGGAACTTACATCGTCTTTAAAAGGCACAAATAGCTGAATTGCATAATGTAACCTGATGTTCTGACAACCTCACTTATACTCAGGCTAAATTTAAAGGTCACCATTGCAGGGAAATAGTGGCAAGAGAATGAAAGTGCCTTAAACATGGATTTCATAGACGTTCCCTCATTTTGAGAGTCTTACACCATAAAAGAGGCAAAATTGCCTGTGAGTTTAAAAAAATACATATAAGCGGAGAATCCATTTCTTGGGAACGTGATAGCTTTAGGAAAAAATTGTAAAATAGGTAGACACAGTGTGAAGTGGCTGAAGTTTGTCTTAGATGTTTTCAGTCATCTGTGCCCTTTTATTCTTTTTTCCTGTTTTTATCCAGCACCTACTGTATGCAAGAAACTGCAATAAGGCCTGTGATTGTATAGTGTGGGAGACAGTTCTTGTCTTCACAGAGCTCACAGTTTAGTAGGGAAGAAAGATATGGAAATAAATAATTAGAACAGAGCCAGATAACACAAGAAACACATTGGGGAAGGCAGAGCAACGGAAGCTGAACTAGTCTAAGTGTGCACAGCACCTTCCCCAATAAAGCATGCCTTTACCTGAGTGCTAATGGCTGAGTAGGTAAAACTGTCCGAGGAGAGGGTAAAGCATGACACAGAGGGCACAGCATATCTAGAAGCCAGGAGGGAAGGAAGAGCACCAGAGACAATCTAGATTAGGAGTGGGCAACTACAGCCAATACCAACCTGACCCCCCTCTGCCTACTTTTGTAAATAATGTTTTATTTGAAAACAACCACATTTGTTTATTTATTTATTTTCTATGACAACTGTTATGTTACTATTGTTGAGTCAGGCTGCTGTGATAGAGAGTGCATGGCAACCAACCCCCCATATGATTTAATAAATAGTGGCTGTTACAGTATTTGTGTTCTCATTTTGCAGACATGAACATTGAAGTAAAATGGATTAAGAAAGAATAGGAAGTTCCCGCGTTCCTAGGAAAGGGTTCATTGTTCTTTGGCCACAGCATTAAGCAGCAGTGAGAGTTGGTTTTAAATTTATCTTAACTGGTTGCTGACCACCTGGCATCAGTACCCACACTACTGGAGTCATCTGTCAGTGAAATGTCACACAGGCATCTGAAGCTAAACACTGCACAGTCTGTGAACACCACCACTTCTGAAAAAAACCATTAATTCCCAAACTCTATGGATCCCAAATAAAAATAGCTAGCTTTTGGCTTTGCATAGAGAGGTTGGCCCTTATTTGTCTTCCTGGTTATAATGGCCTCTCTTTTGAACATATCCCCAGTGAGAAAAGTGATCACTGCCGACTTGGAATTCAGCATATCTTACTTCAAAGCCTTTCTCATCTGCTCCTATGGTCTCAGAGTTTGGAATGCACACTGTGGGTGTTAGTTGAGATGATGGTACACAATTTTGGCATTGAATGACATCAAGTATGGAGGAAATAATGGAAACTCAGCTGGGGGCTAGTCCATAGCAATTAAGAAAAGAGATTCTGAGGCCAGACCTCTAGTAATTGTGTTAGTCCTTATGCACAATGAATCAGCCCAAGCTTAAGGCTTTGAATACCAACAAAAATTATCATTTTATACCAATTAAATAGACCAGGGATTTGGGAGTCTGAGCTTGGGTTACAAGGTTACAGTTAGGACTCTTGAGGTTACAGTCAGGATATTGGCCAAAGCTTCAGGCATTGGAAGGCTGAATGGGGCAGGAGGCTCCTTCTCCAAGATGGTGCACTCACACCCTGGCAGACTAATGATGCCTATTAACTGAGGCCTTAGTTCTTTGCCTCCCCAAAGGGCTGCATGAGTGTGCTCATGACATGGGAGTAGGCAGGTCATCAGAGAATCAGGTAGAAACAAAAGGATCTTTTATGACCTACACTTGAAAGCCACACACTGTCATGGATGCTATATTCTTTGATCACACACACAATATGGGAGTTGACAGCTCAAGGGCATGAATAGTAAGAGGCAAAAATCACTGAGTGCCACCTTGGAGACTACTACTGTCACTTACTAGCTATGTAACGTTGGGCACAATTTGGGGAGAAGAGGCTAGTAGGAGTAGGTGTTTGACAAGGGAAGTCATGAAAAGTCACCAAAGGGCAGTTTTCACTTGTTTAATGGCACATGATTATTTTTGTCCATTTATAGATGCATTCTAAAATTTTTCTTTTAATAAATTTATATCTTACCTGGGTTTCCCCAAAGCAGAACCTTACATGTAGTCTATTCATCTGGAAAGTGATTCCAGGGAGCAGAACTTGGGAGTAGGTAGAGAAGCAAATGCAAGAGTGAGTTGTCAAGTTGTCCACTGAGGCAGAGCATGGGTGTTGGTCTCCCCAGCCTCATCTGAGGGCCCTGTGAAATTCTTATCTCCCTGAGAGATTAGAGGGAAAAACTTATTTACCAATTTCTTTCCTTAGTTAGTCAAAGATGATTTCCTTGCCTTTACTTCTGGGATGCTTGCTGCATGAAAGTGTTCCATGGGGCCCCAGAGAGAGCTGGAGGCTATCTCTGAAGATTTCTGGTGCCTCCTGGGGCCAGGCTCTCTGTATTTATTTATTTATTTATTTATTTTTTGCAGAGCTGGTCAAAGTCTGTTGCTCGAGACTTCTACAATAGCAGCTGTAGCAAAATATATCCAAATACAACCCAAGACGATTTCTGTGGTTTATGAGGGATGCCCAATAGAATCTATTAAAATGGAAAAGCAGATTTTAAAAATGAAAAATAACTATCAACCTGTAGAGAACTTGGAAGCCTTCATCCCCTCCTTAAAATACAAAGTTTGACAAATTGAAAATCAACCACCTTTCTTGGCGCATCAGAGAAATGTGAATGGAGCAGAAAATATCACCTCTGACTGTAAGTAACAGGAGCATCCAGAGACTTGGTGACTTGGTGACCCTGGAGCCATGAACTGGTGGGAACATTTAGATGGTAACTTTTGAAAACTGCTTGAGTTGGAACTGGGACCTGAAGTGTAGGGAACCCCCAAATTGTCAGGGACTTTTCCCTCCAGGAACCCCATCAATTTTTCTATGAATATAAAACTATTCTAGGTTTTATTTAATTTCAAATAATCAGGGAAAAGAGAAGAAAGAAGAGAGAAAACAAGTTTTAGTGGATCAACACATTGCTTCATTCTAATAAACACACACATTCACGTCTTGTCTAATTGTGTACCAGGCCTGTGCTAACTATCTTTGTAAAGATCACATTTAAACACAAGCCTATGAGCTAAGTATACAGAAGAGGACTCGGATTTCCAGGTTTAAGCAACCTGTCTAGCAAGTTTCTTACCCTCTCTGTGCATTTTGTTTTCCTAAATTTGTACCAAGGGGCTCATAATGAGTTATTGTAAAACTGAAGCCAGGAGAGTTTTTGCAGCTGTGCTTGGGATGCGGAAGCCATTCCTTGCTGACAGTTGTCATCACTGTCATCACTCACGTAGGGGGAGCACTGCTTCCTATCTTAACCCTCAGCTCCCTCTGTGTAAACTAGGGGTGACTGTCTCACAGACTTTCTGGGAGGAGAAAACAGGTTTTGTTAGGTGACTGTTTCCCAGGTTCTCATCCCCCTCCCCAAAGCCTCTGGGTGAACTGGAAGCAGTTTGGAGACCTCAGCCCCCCCGCCCCCCCTCCCTCTGGCTCCTGATTCTGCCCTGTTACCTCTGCTTCCAGGGCTCTGTGGGGTTTGACCAGAGACAAGTTCCTTCTCAGCCAGGGGAACACACACAGCCCTGCTGCCGATGAGGCTGGCTCCTCTTCATCTCCAAGGTTATCATTAAGCCTGAACCAAACAAAGGGGGTCCTGGCATATGAGCCCCACTCCTGAGAACCCCCAAGTTCTTGGAGCTGTGGATGGCCGGTGTGAGCTTGGTCACTCTGCTGGTCGCTCTTCACCATCTGCAGCAGACATGGCACCAGGTTCCAGGAGGTCCAGTGTTGGAGGACACAGGATGGCGGGCTGTCAGGCTGGCTGTGCATTTGTCATCCTTAGCCCACAACATGGACACAGCTTCCCTCATCAGCCAGTGGCACCGGACCCAAAGATGTCTTTCTCAACAGGTGAGCTGCTAGCTGGCCGGGGTGGGCTTCCTCAGGGCTAACTGCTTCTACCGAGTCCCTGCTGGAGTGTACCCATGTGGGCCAGCAGGCCTTTCCTTGTCCTGTGGATGGAAGCCCCCTTTCTAGCTGAGGGCTGCCCATCCCCCTATGTGCTTCCGGTGGTCTGTCCACCGTGAGCCTCTGTTCCTGCTCCAGATTCCTGCCTGGACCAGGGATAAGCAGTCGGAGGCCACGCCAGAGCTCTCGTGGGTGCTGGGGAGGGAAAGGCGTGTGGTTTGCTCTGGCAAGTGGAAAATAAGTGGAAAACGGAAGGATCCTGCTGGAATGAAGCTGGAGCCACTGCGGAGAGAACTGGAGAGACCTACAGAGAGAGAAGAGGCAGAGGCAGAGGTATGGAGATGGGGGGAGTGAGGGGGAGGGGGGGCACTTGAACCCCTGGATTTATGTGGATTTGCACCAGCCTCGTTCATGACCATGCAGTCTCATTAGCCAGCAAATGTTTCCCTTTCCTTCTCTTCTCCTCCCTCCCCTCCCCTCTTTTTCCGCTCCCTCCCTTTCCTCAAGTTGAAGCTGGAATCTCAACTGATTACTGAGACATTCTGACTTGGTTGCCTGCTGTGTGTTGGAACTGCTGTGGGTGGTGGGCACAGGAGGTGAGCAAGACAGGAACTCTCTTTTCCTCACCGTTTGGGGGAAAGAGTCAGCTCAAGAACTGCATGAGGGTGTCTAGAGGCCTCTACTGAGAGGCTGATGGCCACAGCTCAGCCCAAGTCCTGGCTTTGCTCCCTGAGCTCTAGGCCCTTAGCCTCAGCTGCACGTCCCTCTGGGGGATCCTGGGTAGAGATCCCAGCTCCCGTGCCTTTGCATGATCAAATCTCCATGACTTGCAGATGCCCTGGGTCCCAGGAGTATGGGGGCGGTGGGGTCTGTAGCCTGCTGGGAAGCCTTGGCCAGGGCTCCACATGCTCTGAATGTCTCCAGCACACTGAAAAAGGATAGCACTTTCTCAGTGCAGGAGAAGTGTAACAACCCTGGCCCAGAGCCGTGGCACAAGGCCTGGCACATCGCAGGCTGTCTTGAAGGAGCCACGTACACTTGCCGGGATGGGAGGGGCAGGGGCAATGCCACCTGTAGAGAGGAGGTGACCTCTGAGCTGGGCCTCAATGATGAGTTGCTGTTTGGCAGGGCAAAATCCAGGGAGTGATGAAGCCACTTGTCAGGTCCGCAGAGGCCAAGAGCGGAGGCAGGATTGGAACCCATGAGTTTTGGCAGCTGACACCATAGGCCTGAGGGTTCAAGTCAGAGCTGCCCTTGCCTGCCCTCCACTTGCAGGACCGCTGCCCTGTGGAGCTTGTTTCTGGGTTCGGGGGGAGCAGCCTGGTTAAGCACAGTGTCCTGGGATGGGGGCTGGAAGGGAAAGAGGAGACAGACCTGGACAACCAGAGAGGAGGCAGAAGCTGCTGGGAGCTCGAAGGTGGGCCTCACAGGGGAGGCGAGGCTAGGGCTGGATTTTGGATAGAGTCTCTAGGAATGAAATGGAGCCAGTGGAGGCACCTAAGGCAAAGGGATGTAAAAGTTCCAGAAGCTGGGAGAAGTCAGGTGGCTGGGCTGGGCTGGGCTACAGGGATGAGACTGCTGTGGTGACTTACATGTTAGTACAAAAAAAGCAAGAAAGTGTTTCAGTTCAAGAGATGGAGAAGAGGAGCACGTGTTCCTAATGTCCTTTTGCAACTCCACAAGAGCAAAAGGTGAGGGGCAGGAGCTGACGATGCATACCTACTTAGTGCTGTTCCAAGTGGGAGGGAATAACGGCAGGTGGGATGGAAGGACGGCCTTTTACACTCATTCAAGAGGTTGTCAGCACCACCACAGTGCAACAGCCTCATAGTGACATGTGGAAGTTACCACCAACACTATCAAAACCAACACTGGTCTCCCACTTGCTATGTGCCTGGCACTGCCTGTCTCAAGCTTCGTTCCTAAATAGAAAAATCAAGCTGAGTGACCCTCTGGAATAAGAAAGAATGTTCCCAACAAGGAGTCCTCAGAGCAAATACTCCTGAAGTTAATTAATTAATTAATGAACTCTAGCTATAACACCAGGGATTGTTCTAGGGGCAGAAACTATCAGCAAACAAAAAGAAAAAAAAAATCCCTGAGTTTGTGGTGCTTATATTCTAATAACTAGGACCATAATTTGCCTGCTTGAGAAACAGCAAAAAAATTGTGTCATTGAAGGATGGGGCCCGGGGCCTGGCCTGTGGACCTTACCATCACACCAAGAGAACTGAATGAACTTTCCTGGTCTTCCCCAAGCTTATTCTGGCCACAAAGAAAGGGAATTTACCCAGTGGCCCCACTACCCCACTCATATAGCTCAATTCAGCTAGCTCTGAGAGAGAAAAAGACTGGTAACTCATCCTGTAGGTTGATGATATGGTTTGAAAGCTTGTCTCCCTCCAAAGTTCATATTGACAACTAAATTTACCAACGCACTGGTATGAAGAGCGGGGACTTCAGGAGGAGAATTAGGCTACGAAAGGGCTAGAGGGAGCCTGCTGGGCCCTTTTCGTCTTTGGCCATGTGACGATGCAGCCCTCCTCCTCTCTGAAGGACACAGAACAAAGTCACCACCTTGGAAGCAAAGACTGAGCCCTCGCTGGACACTCAACTTGCTGGTGCCTTGAGAATGGCCTTCCTATCCTCCAGAACCATGAGAACTGGATCTTTCTTCTCTATAAATTACCCAATTTTGTCAGGGTTCTCCAGAGAAACAAATGGGTAGGATATATATATATATATATATATATATATATATATATATATATATATATATAAATACACACACACACACACNATATATATATATATATATAATCATAAAAGGGGATTTATTAGATTGGTTCACATGATCACAGAGGCTGACAAGCCCATGATGGTGGTTGGCAGACTGGAAAGCCAGAGAAATCAGTAGGTGCTCAGTTAAAGAAGCTGAAAGCTTCAGAAAGATGGAGAGGCCAATAGTGCAGCCCCAGGCTGAGGTTGAAGACCTGGAAACCCTCTGGAGAGCTGATGGTGCAAGTCCAAGTTCAAAGGGTGCAGAACCTGGAGTCTGATGTCCTCAGGTGACAGCAGCAGAAAAACATATCTACCTGGGAGGGAGAGTGAGTGAGGGCTAGCTTCTACCTTCCATCCAGCCCCACAGCCTGTGTCACACACAGTCAGGATGGATATTCACTCAATTCTTGTTCTCATTTTTCTAGATGAGGAAACTGAGCCATATATGAATCTCCTCTGGAAACACCCTTGTAACACACACACAGAAGTAGGCTTTGCTAATTCTCAAGGCATCCCTCAATCCAGTCAAGTTGACAATCAAAAACAACTATTGTACCAGTATCAGATACTTTGTTAAAGTAGCAACAGAGGACTAAGACAGTTGGTATAAATGCTGGAGAATCCATCCAATCTGAAGCCTCCTTAAGATTCCTCGCAGTCCATGAGATCACTGGTTCATGTTCATTCTTGATTTTGGCCACTGGCAGGGCTGGATGTCCACCAACATCCTAGAATCAGCTGACCTGGCTAAAGTTTGGCCTTTGCAGAACACTAAGTCGACTTCAGGCCAATTACTTGATCCTCTGACAACAAATCAGCCCATCTGCTCAATGTGATAAAGAGGCCCAGCTTTACGGTTTGCTGGAAGACAGGCACTGGTGGATATCTAAACACTTCTCGTGGCCCCTCTACTTGATTAGTGGGGATTCAGCACAAGAGGCATTTGAGATCCACTGTATAAGACTGGATGGTGGAGGGAGGTCACAAATTTCCTTGTGGAAACCTTTGACCATGGGAGCTTTGTTCTCCCCCAGACTGCTCAGTGGACAGGCACCACTACTTCCCATCCATCCCCTCCTGTGTGCTAACAGCTTTGCCCCGCATTCTCATGTAATTTTCTCCCAAATACTGTTGGGTAAAATTTCTTCTCATTTTTCTAGATGAGGAAACTGAGACTTAGAAAAGCTGAGGAACTTGCCAGGGCCCTGAAACCATGTGTGGCAGAGCCTGTAAAAAGAGACCCTGTTCTGGAGGGTCTCGGCCCTTTCTATCTCTGAAGCTCATGATCTACTTCAGTTGAAGAGAGAGGAGCAGCCCTTTGGTCCTCAGACACGAGCCATGCCTGAGAGTGAGCAGGACAGAATTGTTTTTCCATATCCACCTCCCTTCAGCATCCTCACACAGCACAAGTTCTAGAAGCTAGCACGTCCACGCATGCTTAACCCTGACAGGACATTTAAAAAACACACTAAAAGCTAAATAAAGACACTGCAGCCTTTCTGTTAGCTTTTATCCAATTTGGTGCTATATATTTTCTCAATAATGATTTTTTTGGTTATAAAGTGGAGAAGCCAGCTTGTGTGTATGTGTGTGTGTGTGTGTGTGTGTATGTGTTTAAGTGCATATGTGTATATGTGTTGAGTGTGTTTATGGGCATGTGTGTGTATGAGTGTTGTTTTTGTACATATGTGTGTGTGTGTGTTCCTTAAGAAATGATTTCCCTTGAAAGCACTAAAGGGGCCTCTTTCCCTCAGAAAAGGTGTTGACATTCAGCTTTTCTGAATTCCCTAAAGCTGTATAGTAGTGGGAATGTCTCTTTTCCTTTGTGAAACCTCATCTCAGCACCAGCTACACCCAATAACTCAAGCCAGTCGGTGCCAACTTGAATCACTGGACTCCAGTACATCTCACCTACCATCCATCTCCTCAACTGCTCCCCCAACCTCCCCCTGAAGTGCTATTGGCAGAACAAGTAAAGGCAGCTTCTTACGAAGCTCCTGGGGGCTCCAGCAATTTTTGACTTTGCCGGACCTGTAGCTGCATCTCGCCAGCCCTGCCTCCGTCATCGCAGGAAGCTGTCCTTACCTGTCTGTGGGCAAACCTGCCTCCTCTCAGAAGGACAATGGTTATTGGATTAGGGTTCATTCTTACCCATTATGACCCAAGTTTAACTTGATGACTTCTGCAAAATCCCTATTTCCAAATTAGGTCACACTCACAAATTCTGGGTGGACATGAATTTTGGGTGACACTATTCAACCCAGAACAATTATCCAGCAGCTCTTGCAAACAGGCCAAAGAAAGAGAATTGGACTTAAAAGACAGCAGCCCTATAGAAGTTCTATCAAAAGACTTGTATCCAAGATATGCAAAAAATTCTTGAAGCTCAAAAATAAGAAAGCAAACAATCCAATGGGAAAAAATGGCAAAAATTCTGAACAGACACCTTAGGAAAGAATATAGACAGATGGAAAGTAAGCTTACAAAAATATGCTGTCCATCGTTTGCATGGTAGGCAGGAAAGTGCCCCTCCAAACCTGCCCATATTCTACTCTCCAGAAACTGAATATGCTATATTTCATGGGAAAAGAAACTTTGCAGATGTAACTTATATTAAGGGCTCTAAAATGGGAGGCTATCCTGAATTACCTTGGTAGGTCCAATCATACGAGTCTAAAACAAAATTTCCAACTGTAGTCAGAAAAAGATGTGCTGATGGAAGCAGGGTCAGGATGATGTTTGCTGTGGAGTTTGAGGATACACAGGAGGTCTGTGAGCTCAGGAATGCAAGCACCCTGTAGAAACTAGAAGTCAAGGAAATCTATTCTCCTGAAAGGACTGAAGTCCTGCTAACACCATGAGTTTAGCCCAGTGAGACCCATGTTGAACCTCTGAACAATATTATAGAAATATAGAAAAAGATGTGTTATTTTAATTCAGTAAGTGGGAAGTAATTTGTGACAATAGCAACAGAAAGCTGATACAATTCGTCATTAGGGAAATGCAAATTAAAACTACAACAAGATACTGCTATATCCTTATTGGAACATAAAAAATCCAAAAAACTAGCATCAGTTGCAGCAACGAAAATGTGCATTGATTGCTGGTCTGTCTATTGCTGGTCTCTCTGTACAGAACTTTGGAGGACTGAGGGTTCTTCAATGCTGGGTTGAGCTTTGCCATACAATTAGCAACTGTGTTCCAATATATTTACCTCGATGACTTGAAAATTCATGTTCACACAAAAATTTGCACATGAATATTTATAGTAGCCTTTATTTATAATCTCCTGAAACTGAGAGCAAACTGATAGTTTTTAAAGTACTATAATTAAAATGTGGTGTATATCCATATAATGGAGTATTACTCAATAGTTAAACAGATTTTTCCATCAAACCAGGTGTGTTCATGGATGCATCTTACATGCACATTGCTGAGTGAAAGAGGCCAGTATGGAAAGCCTAAATACTCAGGGTTCCATTTACATATTCTAAAAAAGAGAAAACAACATTCTATAAAAAACAAAACAAAGCACAATACACCACAAACAGTGACTCTTGGGAGGATTGAACAGGTGAAGCATCTGGAATTTTTTTTTCAGGGCAGTGAAACTATTTTGATTAATATTGTAATTGTGAATTCATGACACTTTGCTCTTTCTCTGGAAAGAAAATTGAACATTACAGCACAAAGAGTGAACGTTAAGGAATATCATTTAAAAATAGTCACCCAGGAGCTTAGGACATGGCACACGGAATGCAGACTGCACCAACTGTATTAGTTGCTGTACTAATTACAGGAGAGTGGGAGCACCTGGGGGTGCCAGAAGGCGAGGAAGGGCTTGGAAAAAAATGGAAAGGAAACCAACAAATAAACTGCACAGCCCTGGGTCAAAGGAATATAGGAGGCAACTAACTGCAAGAGCTCTTTACAGCCAAAGCTGGACTGATCTGAGCAAAAACATAAAGTGACATTGGGCTATGAGTCGAAGATTAAAGTAAGCATTTATGCTGATTTAAATAAATGAGCAAATTTTAAAAATGGAGAATATATATATATATATCTGTCATGCTGAAGAATTCCAAATAGCGTATGCAGGTAGATCTCCAGGAGGCAGAATGTGACCTGCTCCTTTCCAGGTGTGGGTTGTGCATAGTTACTTCTTTCCAAAAGGTATGGTATGGAGAGAAGGAAGGAGCAACTTCTGTAGTGGAGGATCTGATAAATGTACCCAGCCAAGTAACCAAAGTCAACACAGTCACAGACCATGCTGATAGCATGTGTCCTTAAATGATGCAATGGGAATGGCTTTTGGCCTCTTTGATCTTTATCTCTTTAGGGTTCCTTCTCCTAAACCCTATTCTACCATCGGAAAAATCCAAATAGAGGGAAACAAGATGTGTTCAAGAACCTCCTCTGCTGACGAAGCCCTATCAAAAAGAGGAGGGTTTTCACAGACTCATAAGTCATGGAAGGGTGTGGAAACAAAGGGAAGAGCCGGAACAAAGATGCACAGGTTTTAAACAAGAAGATGTGTGAACCAGAAACCCAGAAGCTATCTTTGATTTTGTTTGTTCTTTTCTCTCCCATCTCTGCTTTCCTAAGTTTGTCACTGCGATGTCTCTTGAGTTAATCTAGTTCTCCACAGCTCTTTCAACCTGCTTTGGTGCAGGTCCCCACCCTCACTCACACAACACAATTAGCTGGGTTGCTAGTTCAGGTTCTGGAACTCAAACCCAATTTTTTATGCTTTCATTTCTTCATCTTTAAAATGGGCATAACAAGGCTACCTCATTTTTGTGCATATTAAATTAGTAAATATGAAGAAAGAGCTTAGGATAGGGCCTGGCACATAACACTGTGTGTTAGCTATTGTATTATTACTGTCCTTTTTTTTTCAACATTAAGCCAAGAATTACTATAAAACTAAACTCAAGAAGCAAAAGGAACATTTTGCATGTAGTATCTTTGGCTTTGTTTCTGTGTGATTTGATAATATCCATGTAATTTCACTGTGATAATGTGTAACTCATTCATTCCATCAAGAGCCCTAGTGATGATGAATGCAGGTGTGTGTGTGTGTGTGTGTGTGTGTGTTTGAAAATTAAAATAATTTAAAGACTGGTCATCAACAAAGAAGGTAGCCTTGGGGCTTTTCATAGTCTGTGTGTGGTGGGGGTGTTGCAATTATCATACTGATCCAAGGAACAGGCCCTGGTAGGGACGGCAGAGAAGTCAGATAGAGCAGGTCACATCATAGGGTGTCAGTCAGCCTGCAGAGATCATTCTAAGGCAGAATAGTGCAGAGTTTAAAAGGGTGGACAGGGGTGATAGACAGCCAGGGCTTCCTTCTCTCCCACCTGCATGCTTGGTGACTTTGGGCAGGTTATGGAATCTCTGTGTCCCACTGTCCTCATCGTAAGGTAGCGAATGATGAGTGCCATTCTCTTACCTTGGGGTTGGAGTGCAGTTCAAATGACTTAATAAAGCTAACCATTCAGAGCAATCCTGGGACATAGAGAGATATTTCTAAGGAGTCAGAGACCCCAGAGAGACAAACACTCCCATCCTGACCCTTTCAAATAACCAGTTTCCCAGTTGCTCCTGTGAGGCCAGCCAGCAGTGCCCACTGGGATGCTTGACATCTAGTATCAGGGCTCGTCAACAAAGGAGCTCACCTCACTCCGTTTCATCAGTGTGTAGGCTCCTTGGGCATCTTCAGTGATATGCTGATTAGGATGTTGAGACCCAGATCATTCTGGTTTCAGTCAATCCTAATGATTAGAATCCCCATCCCCCAGTAGGAGTTGAAAGCTCCTGTTTCTTTCCTCCAGTGGCTAACTTTTGTCTGATGGTCAGAGTGGACCTAGTCGTCCCTGACAGTCCATGGGACTACTTTGGGTCTTCCCTTTCTAGCCTAACTTTAAAACAGGGAGAGAAGTGTCAGGGGTCACAGGCTGACTTTAGATATCTGAAGTAAATGAGTGTGTTTTCTAGAAGGCCTCATGTAGGAAGCCATGCAGCTCTGCAGGACCCCAGTGCCCAACAAAGGGTGAAGCCATGTGTGTTTGGGAGGAAGGCTCCAGGCCCTGTGTTCCCCAGTGGGCTCGCTCAAGGGCCTGAACAGTCGGATTTCCTCCAAACCTCTCTAGAAGCTCTGTTTCCTGATGATCAGTGGAAAAATCCCCCAAACAGGATTGGTCGTGTGAAATTTCAGATTTTATGCAAGTTCACAGCTAGAATCCGTGCACAATTACTGCTTAGAGTTTGATTTTGTTCACTGTGAAAGCCCCGCGGATTAGGCCTCTCTGAAGAAAGGAAAAAGCCACTTCTGAACTTTTAGCCTCTGTTGGATACTCTGCAATAGAATAGTCTTCATACTGCCAGAGCATTTACTATGTAAACGTTTTTCTTTTCAAGGTCAGGGTTTTAGAGCCCAGGGCCACTATTGAAACTGCAGGGGCAGAACTGGAACAATCCTGCCAGCATCCTAAAAATAAGCAGCTTTATTTTCAAACTACAGGATGTGACTTTAAAGAGAGTCTCAACAATTTACTTTTTTGACTGCCACTTGTATCTCTTTTCAGTCGATTTGACCTGGGAAAAGGAAGGTGGCTCCAGACCCAGGGGCGGGGGCACTGATTTCTATGACTGGCACACGATCAGCCCTCTGGGATGGTGGTTCTAATATTCCAACCTTCATCTCCCTCAGAATCCAGGTGATGAACTGTCAGATTCCTGGTGGCTGAATCCCCGGCAGGATCGGGCCTGCACCAGACACAGCAGCAGGGAGAAAATTCTGAAAAGAAACCAGAGCTCAGCAATTGACAGAGCTGGAGCAAGCAGCAAAGGCCTTCTGGGGAAGCTTTCTGTCACCATCTCAGAGCGTACAATGAGCATAAAGCAGACTGGGGTTCTCTCTGTCCCTTCCTTCCCATGCCTTTTAACCTAACAGTGCAAGTGAGGCACTTCATGAGAGGGACGCACCGCTAGCAGGCCGAGTCTGTCTGTCTTGAAGGTGCTCTTCTCCAGAGGCGCCCTCTCTGGAGGATATGCTTGCTGTGATCATTGTGGACTCAGGCCATATAAATCTAGGGAATGAGCTTACTAGGGTAGGGGAAGAGGACAGAGAGGAAAGTCAGAGTCTGGAAAAGAAACAGCCCAGAGGTGAAGACCCCTGACCCCTGAGCATTTGAGTCTTGAGTGGTAGACAGAAAACCAGCCCAAGAGGAAGAGCCACGACGTGCCACAGTCCTCTCACTTGGCCTCTGGCCAGCTGCCAGGCAGACTGTGGACCTTATGGTAATGGACTGTACCAGCTGGCCATCCAGTCTTTGCTGGATGTCACAGCAGCCTTTCACACTGTGGTGGTTAATCTGGGTTGTCAATTTAGTCAGACAGAGAGAGGCCCAGGGTTAGGAGACTTATGCGTGTGTCAGTGCGCGCATTTCCAGGTGTAACTGGCATGTGGGTCAGCAAACGGAGATGGGCGACTGCCCTGAATGTGGGTGGCACAGTCCAATAGGCTGGGGCTGGATGGAAAAAAGGCGGGAGGAAGAAGCTGAGCTGAAGCCAGCTCCCCTTTGTCTTGAGTTGGCCTACCTCTTGCTGCTGCCATCACCCTAGCTCCTTTGGCCTTCCAGTGTGGGCTCTGACCAGAGGCTCTCCAGGGAGCTTCAGGCTTTCAGCTGAGCCTGGGGCTGCATCATGGGTCCTTTTGGTTCTGAGGCTCCAGCTTCTCGGACTGAGCAGCTCCTGGTTCCTCCAGCTCTCCAGCCTGCAGACGACCACTGTGGGAATATCCAGACTGTGGTTGTGGAAGCCACCGTAAGAGATCCCCTGTTATGGTCACATGGACACACATCCTATTGGCTCTGTTCCTCTAGAGAATCCTGACTAATGCACACATATTCTTCCTTATGTGAGACCACCCTTGAAATCCAACCTATTTTTGACAAGATTCAAACAACCATCCTGCAGCCATTATATGCTAGCCATCACTCTGATTTCTGTCAGTCTTCTGGGATTTTTGAGTGTTTCAAAAATGTACCAAGGGAGAGAAGATGGTGAATTAGAGGAAGGATGCACGTCCCGCTATTTCCTAGGCACCAGACTTAACAAGCGGGAAGACTGTTCCTCAGAGAGGTGGGTAACTAAGGGAATTCACCGAAATTCAATACTGAACAGTTAAAGGAACCATAGAGACACAGGAAGTTAGAAACTTGAACAGAATGTAAGAAATAATACCTGAGAGATGGGCCAGCTTGACTGCTGAGAGGGACCACAGGGAGAGAGAAAGGGAAGCAGAAGAAACATTGACTTGGGGGATCCTGGGGAGCAGAGAGGGAGGCTGACCTTAGTGGACCCAGAGTTGGTGGGGGAAGTTATTGAGTGAAAAGTAGATAGTTTGGTGGGAACCACAGTCACTGAAGGCTGGAATCATTTATAAGCACTGTGCAGCCACCAGCAGGGTCAGGAGATTGGGACCTCATAAAGGAAGTTGCCAGTGGATCCAGAAGACACCTATTATGATCTTCAGGGTCTTCCCAGATCAGTGTGACTGAAATAGGCACAAAGAAAATCGTGCCTAGGGCATCTGGCTCCAGATACTAAGGACAGAGAGCTCCCTTATTGTTGGTGCTCCACCAGAGCTTGTTCACACAGGAAGGGTCTACACTCCAGAGTGGATACTGGGTAATTCACATCCATAGAAGTAAATGCAAAACCTATGGAAATTTAGACCCTATGCCCTAAAAGTGGATTTTATGTGAAACTCCTGAGATCCAGATGTCCAGCAGAGATGGGCATCCCTCAGCAACAGGGGTTGTAGATCAAATCTCAAATACCCACTGGCAGAGTTCCAAAGTTCCACCAACACTAAACTTTAACTACTGGAACTTCCCATTTTAGAACCTGCATCACCCCTTCCACAGGAGTACACAGTTTGTCATCACCTCCGGGTCTATCCCATCCTAAACTGGGAGATAGGAAGCTGAGAGCTATGATAACCAGCTTTGACTTCTACCCACAATGACTGTCAGTGAGCTGAGGAACACAAAGACATTGGATGGAACCACCCCCAGCCCTTGACCCAAAGGATAAGAGCCCCAAAATAACTACAGAGAATGAAAATCCCTTCTCCCAGCAGTTTTGACTGCCTCTGTAAAAACAAGCTCTTCATTTCTCATTAATATTTTTTCTTTTTTTGCCTACATATCCCCCATTTTTCTTTTACTTGTTTTGTAAATTTTACTTAAAAATGTTTCAAATATGATTTTATTATGTATTTATTATCTTGTACTTTTTCCCATTGTGTAAGGTTGTGTGTGTGTGTGTGTGTGTGTGTGTGTGTGTTCTGACTGTGCGTATAGGTTCAAAAATACACATATTCATAAAATTTTACTCTTATTTTAATTGCTTTCTTCTGTACCTGCTTATTATTTAGTCTTGGTTTGACTTAAGTGGGGTAAAATTATATGTGGGTTGAGTTGTTGTGAGCTTTATTTGTTTGTTTGTTCATAGCTTGGTTTTTCTTCTTTTTTCTTTTTTGGTACCGGGGATTGAACCCAGGGCCACTGTTAACCACTGGGCCACATCATCAGTCTTTTTTATTTTTTTATTGCCCCTTCTTCCCTCACTTCCCCCACTGGGAGCCAAATTTTCTTGTTCCCTCTTCCTCCTCTCTTTCTTTTTTTCTTCCTTTTAGTTATTTCTTATTCCTCCTTTTTAACAGTTGTTATATGCTACCTACCTCCTGCCTCTACTCTGTTTTTAAATATTCCAAAATTTTTCTTGCCTTTCTATGCTATTTTCCCTTCACTTAAGAAACTGTAATCTCACTCTCTAATAGAATTATATAGTTTATGTATGTAACTCCTTCTCCATTAATGTTGTGATTATTAATATAGTGGATGATGTAGTAGACACATGCTGTTTAATGCATGATCTAGGTCATGATTTTTTATTGTTGCTGCTGATGTTAAATGCTGACCCCTCCACTCCTATGTAGTTGGCAATTGGTATTACAGATGTCATCGTAGACACTAGACATTTATCTTAAGGTGTTACGTCTGTGGATAACAGGTAACATTAAATGTTATTTCTGGCACCACCACCCCCTCCTCTGAGGGAGGCTGAAAAGAGATTATGAGTCTTTAGGTTCACAGAATAGAGATTCTGCTGCTGAGCATATTCACAACTAAGCCACGTCTACCTAGACATCAAAAACGAAGATAAATTCCAGGATAAAAAAGATCATTACCCAAAAAGGACATGTATATCAAAGAGGAAGAGAAATCCATCTCAATCGAAACACAAATCCAAGACCTCTGAAACATGAGGAAACAGGCAAACAAATCTTATTCCCCAAATTCACAGTTCTCCAACAAAGGATCCCATAAACATGGAAGTAGTTGAAAATCCAGAGAAAGACCATAAAAATTGATTTTTAAAATGCTCAATGATCATCTAAGGAATGAATTAAGAGAGCAAACACAATAGATGAAAGACCATTTCAATAAAGAAATAGAGCTATATACACAATTGAAAATTACTCATCATTAAAAGAGAATAAAATCAGGGAAATGGATGGAGTTGAAGAATATAATGCTAATTGAAGTTAGCCAATCCCCCCAAAACAAATGCCGAGTGTTTTCTCTGATATAAGTATGCCGGTTCATAATGGGAATTGGTGGCTGGGGGGGGGGTGAGCATGGGAGGAATAGATGAACTTTAGATAGGGCAAAGGGGGGGGAAGTGAGGGGCCATAGGGGAACGAAAGGCGGTGGAATGAGATGGGCATCATTACTCTAGGTATATGGATGAAGACATGAATGGTGTGAATATACTTTGTATAAAACCAGAGATATGAAAAATTGTGCTCTATATGTGTAATATGAGTTAATTGCACTCTGCTGTCATATATAATACATTAGAATAAGTAAAATAAAAAAAGAAAGAAAGATAATAAAAATAAACTGATCAAAACTCCTGGAAATAAAAAGGCAATGAATCAAATTAAAAATTCACTGGAAAACATCACCAACAGATTAGATTGTATAGAAAATAGAACTTCAGGTCTTGAATACAGAACTTTTGTCCTTGAAGACAGAATATACGAATTTGAATACTAAATAGGCATCAAAAGACAAAAAAAGACCATGATCAGAATGCACAAAAACTCTGGAAAAGCATCAAGAGAACAAACAAGAGAGTAATTGGGATAGAAGAGAATATGAAGATACAAGCTAAAGGCATAAGAACATCTCCAGTGAGATAGTAACAGAAAAATCTCCTCATACTGGAAATGAGATAGACAGTGACATACAGGAGGAATTTAATACCACACAGAGACAAGATCAAAACAGAACTTCTCCAAGACACATCATAATTAAAATGCCTAACATGGAAAATAAGGGGAGAATTTTTAAAGCTGCAAGAAAGGAATATTAGGTCACACTTAGAAGCAAACCAATAAGGTTCACTTACCATTTCTTTACTCAGATCCGAAAATCTGTAAGAGCCTGGAATGAGATATTCTAAGCTCTAAAAGAAAACAATTTCCAGCCAAGATTGCTTCCTCCAGCAAAGGTCTTTTTCAAATTCAGGGAGAAAGTGAAAACTCTCCATGACAAGAATAAACTAAAAGAATTCATGACAATTAAGCCAGCACTATAAAGAATACTCAAAGACATAGGGAACACAGCAGAACCCCCAAACAAACCCCAAAGCTCCCAAATAAATGAGAATCACTAGAAGAGCAACCAAGTAAATGAAAATCAAGACAGAATTAAATATAGAAATAAACTAAAGTAGCAGGAAACCACAAACAAATTAGAATAAGTAAAATAAAAAAAAATAGAGATAATGAAAATAAACCAATCAAAACTCCTGGAAATAAAGAGATAATTAATCAAATTAAAAATTCACTGGAAAGCATCATAATAAAATTGAATGTAAATTGTCTCAGCTCCCCAATTAAGACATACACTAGCAGAATGGATTAAAAACCAGGATTTAACTATATGCTGTTTACAAGAAACTCATCTCATAGACAAAGACATCCATAGGATGAAAGTAAAAGGGTGGAAAGGAATGTTACATGCAAATGGAATCTGAGAACAAGCTGGAGTAGTTGTTCTCCTATCTCACAAAGTGTATTTCAAGCAAAAATTAATCAGAAGAGACAAAGAAGGCCACTAGATACTGATAAGAGGAATAATCCAACAAGGAGATATAATGATCGTTATATATATATATATATATATATATATATTCATTCCAAATGTCAGTGTACCTAATAACAGAAATAAACCCTTTTTTACATTAAATCCAAGATAGACCCCAATACAATGATACTGGATGTTTCCAGCACACTCTTATCACCAATAGACAAGTCGTTCAAATATAACATCAATAAAGTTATTTCTGACCTAAATAACACCATAAATCAAATGGGCCTACTAGATATCTACAGAACATTTCACCCCAAAACACCTGGATTTACTTTATTCTCAGTGGATGGAAGCTTTCCACAAAGAGACCATATTCTGGGTCACAAAGTAAGTTTTAGAGAATACAAAAAAAAATTGATACAGTTCCATGCATTTTTATCAGAACGAAATGGAACAAAACTAGAAATCAACAGCAAGAAACATGAGAGAAATCACATAAACACATGGAGATGGAACAATACTCTTTTAATTGAATAATGGATCATAAAAGGAATGAGAGAAGAAATCAAGAAATTCTTAGAAACAAATGAGAACATGGAGACAACATATCAACATCCCTGGGACAGTGTTAAAACAGTTTTAAAAATAAAATTTATAGCATTGAGTGCCTACATTAAAAAATAGAGAGAGTTCCCAAATAAATGAGTCTATGTTCTACCTTAGAAAAAGAAGAATAAAATAATTCCAAAACCAGTAGATGGCAGGAAATAATAAAGATCAGGGCTCAAATTAATGAGATTGAGAGTTAAATAACAATTCACAGGAACAATGTAATAGAGAGATTGTTCTTTAAAATGATAAATAAGATTGATAAACCATTAGCCAAATTAACCAAAGAGAGAAAAGACCCAAATAAACAAGGTTAGAGATTTAAAAAGAAGATATCATCACAGACACTTCTGAAAATCCAGAGGATCTTTAGAAACTATTTTGAAAATTTATACTCCAATAAACTGGAAAATCTAAGTCACATTGGCAAATGTCTACACACATATAACCTGCCCAAATTGAATCAGGAAGATATAAAAAAAAACCTAAACAGACCAATATCAAGTAATGGAATTGAAATAGCAATTAAAAGCCTTCCAACAAAGAAAAGCCCAGGACCAGATGGATTTTCATCTAATTTCTAACCACATTTTTTAAGAACTAGCACCAGTCTTTTTCTCAAATTATTTCATGATATTAAAAGGAAGGGAACACTCCCCAAATACCTTGTATGAAGCCAATATAGTCCTGATACCCAAATAGACAAACGCACACCAAGGAAAGAAAACTACAGATCAACATCCCTGATGAACATAGATATAAACATCCTTAATAAAAATATGATCTAACCACATTCAAAAACACATCCAGAAGAGAATAAGATTTAGTGACCTTCCATGGCTCCAGGCTTTTCCCTTCCAGGTTGCCGCTCTCCCTGTCTTTCTTGGCTCATGGTTCAACATTTAAGACATAGCTCAGCCTTTCACAAAGACTCACTCTTCTTACCTCCTTCCCAGGCCGATTTGGGTGGCCTGCTCAACCTCCTAAACTGTACTATACACACACTTGAGATAGGGTCGGTGGATATTTCAATTTTGGTGTCAGAGAGCTTTTCCTCTCTCCTTCTGCATGCTGCTCTGTATCTTGGTGACTTTCAAATCATTACTTATCCTTGCTGAACCTGCTGTGTCTTCTGAAAACAAGGTTCATCATCCTATTAGTCAGGATTACCATGCGGAATAGATGGGGTTACATACGTAAAGTGTGATTCAGGGTCTGATTCAACCAGGGGTGCTACTTCAGGCATCATTGAGGGTATGTCTGCTGCTGTCACTCCTAGAGCATTTCTATGTGCTCTGTGTCTTTGCCTCCCTTTGCCATGAAGAGAACATCTTTTGTCATTTCTGTATCCATTGTGCTTGGCACAGATATTTATTGAACCAACTCTAAAATATTTAAAAACGTTGAAATATTTTTTATAAATTCAAATGCTATAAGTAAGCAAATAAAATAAACATTTTATATGATATTTAATACCCAGTCATAATAATGGCAGTGACGGCGACATACATTTGTACAACTGTACTGTTCAGCGAGCAGCTTTGGCATCCTTCTGAGCTACGTTCTTACTTCATTTTCCTTTACCAACGCACACCATTATTTGCCAATGCTCCCACTTAAAAAGGAATGCGTCACTGTGTTAGTTTAAATGTTTGCTAGGACTGTACCTGGCGCTACCCCTTTGATGAATTTGACCTATAATTTGATTATATAAGAAAACATCTCTGCAGGGTCTCCCTGAAGAGACAAGAAGGATCACAGGAGAGGAGGAACAAAAAAGCTGCCGGTGAGGCACTCCACAGGGAGCTGGGAGGGGGGACGCACTAATAAAAAGAAGAAGGAAGATCTTCATCTACAATGAGAAAAGAGAAGAGAGGAAAACAGCGCATTTATACAAGATGGCATGATTTGCTTCCATTTATGGGCATAATGGGAAAAAATAACTTGAACATTGGGGTTAATATTGGGTGGAATTGAAAAGAAATCTACTTGGTTAGAATGGCAGACCTGAACTGAAATGTAAGGGATCCTTGAAATGGCATTAAAAATGAAGAAAATGGTCATACTTCAGGATGGGTGATTGCTCTGTGACCCCGAGGTGCCTGGACTGTATATTCATTTAAAATTCACCAGTTTCCAGCCTATTAGGGTTCACAGGGGCTTCCGCTTGGGGGTCTCACTCTGCACTAAGTAGGTGTAGGGCTGAGTTGGCTCAACTGGTGTTCTGTGGCGACCTCTGGAAAGGTACCTGTGTGTCGGCAGGGTACATCCAGTCTCATCCCAGTCTTATGGCTGGTGTGTCTGAATTGGAGTCCCAATCTACCTACCCTTCCTCTCTGTCCCTCAGCCCTTCAGGACCTGCTCAGCTCAGCAAAGAGCTCCACAACTCCTCAGCCCTCTAAGACAGACACCCGAGTGCATCCCTCATTCCTCCCTTTCTCTCAACCCCTTCTCCTGTCTTCAAGCAACTGCTGTCAATTCTAGCTCCTTAAAGTGTATCTAATCTTAACGCTGCTCTCCTTTTTCACTTCCAAGCCTCCGACACCTATTACATCCTAATTGATCTCTCTGCATCCCTTAATGCTGTTTTCATACCCAACCTCCTAATAGCAGCTAGCAGGAATTTAAAAATGGAGTCAAATCTTCAGTGGCTTGAAAACCCAGCCTCCTGAAATGATGAAGCTAGTCCTTTATGCTGTGGCTCAGAACCTTTTGTCCCACACCCTTTTCCTTCCCAGGGCATATTGTCAGAAGATGGAAAGTGCACGAGGCTGAGTGACTCAGCAGAGAAAAGGCAGAAGCAGAGAGTGACCAGAATGAAACACTAGCCTGTGCAACCTTGCAGAACCCAGACAGGACTGGGGCTTGGAAACACCACGAACAGCTCGAGGCCATGGTGAGAATCCAACTGAAAACCCAGGAATTGACTGAAACTCTGGAACAGTAAGATCTCCAGATATCCCCACCTCTTACTGCTAAACTGTGGCCCCTCTCTCCCCCTCCACAGGGACCAGAAGTTCAGCCTCAAGCCTTGAGGGCACCAGCCAGAATGGGGGAGGAAGGAGGCATCAGGTAGAAATCAGAGGTCAGTGAAAGTCCATAGACTGAAGGGTGGGCCATGGCCCCAGTCCCTGCTTTTGCCCTTCTCCTAGGGCTTCATCAGACAGAGGTGGGCCACCTTCCTCCACCAACGCACACAGGAAATCAGAAGAGTCTTCTTCGGAGAACTGGATTTCCTCAAGAGAAAACTACTACAGATACTGACACCCTATCGATGTAGAAGTTTTCCCAGTGAAGAACCCAGTTTGCTGCAAAATGCCCTCTGTGAGGTTCCCAGCTTTTACTCATGCAGGAGAGCTTCATGCAAGTCATGGTGACTCAGTCTCAAATATGAAGTGTCACTGGATACTTGAAAAATGTGAGAAATATACCATCATGAAAACCAGATCCAACAGAACAAAGGAACTCAGTGGAAACAAAGAAAATAGAGTAGAACATTTTTTAAAATTTATTACTAGTATCTGTAAGGATGTAAGGAAAGATATTGAATCCAAGAAAAAGAATAGAATAATAGAACAAAGAAATGAAAAGGAAAAAAAGAAACACTCTTCAATTTTAAAAACATAATGATGGAAATTTAAAAACAATTAGAAAGGTTGGTAGAAATGTCAAAAAAATCTTTCAGAAGTTGGAGCAAAAATCAAAGAGGTGAACAGTAGGATAGAAGAGAGAAGAAAAGGTAGAGAATCAAGCCAAGGGATCTAAAATCTAGCTAATAGGAGCTCCAGAGAGATTAAAGGGAATAAAAAATGGAGGGAAGTCTTCAAAGAAAGGGTACAGATAATTTTCCCCATAGCAAACTAAGTGATCTACAGAAATTTTAGATTACCAGTGGGAATTAGAAGAATCAGAAGTTTTAGGCAAAAATTTAAAAAAGAAGAAAATGTGAAGAGATTTGATTCCAAATAGTAATAGAAAATTTAACAAAGACACCATATACTAGAAGACAAAAAAGGAAATTTCTTTAAAATTCTGAGGGAAAATTACATGTAAATTCTCTAATAAGCCACCTTTCCATCAAACTCAAATGTGAATTAAAGCCATTTCACACAGGAGAGAACTTAACTATTTTTTTAAAAATTCTCCCATACACTCATTTTATGAAACTTTGGAAGATGCATTTCAGAAAAACAAGACACAGGAATTGGTAAACATGGGATCCAGGAACACAAAACCCCACAGAGAGGAAGTGGGATAGAGTCTAAGATTACAGCTGTAGCACATCCCAGGGACTGTCCAGGGGTGTTCACCCTCAGTTGCAGCATAGAAGCAGGGAGCCAGGCTGCCTTAGGAGACTCTAGGTGCTGAAGGGACAGAGCTTGCAGACTGAGGAAATCAAGGAAATCCAAGTTCTCAAGATACATTACTACAGAGGAAATTTTTGTTCAGAGAGTACCCTGAAGATTTGCAGAGGGTAAATAAGTATTTGCTTATTTCTGAGAACTGCATCCTTAGGCAAGTTTGTCATTGTGCGAACACCAAGGAGTGCATGTAGGCAAACCTAGACAAATTGGTTAATTGCCCAACAGCCCAGTGGGTCCCTTGATGCACTCAAGAGACATGATAAGCATGAGATGTATGAGGCTGCTGCTGGCGTTACATGACACACTGTTTTACAGTAAACTCTTTTTGTCTCATAAGTAGGAGTACACTCTACAATAATGATAAAAGTATAGTATTGTAGATATATAAACAGTAACAGTCACTTCATATCAAGTATTATGTGCTGTGCATAATTGTATGTGCTATTCTTTTCTAGGACTGGGTGCACAGTATGTCTGTTTACATTAGCACAAACATGTGCATGATACATTGTACTATGATAATATGACTACATCATCAGGAGGCTACAGGAGAATTTCAGCTCCATTATAATATCCTGGGACCACTGTTGTACCAGCGTTTCAAAACCACCCTCAGCAATGGCGAGGTGCTTAGCAACTCACTGAGATCCTGTCTCTAAATTCATTGACCAGAATGTTCTGTGGTGCATATCTGTGGGGTACTGAGACACGTCTATGAATGAGTGCATGTCTATGAGGAAGCGAGTCAAGGCCAGTGAACAAAACCATCCTGAAGAATGAGAAGGAACAGTGTCCAGAACTTTTAAATTTTTTTGTTCTTTTTAGTTATATATGACAGTTTAGAGCGTATTTTTAAATTTTTATAGTTGTAGATGGACACAATACCTTTATTTTTATTATTTATTTTTATGTGGTGCTAAGGATCGAATTCCATGCTTCACAGGTGCTAAGTAAGTACTCTACCATTGAGCTACAAACCCAGCCCTACTAGAATGTATTTTGACATAACATAATTCATGGCATATAGCTACCCATTTTTGTGGTTGTACATAATGTGGAGTTACACTGGTCATATATTCATATATGAACACAGGAAAGTTACGTCTGGTTCATTTTATGGTCTTTCCCATTCCCATTTCCCATCCATTTCCCTCACTGCCCTCTGTCCAATCTAGTGAACTTACACGGCACCCCCACCCCCCAGCCTATTGTGAGTTCTTGCCAACATTTATTGTTACTTGTATTCTTGATAATTGCCATTCTGACTGGAGTGAGATAAAAATCTCAATATAATTTTAATTTGCATTTCTGTAATTGCTAGTGATGTTGAACATTTTTCTCTTATATGTGTTGACCAATTGTGTTTCTTCTGTGAAGTGTCTGTTCAGTTCCTTTGACCATTTTTTGATTTTTTTTTCTTGTGTAACTTTTGGAGTTCTTGGTATATCCTGTAGTCATTTGGATTTTCTAAATATAGAATCATGTTGTCAGCAAATAGGGATAGTTTGGGTTCTTCTTTTCTTATTTATATCCCTTTAATTCTTTCTTCTGTCTAATTGTACTGGCTAGGGTTTCTAGGACTATATTAAATAGAAGTGGTGAAAGAGGGCATCCCTGTCTTGTTCCGGCTTTTAAAGGGAAAGCTTTTAATTTTTCTCCATTTAGAATGATGTTGGCCTTGAGTTTAGCATATATAGCCTTTTCAACGTTGTGGTATGTGACTACTATCTCCAGTTTTTCTAGTGTTTTAAACATGAATGGATGATGTATTTTGTCAAATGCTTTTTATACATCTATTAAAATAATCATGTGATTCTTGTCTTTCAGTCCATTAATGTGATGAATTACGTTGCTTTATTTCCATATGTTGAACCAATCTTGCATCCTTAGGATGAAACCCCCTTGATTGTGGTGTGCTATCTTTTTAAGATGTTTTTATGCATATAAAGGACACTAATTTGCCGGCATTTTGTTAAGAATTTTTGCATGTATGTTCATCAAGGATTGGTCTAAAATTTTCTTTCCTTGATGTGTCTTTGTCTGGTTTTGGTATCAGGGTAATACCAGCTTCATAGAATGAGTTGGGAAGGGTTTCCTCCTTTTCTACTTCATGGAATAATTTGAGGAGGATTGTTGTTGTTCTAATTTGAGGGTCTGGTAGAATTCAGCTGAGAATCTGTCTGGTTCTGGGCTTTTTTTTTCTTAGTAGGCTTTTGATGGTGTCTTCAATTTCATTTTTTGAAATGAAGCAATATACAGCATTAAAAAATAGTTCCTGCTACAATGCCTACAATGTTAATTGTCATAATAAACAGAAATGATATAATCAGTTCTCGCCTATAATAAAAACAGAAAGTTTGCAAAAGGGTTTACTATTTTGAATGGTGAATGAAGAGAGAACAGAAGTGATATAGGGTGTGATGATTATGAGGGAGGACAAGAGAAGATAGAAGTATAAAATTAAAGAAAAAGTGAAAGAGAAAACAATAGATATTGCCTGTTAGCAGAAGAAAAGTGAGGAAGAGAATTGAGGGAAACAGGTGAGAGGAAAAAAATATAGTAAAATTAAAAAAAAAAAACTAATTTAGAGACAGGATCTCAGTGAATTGCTAAGCACCTTGCCATTGCAGAGGGTGGTTTTGAACTTGCGATCCTCCTGCCTCAGCCTCCTGAGCTGTTGGGATTATAGTTATGTGCCACCATGCCTGGCATTCTATAGCTTCTTTATTTAGTTTTTCTAGGATCTATCCAATGGTGAGAGAGTTATGTTAAAGTCACCAGGAATTATTGTGTTGTGGTCCATTTGATTCTCAAAATTGAGAAGAATTTGTTCATTGTACATAGATACTCTATTGTTTGAGGCACAAATATTAATGATTGTTATGTCTTGCTGATGTATAATTCTCTTAAGCAGTGTGAAATGGCCTTCTTTGTCCCTTCTGATTAACTTTGGCTTGAAGTCCACTTTATCTGATATGAGGATAGAAACCCCTGTATGTTTATGAGATCCATGTGAATGATATGTTTTTTCCCCTTCCTTTTACCTTCAGTCTGGATGTCTTTGCCTGTGAGATAGGTAAAACTGTAGGTGGAATTCCTGGATGCAGAGTTTAAGCTTAGGTGGGCTCCAGGGTCCTTGCTAATGCCAATTGTCTGGAGGTTTTAAATCAGCACACCTCCAGGGCCCAGTAATTGCTGGTCCATGCTGGAAGAGTGTACCCCAGAGACCTCCTCTGGCTTCCACATGTGGGGTGGAGGAGCTAATTCTTTTAAAAATAATTTTATTTATTCAAATTTGTTTTATATGACAGCATAATGTAATTCAATCAATATTACACAAATAGAGCACAATTTTTCATGTCTCTGGTTGTACACAAAGTAGTGTCACACAATTCATGTTTTTATACATGTACTTAGGGTAATGATGTCCATCTCATTCCACCATCTTTCCTACCCCCATACCCTCTCCCTTCATCTCTCTCCTGTTTTCCTTATCTAAAGTTTGTCTATTCCTCCTATGCTCCCCCCATCCCCATTATGAATCAGCATCCTTATATCAGAGAAGACATTTGGCATTTGTGCATTGCAAAGCTTTCATAAAGAAGTGGTTTGCCTTAGAGATGGGGAAGAATTAACCCCACCAGACACCCAGTCAAATATTATCAGGCATGCAAAGAAATAAGAAAAGATGACCTATAATTGGGAGGAACAAAAATTGAACTGACCCAGAAATAATACAGATAATAGTACTGGTAGATAAAGCTTGCATTATCATATCTGTTTTTTAGGTGTTCGAGGAGCTAGAGGAAAGGCTGTACATATCAAGCAGAGACACAGAAGAGACTTTAAAAACAACTAAATCAAATTTCTGGAGATGAGAATTGGAACATATGAGATAAAAAACACTGGATAGGATTATAAACAGATTAGACATTGCAGGAAGCTTACTTAAAATTACCTTGATTATGTAACAGCTACAAAGTATTTTTAAAATCCTGGAGGAAGCAGTTCTCCTACCCCGATTCCTATTTACAAGCAACTCTGGAAGTCCTATTGACAGTACCTGTTAGTTAATTAAGAAATCGCTTGGCATTGGTGTTAAGAATCTTGGCACATCTTTCATCAAAATAAACTCTTTTCAAGCCATGGGGATAAATGCTGTCTGTTTAATGATACTAAGTGGTTGGCTCATTAACTTGTCATGAATAAATCCCCTTTTCAAATATAAGCATGCTATGTTTTTAACCTTTTGTGTGATAGATATTTGAGTCTCATGGGAAAATCTCAGGATTTAGAGGCCTGATTTTCAATATTATTCAATCAATATTTATGGAATATGTTCTTGGCATGGTAGGAGATGCCGGGGACCCATTGGTAAATAAGACCTAGAATCAGTTTCACAATGCTCAAAATCTAATGGCAGGAGACAGACAAGGAGACTGGAAATGATGATACTGTGTGATAAGGTTATGATGGGGAAGAACGGGATGTTAATGGGAGCTTACAGAATGGCATCTGACCAGATTTGGAAGCCAAAGACGTGTTGCCTCCTATGAAGTCTAAGGGATAAGCTGGAATTTAACTCAGTGAAGAGCTGGGATGTCTGGGCAAAGGCCCAGAGTAAGGAAAAACCATCTTTGGGAGGCTGCAAGTAACTCAACATGAGTAAAAAGAACAGTTTGAAGACTGACTTCCATAAGAGATGAACCTGGGGAGTGTTAGTTTTCATATTGCCTATAGGTAAAGGGAAGAAATGAAGGAATTTAAAATGCTGTCATGTTTACAAGTTGAGCATAGTTAATGGGAAAATCTGAAATCCAAAATGCTTCAAAATCCAAATTGTTTTCAGCACTGTCAGGAAACCACAAGTGGCAAAATTAACAGCTGACTGCATGTGACAAGTTGCAGTCAAAATGCACATGCATTAAAAATACTGTCTAAGATCACCTTCAGGCTGAGAGTCTATGAAACATAAATTAATTTCATGTTTAGGCTTGGGTCCCATTCCAAGATGCCTTATTATGTATGTATACAAATATTTCAAGAATCTAAAAATATTCTGAAATCAGAAACACTTCTGGTAAGTATTTTGGATAAGGGATAACCATCCTGTACTTTTACAGAACTGACTCAGGATATTGCATCCAAACTGAAGAGAAGGTTTGCAATGACCCAGTTGGGATGTGATGGTAAGTGGGATGGGGCAAAGTCTGCAAGCTCGGAGAGAAATGATCACTCTCAAGAGAAAGTGAGGAACGGGGTTCAACAGAACGTGAGTGAGTACTGACAGAGAAAGAAAGCCATAGGCCACTCTTGGTGTGAGCAATTGTAAGTTCCCATCCCTGAATCAGACTAACCAGCTTCTTCTCTGCCCACTTGGCCACTACTGCACAAAGTCCCCAACACTGGGTGGACTAGGGTTTGTTTGAGTTCTTGTGCTTTGAGTCCACCTGGCTCTTCCACCTCACCAATCGGCTCTCTGCCACACATCCCCAGTCGCCTCTCTGCCACTTCTCTGATCTCCTTATAATTTCCGCCTAATTACCATCCCCTTTTCGGTTCATGGACTTGCTTCCTATTTTGCTATTTTTGCTTCGCCTGGAGGTGTAGAAAGAACTGTCTCTGTGTCACCCTGCAAGTGTGATATGGCTCCCTCAGTTATCTCCTCCCTCTCCAGCTTCCTTCTCATCTCTCTCCTTTCCATCAGCATTGGCATATTTCCAAGCCTCTGTCACTGTGGAAACCCTTTCTAATTCTTTGTGGCTTGCCACTCCTCTCTATTTCCTATTATAGTCCACTGAAGACCTGGCCGTCCTCTCTCCCCGCCTTCTCAGGTTGCCATTGACTCCTTGGTCTTCAGAGACCATCAGTGCTTTTAGTGAGCTAAATGCAATAATTTTAAATAATATTAATGATAATATTATAATTATAATATTATAATAATCATTATAATAATATTAATGATAATAATAATTAACAATAATAATACTTACTGTTATTATTATGTGTTAGCCTTTATCTTATCCTGTAGCAGCTCTTAACATGGTTGTTGCTTCTGGACACTCTTCACATTCCCCTTGCTGTTCCTTCTAGTTCCTTTTGCCTAATCCTTTTCTATGGCTGGACAATAAGAAGTTGATAATCGCCAGGGTTTTGCATTGATGCCATTTTCTTCTTATTTAAGTATTTCTTAAATACTCAACTGTTAATTATTTATACAATGAATGCATGGATATATCTCTTTATAAAACCTAGTTCCATTTAGTACTTCCCTTGGTCACTGCAGAGGTTTTATTTTGGTACAATTCATTCCTGAGTTTTTCCCACAGCCTTTACATACATCCCCAGGTACCCAAAGAAAATTTTGATTTTGATTTGTTAGACCATGCTAGTAATTATGGATTAATTCCATTCTCATATCAATGCATTTAAAGACTGTGATTAAACTAGACTCTCCTGTGGTATCTCTTTGCAATCCTGAGAACCCTTCCCTACCTTAGAGATCTCTACTATTTTGTGTTGGTAGGACAGTTCTAGACCTTTCTATACATTCATATCCCTGTATAAATCCATGATTATACAGTTTTTTTAATGGAGTTTGAAAATCATAGGTAATTTTTTTTTCTAAATCAACAATATCTTGAGACTCTTTCCTTATTGGTACTAATAGGCCAACCAAAAGTCTTAACACATGACACACTGTTCTTTGAGCACTGTATTAGGTTCTGATTGTTGCTTTAACAAATTGCTTCAAACTTAGTGGTTTAAAACACCACAAATTTATTATCTGACAGTTCTATAGCTCAGAAGTCCAAAATGGGTTTCACTCCCTGGATTAAAATCAAGATATTTTCAGGCTGCATTTCTTTTGAAGACTACAGGTGGGAATCTGTTTCCTTCCATTTCCAGCTTCTGGAAGCTGCCTGCTTTCCTTGGCTACTGGTCCTTTCCTTCCTGTTCAAAGCCATCAGTGTAACACCTTCACATCTTTCTCTAGTTCTAAATTTTCTAATTTCTAAATGTTGTTCTTCTACGTTACATTTATAAGAACCCCTGTGGTTACATTGGGCCCATGTACACAATCCAGGATAATTTCCCATCTCAAGATCCTTAATTTAATTATCTGCCAGGACCCTTTTGCCATGTAAGGTAAAACAATCACAGGTTCCAGGGATTACAATGGGGACTTCTTTGGGGACATTTGTGCAGGCAGGCCCTAGAGTCCATTGTTGTTTTCCCTTTCTAACCTCACTTATTCTCCTGGTGACTTTCTCATTCTTATGGCTCATACCACACTTCTGTGTCCACCTCCAGCTTCAATTATTCAGTGGCTACTTCCTCTTAGATGTCCCAAAGGCCCTGGGACCCTATGCTCTGTCTTCTACTCTTCATTCTTGGTTTGAATGACTTTCTTACCTCTCTCAAGTCATAGAATCTTCTCTGTCTTATGCTCCAGGAAGCTCTGTTTTTCTAGCTTCCATACATTCCAGAATCTGGCCTGTTGACATCTTCATTCTGTATTGTAAATGCTTGTGCTCAACCTTCAACTTTATGGACTTAACAATTATTCCTGTAACTTCAGTCCTTGGACCACATTTGTTACACAGTAAACACCCCCAAAATATTTGTTGAATATATGAGGACAGAAAAAGCAGTCCCCAGGGATGAGGTTGCTTTTGAATCAGACTCCAAAGCTGCAGGTGCCTCTATGTTTCCAACCATGAACTTCCAACGTTCCCTGGTTGATATGGATGTGGGAGAAGGAGTGAAGACAGCTCCTGCCCAGGTGTCTCTCTCCATGAGGCCACTCTCTTTAGGTCCTCATAGTCTTCTTACCCTTGCCCTGTCAAGATGACAGGTGAGCTGCTCTTCACCATCAGTTGGCCCAGGTTCTGCCTCATCCTTCTCTATTCCAGCCAACCCTCTGCAGGTATTACCATTATTATCCTCTCCTTAACTCACCCAACTCGAGTAGGCTGTTACTTGCTGGGGCCTTGTCCAATGTGGGCAATATTTCTATCTGCTCCGTAAGCAGGCCATTGATTGATATTTACAATCAAACCTGTGTCCTTACACTCAGTTGATATTTTTGGAATGAATAGTAGATATCCTGTGATTGTTACTTTTGTAATGTTATGGGGTAACCATGGAGAGTTATAACTGGACCTGTATTTATAGAAAGCTATCCCATTCACAAAAGCCTAAAAACAAAACAAACAAAAAACCCAAACCAAACCAAACCAAAACAACAAAAAACCCGCCCAGGAATCAATCTAACAAAAGAAGTGAAAGAACTCTACATGAAAACCACAGAACACTAAAGAAGAAGACCTTAGAAGATGGAAAGATCTCCCATGTTCTTGGAAAGGCAGAATTAATGTCAAAATGGCCATACTACCAAAAGTGCTACACAGATTTAATGCATTCCTATTAAAATTCCAATGATGTTCTTCATAGAAATAGAAAAGGCAATCATGAAATTCATTTGGAAAAATGAGAGTCCTGGAATAGCCAGAGCAAACCTTAGTGAGAAAAGTGAAGCAGGAGGCATCATAATACCAGACCTTGTACTACAGAACTGTAGTAACAAAAACAACATGGTATTGGTTCCAATGGAGACTCATTTTACATTAAGGAATTTTGGGGTGGATTGTGACAGAGTTGAGAGTGTAATCTAGAGGATAAGGAAAAACTTTAAACTCCCCAAAACTTGAGTTTGGAGTCTAGAGGCACCACAACAGTGGTGATTTGGGTATGCTCAGTTTTGTCAAATGCAAAATGAAGACCATAGTACTTTATCATTAGGTTGTTGAAAAGATTGATAGGATGTGTCTGAGTTCCCTGGTAGAGAATCCAGCTGTCCTCATTTCCAGTTCAGTGCACAGTTCATCGTTGGTAAACCAAACCGAGGGGCATGTGAGATGTCAATGTGAGGGAGTCAGTAGATAGAAAGGGTCAGATGTAGCCCTGTTCCTGGTGTGACCGCCACACCATTAGACTGGTGATAAGAGATGAAGGAGCTCTTGAAATGGGCTCCCGGCCAACATAGACATTTTATTTTTCAAATGAGGAAACAGTGAGAAATATAAATAATTGTCACTTGGGGCAATTTATGGTTTCAGCATTTAGTTTTTTCTTTTTCATTTTGTCTTTACATTTGTTTTCATAACTATAAATCTTTTAGTAAAACCCACACTCACATAAGACAGAAAAGGAGGTGAGGAAAACGTGGTCCGTGGGAGCTCCAAACTCATTCCCTTGGGCCTTGTTTCCTAACCAAGGGTCTTTCCCTATAGAGCATCCTCCCACCCAAGGTTAATGCTTCATGGAACAAATGTTCTGTTGAATGAAGCCTCCAACAAGCTCTTAATTTTTAAGGGATAGAGTTTGTGAGTCTGTGAGTCTGTAGTCCTATTCCAGAAAAATCTCTTGATAATATCAAACATTTCCTGAAGTCCTATTTCCTTCCCAAGTATTTTGAAGCTTGCAAACTCAGACATAATGAAAGGAGCCTTTCGTGTGAACAATCACTCAGCAGCATAAGTTATTTTAATGGGCCCATCACTTGAAACTAAACTTTCACCATCTGTTCTACCCTTTAACTGCAAATGCAAAAGGAACACCATTCCCAATGGCATCATAAAAAGTTAGATATAAGTGATTTAAATGCATGTTTTGGTTCTGTATTCAGTGCAATATACATCTGAAGGAAAGCTTATATTGGATTTATTTTTTATGGCAAAGTAAAAATTCAGAGTGGGGAAAATGTCTCTGTTAACAAAAGAGTGACTTTTTAGTTGACACAGAGTATGTTTTACCATGTCATTCATTCATTCAGTTTTTCTTTTTCTATGAATATTTATGAAATTCCACCTCACTGGCTCTTGGGGTATTGATGTTAACATTGATAACTGGTAAGACCCTGACACCTCTAAAGGAAAATACAAAAGGCCATTTCATATAAATATATATAAAAGCCATATAAAACCCAAACATAAATTTCATGTCTGCTTCAGAATGCTAACAAGAAAGAGCAGGAAAAAAGTTTGCAATCAGCTAGATCTTGGTTTAAAATTCCCAACTGCTCTATAATGTGACCTGAGACTGTTTCCTTATTTGAATCTTTTTTTTTTTTTTTTTTTTTTTTGCATATCTGTCTCTGCTTCCTCATCTGGAAAATGGAGACAGTGTCTCTCTCATGGGTGTGCCGTAATTGAAGGAGTTACATAAGCAAAGTCATCAGCCAAGGGCCTGGCTCATAGTTGGTGCTGTATGTTAATTCTTCAATTTTCTAATTTCTTTTTTAGATTCAGAGAAATCACTGTTCAAACATAAAATGATAGATGAATAAAGAACAATAGTAGGAAACTATCTAAGATGTGGTTGGCTTTAATTCAAGATCCTTCTTGTATAAACAATCAAATTTTATCACAAAGAAAAATAGCAACTATATCAAAGTCTTGCAGTTTGCAAGAGTTTCTAAAACATTGTGATTATCCACTTAGAAATGAAAAAAATCAAGCAGTCTTTCTCAATATAGGTATACTTGAATTAATATACACAGACTACTGTATTAACAAATTATGCACATTATAAAATTTGCATCCAATAGAAATAAAAATAATGAATGATCTTTATTGTGTCTCACTGGTTGTAATAGGTTCACACTATGCTTAAGACAGGCATACTGGTTTCTGGAGGCACACTATACACTTGGTTCAAGTTCATTATTAACATGAATATATAATTCTACAAACACTTTTTGAAAATGTATCTGAAAGATTTTTAATTCCATCTTATGATAGGTGAATCACAAAATCTTACTGGGAGGAGATACATTAATTGTGCCACTTTCTTGTTTTTCTCCCATCAATCCATTGTGTCTTTGCAGAGATATTTTTAGCCACTTCTCCATTTTGCAATGATTAGTCTGATTAAAACTGGACAATTAGGCGCATGTCCATGTACATCAGTATGCTGTCAGGGAACAGGTGTGTGAAGCTTGTCCCTGAGGGCCCTCTCTGGACATCATGTAGCTTGTAACCCTCTGACATAGGACCAAAGGACGGTGTTAGTAAAGCTCTTAGTATTTTTAAGGATAAATGTTTAAATATTAGTCCTAATATTTTCTTCTTATACTTCTTATACCTATTAAAGAATAGGTTCACCTCACGCTGGAGGTCACTGAATTCCTGGAAGAGGCAGGACTAGAGTCAAATCTACTGATGCCTGGTAATGCTTTCTCCTTAACAGGTACAGAGAAGCAATACCTCCAATTTTTATTTTAGTGCTGTGTAACATGTTCTGAAAAGTGTGCATATCCTAAGTGTATACCTTCAGGAATTTTCCCAAAGTGAAACACCTGCGTGAACACCACGGAGATCAGAGAGGGGTTTTAAAGGACCTAAGTGCTCCTGTGCTTTCTCCTTCCCCACATAACTCCTGTCCTGACTGCTGAATCCACAGATCAGCTTTGCTTATTTTTGAGTTCTTCACATAGGGAATCATACAATATGAATTGCTTAGGGTCTGGATTTTTTTGTTTGTTTAAGACACTGTTTGTAAAATTTATTTCTGTTGGTAGGTATAGTGATAGTGCAATCTCTCTCTCTCTCTCTCTCTCTCTCTCTCTCTCTCGCTATACAGACTATTAAGTAGCATATTGAGCATCTTTATTCATTCTAGAGTTGATGGAATTTTTAGTTTTTAATGGTATTTGGATATTAAGAGTGATGCTATATCAATGGAATTACTGAGTCAGAATGGACATACAATTGAGCTTTTCTAGGTAGAGTGGAGCACACATTAATCAATTGTTGCTACAATAGTAACATGTAATTAACCACATCAAAATGAGTAACATGTAACAATAAGCATTTATTGATTGCCCAACTATGGATTGGTAGGGAAACTGCTGATTTAATCTAAACCCATTGGTTTGGCTTCAAGCTGGGCATTGGGGTCCTGGTCTGTTCCAGGTGTCTTCGAACCTTCTTAGACCGGTGACTCCTCAAAGCACATTCTTCTTGCAGCAAATGCCGACCTGCAAAAGCATATTTCAAGACCGTGATCACATCATGTGCACTGATGTCCCACTGACATGCAAGTCACTTGATCAAACTCAAGGGGTGGGGGAAAAAATCACTCGAGCCACTATGAGGTCTTTGTTATTGTGTAGCTAAATAATTCTAATACAGAGAAATGAGGAATTAAGACCATTGATTTAATTGGCCAGAGAGTTTTTCAAAGTGTAGCAATTTACACTGCCAGAAGTGCTTTCTGAAAGTTCCCATTACTCCACATTCTTAACACTTGGCATTTTAGTCTTCTTTGCTCTTTGTGCTAGGGATGGAACCCGTGGTCTCATGCGTGCCAGACAAACACTGCACCACTGAGCTGCATCCCCAACCCTTTCAGCCTTTTTAATGGTACCCATTTAATGCCATGGCTTTAATTTGTGTTTCCCTAATGATTCATGAAGTTGAGCACTTTTACATATGTTTAATCATCTTTTCAAATTGCTTACCCAAGATTTTTAGCCACTAAAGAGGTTGCCAATTTTCTCCTTATTTCTTCACAGAACTTTTTGTGGTGCTGGGGATTGAACCCAGGGCCTTGTGCATGCAAGGCAAGCACCCTACCAACTGAGCTATATCCCCAGCCCTCACAGGATATCTTCTGAATATGAACCTTTTGTTAGCCATGTCTTCCCCTACTCTGTGCCTTGCCTCTTTATTTTCTTAATTGTGCCTTTGGATAAACATACAATTTTATTTTGAATGTAGTCCAATGTATCCGTGTTTTCTGGCAGGATTATTAACTTTTATACTTATTTAAAAAATCTATGCCTGCCCCGAAGTCATGAGGATACTCCCTCATGGTCATTTTTTTTTTTTTTTAAAGCTTTGCTGTTCTCCTTTGCATACTTAGATCTCCGATCTCTCTGGAACTGATCTTCATATATTTTCTGAGGGAAAGGTCCAGATTCCTACAGATGTCTAATCGATCCTGTACCATTTATTAAAAGATCACCCATTCCTTACTGCAGGGCAAAGACATGCTTCCATCAACTGCCCGTGGTGTGTTGTCCACTTCTCGACTCCTGAATCCATTTCATTGACGTATTAATCTGTCTTTATGTCAATACTATTCTCTCTTAATCACTGTAGCTTCTTGGTACATCTTGATAATTGATACCATAAATCCTCTTGCTTTGTTCTTCTCAAGATGGTCCTGACTTTGCTTGACCCGGTGTTTCCATTAAACACTTAATCCAGCTTGTCAATGTTAACAGCAATCCTTCTGGGGTACTGATTAAATCTCATTGACTAACTTGAGGAGAATTGATCATTACAACCTCTTTCAATCGATGAACATGATATATCCTTCCATTTTTTAAGTCTTTAAAACATTTTACTCAGATTATTGTGTAAAGATCTTATCTCTCTCTCTTATTTCTAGTTATTCTATACTTTTTGTAGTATAGAAAAAATGTCTTTTTAAATTTTATTTTTTAGTATCTTTTGTCTGTAGATAGAAATATATGATTTTATATATTGAACTATTGATTAGTGAACTTGTAAAATTTACTTGCACATTTCATCTTATTTGCATTTCAAGTTTTCTACACATGTGATAATAGTATCTGTAATTAATGATAATTTCATTCTTATACTTTTTATTTCTTTGTCTTGTATTATGACTTTCTATTTATTTAAATAAGGTATTTTCTGCAGATTTTTTTCATAGGTTCTTAATCAAATTTACCTTACTTCTAATCTTAGTTTGCTGGGAGTTTTTAATGGTGAATTTCATCAATTTTTTATTATTAACATAATCATATAAATTTATTATGTTATTAATATGGTAGATGACATTAATTGATATTTGACTATTTTATTTATATATTTATTTTGGGTTCCAGGGTTGAACTCAGGGGCACTCAACCACTGAGTCACATCCCCAGACTTTTTTGTAATTTTATTTAGAGACAGGGTCTCACTGAGTTCCTTGGCGCCTTGCTATTATTAAGGCTGGCTTTGAACTCATGATCCTCCTGCTTCAGTCTTCTCAGCTGCTGGGATTATAGGTGTGCACCACTGCACCCGGCGATATTTGACTATTAAATCAACTTTATATTCCTTAAATAAGCACGTGGTCATAATGTGTTACTCTTTTATGTGTGGCTGAATTTGTTTCACAAATATTTTATGTAATATTTTTCATTTATATTGCTGTGAGATATTGGTCTTTTTTTCTTGCATCTTGCATTTAAATTTTTTTTTTAATTTACATATGACAGCAGAATGCATTACAATTCATATTACACATATAGAACACAATTGTTCATATCTCTGGTTGTATACAAAGTATATTCGCACCAATTTGTGCCTTCAAACATGTACTTTGGATAATGATGTCCATTTCATTCCACCATCATTCTAACCCCATGTCCTCTTCGTTCCCCTCCCACCCCTCTGTCCTATCTAGAGTTCATCTATGCCTCCCTTGTTCCCCCTCCCTACCCTTGTTCCCCCTCCCTACCCCACTATGAATCAGGCTCTTTATATCAGAGAGAACATTTGGCATTTATTTTTTTGGGATTGGCTAACTTCACTTACTTAGCATTATCTTGTCTAACTCCATCCATTTACCTGCAAATGCCATGATTTTATTCTCTTTTATTGCTGAGTAATATTCCATTGTGTATATATGCCACCATTTTTTTTTTATCCATTCATCTATTGAAGGGCATCTAGGTTGGTTCCACTATTTAGCTATTGTGCTATTATGTAGTATGCTGTTTTTAAGTCATTTGGGTATAGATTGAGGAGTCGGATAGCTGGGTCAAAGGATGATTTCATTCCCAGTTTTCCAAGGAATCTCCAAACTGCTTTCCATATTGGCTGCACTAATTTCCAGCCCCACCAGGAGTGTATGAGTGTACCTTTTCCCCCACATCCTCACCAACACTTTATTGTTGTTTGTATCCATAATAGCTGTCATTCTGACTGGAGTGAGATAATATCTTAGAGTAGTTTTGATTTGCATTTCTCTAATTGCTAGAGATGATGAGCCTTTTTTCATATATTTGTTGATTGATTGTATATCCTCTTCTGAGAAGTGTCTGTTCAGATCCTTGGCCCATTTATTGATTGGGTTATTTATTTATTTTGGTGTTTTGCTTTTTGAGTTCTTTATATACCCTAGAGATTAGTGCTGTATCTGATGTGTGAGAAGTAAAAATTTGCTACCATTCTATAGGCTCTCTGCTCACCTCACAGATTGTTTCTTTTACTGAGAAGAAGCTTTTGAGTTTGAATCCATCCAATTTATTGATTCTTGGTTTTAATTCTTGTGCATAGGAGTCTTATTAAGGAAGTTGGAGCCTAATCCCACATGATGGAGATTAGGGCCTACTTTTTCTTCTATTAGGTGCAGAGTCTCTGGTTTTATTCCTAGGTCCTTGATCCACTTTGAATTGAGTTTTATGCATGGTGAGAAATAGAGGTTTAATTTCATTTTGTTGCATATATTCTATATATTTATAACTTTTTATTTCTGAAATAAGCACATGTGGTCATAATATGTTACTCTCTTATGTGTGGCTGAATTTGTTTCACAAATATTTTGTGTAATATTTTTCATTATGTGGCTGTGAGATATTGGTCTTTTATTCTTGCATCTTGCCTTTTTTTAAAAAAAATTGTACCATTTTTTCCCATGTTTCACCTTCTTCCTTTCTTGCTTTCTTTAGAATGTTTTTTTTTTTTTAATTTCACCTTCTACTTAATTTTACCTTTTTCTAAGGCTGGATTCCCTAGAAATGCAGTCTGGGATGGAGATCCTTGTTCAAGTAGTTTACTGGTGAGATGCTTTCAGGAGAGAGGTAAAGGAGCAGGATAGGAGAGGGGAAAACATCTAAGCAAGCTCTCAGCCAGACTAGCTGCAGATGACCTCAGGGGGATCCTGGGAGTCTAGCAGCACTGTAGAGTCAGACGCTTTCCAGCTTTGTCCTGGGGGCTGGGGAAAGGATGGGCATTATAGCTTGCATTTCCCTGCTTTTTAATGAGGTTGAATATATTTTCATCTACAGGCCATCTGTGTTTCCTCTCCTATGAAATGGCTACAGATATACATTGTGCCCATTTTTATATTGGATTATTGTTCTTTTTTTCTGTATTTCTTTATATATTCTGGATGTAGGTACTTTTTTAGCTTGTGTTGCAAATATTTTCCTGTTATGGTTCTTTCATTCTCCTTTTTGCTTTTTAAACAAATTGGAAGTCTAATTTTAAGGTACAGATGCCCCTTGACTTATAACAGGGTTACAACCTGACAAGTCAAAAATGATATGAATGCATTCAACACCCAGATAAGCCCATTGTAAAATTTTTAAAAGTCATAAATCAGACTATTGTTAAGTCATCTGCTCTTCAATTTACAATGCAGCTAAATTCAGATAAACTCACTGTAAATTTGAAAATTTGTTAAGTGAGGGTCCATTTATAATTAAGCTCATTAGTCTCTTTCATTAGGGTCTGTGATTTAGACCTGTTTTAGAATTCACTTTTACTTCAAAGATGGAATGGATTTATAAAGGGTGTGAGGTAGGGTTCCATATTTAATTAGCAGACTTAATACCACCTGTAATCTTTTTTTTTTTTTTTGTACTGGGAATTGAACTCAGGGGCACTCAACCACTGAGCTGCATCCCAGCCCTATTTGGTATTTTATTTAGAGACGGGTTCTCACTGAGTTGCTTAGCACCTTGCTTTTGCTGAGGCTGGCTTTGAATTCTCAATCCTCCTGTCTCAGCCTCCCGAGCCGAGCTGCTGGGATCACAGGCATGCACCACCAAGCCGGGTACCACCTGTAATCTTCATGCCCCCTTGGATATAATATATTATGTTAGGACACAGACCTTTTTTAGGAGGGAGGGATCATCCTGCTTACTACAGTGTGCTGTTTGGACTCCAAAGATTCACATCCATCTCATATGCAAAAACCATTCATCTCATTGGAACATTCCCAAATATTTACAGAGTCAATACACAGTAGAAAAAAGATCTCATGCAAATGTCATCAGCTCAAAAGTTACAGTTTTCATCATCTAAATCAGATGTGAGACTGTCTTCTCCATCTAGAACCTCAGAAACTACAGAAATTATTTGCTTTCCAAACATTTAGAACATATCACTTACTGTGGCTTCCATGCCCTGTGTGCCCTGGCCTCTGCTTGTCTCTTGGGCCTCTCCAAACTCCCTCTCTCCGTTTCCTTGTTGTTCTAGACCTCTTTACCTTCTCACCATTACTTATTTCTCCCGAAGTCTCTCATGGTTGCCTCCTTCTAAAAACTCACATCTTTTCCTATTCAAATATTGTCCCTGAGTAAGCAGATTGGTTAGCAACAAGGCATTCAGAGTCAGACTTCTTGGATTAAAATCCAACACTTGTCACCAAGGGATGTTAGGCAAGTTACTTAACCTGCCTTGTCTCAGTTTCTTTATTTATAAAAGGATATGGTAATAATAAAACATTTCAACAATTTAAAAGTTTGTAAGTACTTAGAAGAAGACTTGTACATTGATAAACAATGTGTAAATGTCACTCATCATTTTCTTGGCTTAAATATAACATTTAAAAAAGACTTATTTTGATTGTTTCATCTAAAAGAGTGGCTCCAAGTCACTCTGGCGATGGTCTGATTTAATTCTGAATAAAGCCCATGGGTTCAGCTTTTTTCTTTCTGTTGTCTCTTTCTCCCAGAATGTGAGCTCTAAGAGTTGAGGTTGTGTTTATGTTTTATTTTCTGCATCCTCAGAATTGACAGGGCCTGGTCCAAGGTAGCTTTTCATTTAAAAACACATAAATTGGCTTGCCATTGAGGGATCGAAATCCAGACTCCCTGCCCCAGCACAGGGTGGAATCTGACTCCTGCTTCTCTGACCCCATCCCTTAGCTCCCTCCTCTTTTCTCACAGGCATGAGTTTCTTCCCACAAGATTCCTTGGAGCTCCTTGTGAATAAGCCTCTTGGGCTTCCCCCACTGGTTCATATACGTCCCCTGGTATTTCCAAATTTGTCACCAGCACGTGACTCAGGTCTTTCTCTATGGACCCCACTATTCCGGATGCTACAGTGTCCTCCTCGCGTCCATTCTGTACATGCAGTCAGTTCTCATGGTACCTCGTCTTGAGCCGTTTCCTTCCAGAATTCCGCTTCAAAGGAGCCAACAACTCCCTGTTGACCAGTGCCTGATTCTGATTCTTTAAAAAAAAAAAAAAATATATATATATATATATATATATATATATATATTTTCTTGAAAAAAGACCAGTAGAGGAAAGGGAGGGAGGGAGGGAGGAGAAGAAGGAAGGGGGAAGTCCTGGGACTGAACTGGAGCAAATTATATTCCCTGTTTGTATAATTATGTCAAAAGTGAATCCCAGGATTATGTATAGCTGTAATGCACTAATAAAAATGGGGAAAAATAATTACTATACTATATCTGAGCAAGACCTTCAACCTTGGAGGTAGATCTTCAACCATTAAGTCGTGATTTTACATGCCTACACACAGAGAGATAAAATGATATAATATGATAACAACACCAAAAAAACACTACTGTGTTGGTTAATTATAGTTTAAAATAATTTAGTATTTGGGGGCAAATAATAAATAGCCAAGAATACAGAGAAATGAGGGCACACTCCATAAATATATCTCTTTGATGACCCTTCTGTGCACATATTTCTCTTAAAAATAGCATTCTGACTTTGAATTTTGTTCCTCGTTCCTGATTAATAATGACAGAGGAAAATTCCTTGGTATTTAGCATATCACTTGACACACAGCTCCCATGTAATTTGGGGAAGTTTAGGGACAAACTGGAATAGAAAGAGCATTAACCCAGTTCTTTGAGGGAAGAAAAAAAAAACTGGAATAAAGTAATTAAGTCCCCTTTGCCTTCTAATGAACTGGGGAGCTCCTGTCTCCAGTTTCCCTGCTGCTGTTCCTTTGATCTCTTTAAGCTCTCCCTTGGTCAAACCTCTTCTGTTTGAATGGCACTAATTTGTATCTCAGCTCTTCCATCTGGGGATACAGATTTGTGCAGGCCCGTTCCACGCTGGGCTAAATTTGCTCAGCACCTGGCTGAACATATTGGTTTCAGCATATTTACCCAAATTGTTAGTAAAACATCAGAAACAGTCGGCTCCTGTGAATCAAATTGCAAGCAGGGTCCCTGTCATTTAACGCTAATACAATTTAGACCTGAAGTTCACACACACTGTATTTCATTGACATCAACGACAGCCCCTGGAACCCCAGACTTGGAACTTAAAGCCTCCACCCAGAGGGAGAGAAAGAAAGCAGGTAATTGAGCTGAGTCCAGTCTTGTGTCTCATACATATTCTGCAGATAATTCATCAACTCTTCCTTTTCATCTGGGTTTTGTTTCCCCAAGTCCTTCGACTAGGTTTCAGGAGCAAGAGCCAATCTTATTTCCTGTGGTCTTTTTTAAATCCAAGCTTTTGAGCTCCCTCTGTTTGGTTGAAGGATTAGAGCTTCTTAGCCTTAAAGCCAATTTTGGAATGCAAGTCGAGGGTCAATGCTTTTCCCTTCCACTTTTGTCTTGAAGTATCCTTTTTGATTTACATGTCTGGAAACCAACAAGAGTCTTATTGTGATCATAGGTGGAAAATGGCCCAGTTGCAGCTTGATCCTTTGCAGCCAAGTTCCTACCACCCCCCTGCAACACCCG